>NC_061087.1:80303327-80320827 GCF_015104395.2 Macrobrachium nipponense
AAGCTTTTAACGAAAATACTAGATAGATATATTTAAAATTACACACACACACACAATATATATATATCTATATATATATATATATATATATATATATATATATATATATATATATATTCTAGTGGAGGGGTGCTTACACCTGGTCCTCGAGTGTAGTAATTAAATATGTAGAATTCATATTTTGCCATGTTTGAATAAAACACTGATTAAGATTAAGATAACCATCTCCTCGATATGAAGAATGGTAACGTATATTAGTATTTTGGAGAAAGCTTTAACTCTTCTTTCGGACTATTATAGCATTATTACTTCTAAGGTTAACGACCAGACAAGAGACACTCAAATTATTACTTAGTTACATGGCCGTATAAGAAAATATCATTCATTTTGCTGAACATGGCTGTATATCGACTGCAGTGGATAAAATTTCATTCAAAATTGAGCTTAAGATTGTCTTTTCTTTCTGTGTCGTCTTTAATTTAGTCTTGAAAGCTCCGAGGCGTTTATGAATTAGGATGACATTGTTATTTGGAAAATATACGGATAGGTCTTCTCACTCTCTCACTTGCTTTTTCTGTTTGTTTCTCAGGCCTTAGTGTAACCCATTACTCAACGCATTCTAATTGAAGTTTATGGCAAGTTTGTTCATTGCCAGGCCATGCCACACTATCTTGAACGGTCACCCATCCAGATCGTTATCAAACTTAGTGTCACTTCACTTTCCAAGGGACCACCTATGCAGAGAATATAATATACATTTCTCTGACCTGGTGTTATCGGAATATTTCAAGGTGATTCTTTTCATTGTTGAGGAAATATTCATAGTGAAAATATCTCTTTGGCACAAGATCATAAGTCCCCACAAATATTGATTCAGATAAGGATATAGGGACTTTACTGTTTACCTTTAGAAAAAATGTGCTGCAACTATCAAAGAGAATAAAGATCTCACAGCATAGGAGCAAACTAATGTGAAAGCGAGAAGTAATAAAAATTTCACTATTATTGTCGGTGTGGATAATGGTGCATTTGCTTAGAAAAAAATTAATTTAATTTTAACAAGTATACTGTACACCGAAAACGATAAAGATGGCCTCAATGAGAGATATACAAGGAACATAGAGTATTTAATAAGGCACTAATTAGGAAGGATTCATGGGGTGTGACTTCTGGTACCAGGCGTGAGATTTATCCTTATTCACCTCCAAAAGTGATTTTTCGGTAGTATTACTGCTGAAGGTTCAAGGTGCGACTTTGATGGTGCTTTCATTATTATTTTTATTCTTGATGACGTTTCAAGTTTGCAACGGGCATGAAGAATTCAATAATAGCGTTATATTATATCTGATCATCCTCCGATCCGTGATATTGTAGGAACGAGATCCTTAGAGTGCATCTCGATGATAGGCAAGGGCAGTACCAGATAACCAACATAGTATAGCAATATTGAATTCTTGTGTGTCCTCCCGACATGCCTCGTCCTTGATCATTTCCACATTGCTGGAAAAAGCATGGTAGGTAATGATCTCCCTTCCAAGCATTAACAATACCTGTAAGAACTTCCATAAAGGGCACATCATACTTAGGCAATGAGTTTGGCCTGCTTTTGCATCCAGCAAAAAAAAATTAATTAATTAATTAATTAATTAATAAAAAAAGAAAAGAGGACAATGGAATATAGATGAATACTTCCACATTCAGAAATTAGATCTCGGAATTAAGTGATCAAGTACAAGGAAATAATTTCGCAGAAGGTAAGATGTTATATGGACACGTGTTTATCAAAAGCAATAAATTAACAATGTACACGTGCTGTAACATGGTTAATTATATAGGGATTAAGATCGTATGAATAAATTTGGTGATATAAATAAACTAAAAGAAAAATGGGTTAGTCATGTGTATTTTTCTACGGTATTTTTGTATGGCCATTTCATATGTGTTTGTAAGAAAAAGCCAGTAAACATTTCAGACATTACTGATCAGTACATCTCAAACCCCAATTTTATTCGTTGTTATTATAGTGTCCGAGTATTTATAATGTTTTTTCTCCTGATACAGACCCTAAGTATCCAATTTATCTTGTATATTACGCAAGTGTTCTCATTTCTCATAAATTTCCTCATCCATCCTAATCAGTGTTCATCGGTCATTTTATGAACGCTTTGGTAGATACTTGTCACTGATCCTTATGGTTCTCATTCACTGATCCTCGCTAAATTATCTCTCATTTGCTGTTATCTGGTTCAAGTTTGTATTCTTGAGTGATATTACCAAATGGCCTATTATCATAACTAATTGGGTATTACTCAGCAGTGATTCTAACGAAGACAGAAGTGGTTCATCAGCCTTAAGCCTCAAACAATGCCTATTGTGCCTTGTTTCTTCTGTCAATAGTTGTTAGTCTTTGTTTTTCTGTTAACGGAGTTATGAATTTGTATGATTGGTTTTACTTTTAAAATGACTGAAATTCGTTTGTCTTATTACTTAAAAAAAGATCACATGAAGTATTTGTGTCGGACAAAATTACTAGAAAATTAATCTCCTTAGTTACGATGAACTTTTCCAAGTATTTTTTTTTTTTTAAGAAAACGGTGCAATAGACGATTTAGGTATTCTAAAATAGAGATAAGGTAGCATGCACGTCACGATTGTTGTTCAGTTAAACCATTTTGAGAACACTTCAAGAAATTATGCTATTAATAACAATAATAGGTAGATGTTTACTTCCAAGTACATATTAGAACATTTCAAAGTGGGCGAACACACTGATAGATATACCCCTTCCTTAGCAAAGTCATTTTTGATAAGACTGGTGGATACATGCAGTGTGGCAAATCATAGTGGGTTAACACGTTCATGGATAAAATAATTTTAAGTCCATTAATTATTCCGGAAAAATAAGTGGCCTTGAAACTAAAATTTTTATTTCCTCTCTTTAATAAGTAGGTATAGTCTTCAAGTCTCATTATAAAATCGTTATACTATGATAAGTCTCTCACTAAACATTTGGTAAGATCTTAGAGAATCTATAGAATATTTTGATAATCTAAGATATCGGCTGCATATGGCAGTTGTTATTTAGTGAATATACTAATCTAATCTCCATGTAAGGTATCGCCCTTACTTAAGTAGGCTACTCCCAGCATCCTCCGAAGCTGATTGCTTATCTCAGTTCCCTATTTTCACTGACCTTCGTGTCGATGTTGTTTACTTCTTTTTCATTTGAAGTTCAAATATTTGTATGGCAGGCAGCCAAGGCCATTACTTGCCCAGGGTCCTAAAACCGAAAGAAACGGCGTTGATAAGAAGCATACGGCGAAACCCCAGGAAACTTATCAGTCCACTTTTTTGGGGATATGAAAATTCTGAGCTTCATGGATAACAGAGGCAGGAAGTAGATTCCAAACTTGAATTTCACGTTAATCAGTCATTTCTATGAGTGACTGTCTGGTGTCCCAACCTCACAAAAATCTTCAGAGGACTTAAAAGATAAAAAATTATGACACAGCCTCAATTATATAAACACCGGATACCATGTACAGTATACATAGAATGACATTTTCGAAAAAAAAAAAAATACACCTACCGTTTCACACGAAAGATGGCCCTATATTTTTTAGCCTCATTTCACCACGAGTACCATCGACACACCTGTGAGTTCTATAGACCGTCTCTCTTTCTCTCCACTTAAGTCTTTCTCCTCGCATTTGAATCCTAACTAGTGTTTCCAGAAGTAAGTGAACTCAAGAGGTCCTTGTCGCCATTTTTTGTGAATAAGCAGAGAGAGAGAGAGAGAGAGAGAGAGAGAGAGAGAGAGAGAGAGAGAGAGAGAGAGTGAGTGTAAGAAGAGTTTTTTTTCAAAGATGGAGTGTCTGTTTTTACATCTCCGGCTGTATGGAGAGCACTCAGTCTTTCCGAATCATAACAACTTGGAGTTGAATGGAGGGTTCTGATGTCTCTCCTCAGAGTCTAAAGGGAATTAATCCTGTTTTCTCGTTGTCCCTATCAATTCATTTCTGATTAATTTTTCTCGCTTCGTCTGAAAAAGTTACACACACACACACACACGCACACACACACATACACAGACACACACACACACACACACAGATATATATATATATATATATATATATATATATATATATATATATATATATATACATACATACATACTACATACATACATATATATATATATATATATATATATATATATATATTATATATATATATATATATATATAAGCGAATTCCACAGGAAAATGATTTAATTATCATTTTCCTGTGGTATTCGCTTATTTCATGAAGTCACGTGCATCTACTGTGATTTTTTAAGCATATATTATATATATATATTATAGTATATATTATATATATATATATATATATATATATATATCTATATATATATATATGTGTGTGTGTGTGTGTGTGTGTGTGTGTGTGTGTGTGTGTATGTATAATAAACACTGAATCACGTGTGAAACAGAAATATCTGTCTCACATCAGGTCGAACCTAGGTCTTTCAATTGAAAGACAAGCCTTGTCTTTCAATCGAATGACCTGGGTTCAAATCTGATGAGTCAGAAATTTATTTCTGTTCCACACGTGATTGTGCGTTGATCATTTCTATCATAATCACTCAGAAATAATAATTCGAATGAAATGCCGTCAATTAGGTCACTGGTGATTCGGGAAGCTGGGGCAAAACACGCTAGTATGGAAGGCAGTAAACCTGCTCATGTAAAGCCGTAGGTACAATGATACTTAGGTTCCAGTATCTTTGATGACTTGTGTGGTTTGGTTCGCAGCAGTCTTGTCTTTCAACAGCTCCTTCACGAGCAGTGTGTCATCTGCAAATTTTATATGAAATTTGGTTTCCTGTTTATTGAAGCCTTACCAATTTTTTAATTTTAATGTCTAGAGCCAGTGTTAGTATGTTATTGTGTATTCTTCCATTCTCTCATGATGAACAAACCCCACTAACACTAATTATTAGTATTGCTGTGCCGAAGTGTATCTTTCTTTCATTCTTGTCGCTGATATGAAATCCAAACCATAACTTTGTATGATGTTTACGGGCTCTATGAATTAAAATTGCCAATGAAGACCAAAATACCATGAGGCCAAAAAAGTTATGGGATAAAACACTCATTTCCGCAGTGACCTAGAAATTGCATTGACATTGGATTTCCGTGCTCTTTATCTAAAGTGATTTTTGTTTTTAACGATAGGGAGGGGCTCAGTCTCCTGCCGCGCAATTGCAATTGGATTTTCCACTCTTTCTCACATTGTGTTTCTCTGTTCTTCTGTAATTCGGGTGTTATCGTAGCCCTGAGACTCTTTAATGTAGCTTGAAATACATTTTTAGACAAAAATTAAGTAAGTACACGAAAACACATATAGGGTACTGCTTCATTTCTTGTTCAGTTCTTTAACCTTAATTACCATCGTTACAGTAATTGAAGTTACCTTCGTTACAGTTATTGAACAGCCAGGTACTCCACTCACTACCGGGTAGTCGGTCACCAGACCTATCTACGCAGCAGACGAACTGCAGTCCTATCTTTTGATAGGCAAGACTGCTGCCAATCCTAATAGGCTACTTCCCTCTTAGTCATGAATCAAATAGATTTCCTTAAGAATATTCGAAGCTGAACTAAATAATACTATTTAGCTGAGTCCTCTGGTGACTTGACACATCCTATATTCACTTAGAGTCAAAGGTCCTTGTAATACATGTTAGAAAGTTAAGTATATCTAAGTTTAACCGACCACTGAGCTGATTAACAGCTCTCCTCGGACTGGCCCGATGGATTAGATATTCTTTACGTGGCTAGGAACCAATTGGTTACTAAGCAACGGGACCTACAGCTTATTGTGGGATCTGATCCACATTATATCGAGAAATGAATTTCTAATCGCCAGAAATACATTCCTCTGGTTCCACGTTGGCAGAGCGGAGAATCGAACTTTAGCCTACCGAATCGGTAGGCGAGCACGTGACCCACTCGTCCAATGAGAAACATTTATATCAGTTAGAAAAAATTACGCGTTGACTTGACAGATACAGCAACGTTGTGGCAGTGCAACAGTGTAGTTTTTATTCAGTTAATGGCAAAATGTTCGACAAAAAATTTTCAGATTCTCGTTTTCATTCCAACAATAATCATAAATTTTGCGTGGACTTTTAATTACCGAAATCAAGGGAATGATTTTTAGATCTCATTCACGGTCTGTCTGTGTATTGTAGGAGACGACTTTCAGTTAGATAGTCTAATTAACGGTGATAAGTAAGATTGCCAAGGCATTGCTTTCATTTCTTTTTACTTTTTAAAAAATATTCATAAGTTATTTTATAGGATAAAGGAAACGTTATATACTTTAGTGACATCCTGACATTATGATGTGAATTTTGACTGTAAGAGGAACCGTAAATTGCGTCCTTACGTTACATCTTTTTTGTATCTTAACTCAAATTTATTCAAATTTATTCAATAATGAAGTGTAAACAGACATTATGTATGGGGAAACATGAATGCACCCGTAATGGAATTCGCATGCAAATAACTATCAACATGGCCGCCACCAAAAAAAAAAGTTAACATTCCCTTGAATAAAAAATACTAGATTAACAGCTCCGCAAAAAATAAACCTTATGCTAAAGTAAAACAAAGTTATATTCAACGTTAGTCATTACTATAATACGATATAAACTTACATAAATTTTTGAGCATCATTAGGTCCGGGAGAACTCTTCTCGTGTTAAACAATAGACAGCACATCTTTTTTTTTCTTTTTTTTTTCCTCTTAAGTGGCTGGCTCCTCGCATTTGAATGTTGACTCGAGTGTTTCCACTACTAAACGAAGCTGAGAGGTCCTCTCCACCACTTTCGGTGGAAAAGAATATTCATCTCCTATGTCCTCGTCTTTTTAAATGGCTGAGAGAGAGAGAGAGAGAGAGAGAGAGAGAGAGAGAGAGAGAGAGAGAGAGAGGTTGGTGGGTCCTTTCACGGAAAGTGTCTGTGTTAAGATTTCAGACTGAAAAGGCAGTTCAAATAATAATAATAATAATAATAATAATAATAATAATAATAATAATAATAATAATAATAATAATAATAATAATAATAATAAAACATTTTATTGTAAGAACAACTTGTTTTGCTTTACGTCTTTCAAAATCAAAGTTATCAGATTAGAGTTTCTTCTCTACTCAACCTATCGTTGATATTGTTCTTTTCTTTCCTTCATTTCTGATACCTATCAAATCTGCTGTTTCTTTTGCATTTATCCTTGTGTTCAATAAACCGCTACTTTTGTTTCGCCAAATACACTGGGACAGAAATCTCATTAGCCGTAGGTCAACCCAATTACAACCAATCACCATTTGCCTCCTATCTATTCTACTACCAACACTATTTCTAAATATCCCTTCCGAACTCCTACAGATTGTTTTAGCTTAAATACCAATTTTGCCAAGCCATCCATTCCCATTTCTGAACATTGCAGGACTACCTCTTACCTTTAGGGCACAAACCTTGGTATACAGAAAATAACTTTTAAATGTAACTTGCCTTCTACAACGATCTGTATGCACATACCGTGATAAAAAAAAAAAAAAAAGTTTAAAAGCTTAAGCAGCATCTCTCTCTCTCTCTCTCTCTCTCTCTCTCTCTCTCTCTCTCTCTCTCTCTCTCTCTCTCTCTCTCTTTGTCAAAGTAATAATGAAGGTTATTAACAAGATGGAAAATAAAGAAATAGACGAAGTTGTGAAGTTCAAATGTATTTTGAACTGAATGTATACAGTTTAAAAGGGTTGTGTGTTTGCGTGTGAAATATAAAGAAAGCGGAATAATGGAGATTGAGCATTTCCAGGTAATATAAACAAGAAAATATAGCTGTATTTTTTTTTATAAATATTTCAACATTTTGCCAATTTTTTACATTCCTGAAAGTGGCTTATTATAACATTGCGAAGAAAGAGTTAAACAAAAACCCGTTCAACAAATTCCACGCAGTAAAACTCTCACTTTTGCAGTGCCACGGAAATTACCATGTCATTGCATCTCCATATGTGGACCATTAGCCTTAACTAATGTAATAAATTTGCGATGGAAAGGTGGCCATTCAACTCTCGCGCTGCAGCAAAAAATTGATCATGGTAAAGAGCTCTCTCTCTCTGTGTCTCTGAATCGCACTGGAGATTATATACAGACAAGGGAAGGGAGTGGATGTAGAGATTGTTTTAGCAGCTCTCCATTAGGAAAATAAAGTGTGGATGTTGAATTCGGATTTAAGGAAAAGGTAGAAGCCGAGATGAAATGTTTGAGTACTATATGCAGCAGGAGAATTGAAAGGGCGAGAAATGTAGGCGCTAGATATGGTAAAAAGGTTAGCTTAGGCGAAAGAATTGTTCAGACGCAAAAAAGTGCATGCAAGATAAGGGTGATGGGCGCAGAGAAATTATATAATGGTGTTGGACACACTGCTGTGATATTTTTCTGAAGGATTATGAACCGATTACTGTTGTGGAAGACTTAATATAAAGTCAATTAATCCACGAATTTCCCATTACAATATGAGTGTCTTTGACCATACGTTTTTATTTTGGGTCTATCTCTTTTAAGAGAAAATGTAAAAATATTTTTAACACAGACACTCTCATCATCATCATCATCATCATCTTCGCTTCCAACGCTGCATGACAAAGGGCCCTCAATGAATTTCCACCTTTCACGCCCTTCTCTTTATCTTGTATAAATATCCACTCGTCTGCAACTTCCATTCTCATAGTGCTTATCCAAGTAGGTGTGGGCTTCAGACTCTTTTGATACCAACTGGAGCGTAGCTGACACAATTCCTTGTTTTCTTAAGGATTGTATGAAGGATGTATGTGACCATCCCATCTCCATCTCCGTCTCATCATTATCTTATGTACATATCGAATTTCCGTAATTTTCCATAAGGTACCAAATGTAACTTGATCCTCCTATCAGATTCCTAATGTTCTTCATAAAGTTCTATTGTCATATGGACAAAATCTCTTACATTGCCATACCGTGATTCATGTCCGTATAGCAGCATAGCATTAGTCTCTCTCTCTCTCTCTCTCTCTCTCTCTCTCTCTCTCTCTCTCTCGTCTTAAAATAAATATTAATTTTGAGTGGAAAACATCGAAAAGAATTTTTGCTTTGGTCTTTTATTCATATTATTATTTGTTACATTCTGATATTTTTTCGTCGCGTTTTTGGGGATTAGTCGGTCTGAAGAGGGAGCGTCTTATCATCTCTGGCCAAACAGTGCTGGTTAAAGTCTAGATTCAAAGTCCACCCGTGTAATATACATTAAACCAAGAATATCAAAACTACCAGAGTCAATTAATATTATTTTCAGAGAGAAATCCCATGCACTGAGTGGGAAGTGTAATTTAATTAGTTTTAGTTGGCAAGAATAAGGTCCTAGACCTTTGTGTCCTTTAAAGATATGTTGGCGAAACTTACTTGGTCAACGTACACAGCAGTATATTAATAATATAATGAAGTACAAGAATGTAAATGATAACTTAATCGAAGTATGTTTGGTAGTACCCTTGAAATGATTATCGAATTTAGTTATAATTTAAAAAAAATCTGAGTTAATAACCTTTCATATCGGCAAAGGAATTTTAGGAAAATAAATGAATAAAAAAAACTTTGGGAGAATTTTTAATGAATAAACAAGAATTTGCCTCTTCAAAATTTTAGAAAGAAATTAAAGAACTCCGTCGGTAAAATATTTTAACACACACACACAAGGGCAGGAAGATTTTAGAGAAAGGAAAAAAAGAAGAATCAAGGACTTATGCGATAGCTAAAAAAATGTATTGAACGATTTTCCAAGTGAAACCTATTCAGTGAATGACCAAGAAAATGTACGATGGAAAGAGAAAATAATTGAAAAGTGCCGCGTTGTTTTGGGCTGAGAAATGTTTCATGGGTAAAATTCATATCGCAGTTGGCTGTTAGCAATTGGCACCCAATCAAGCGAACCCATTCAAGGGATCTCATGCAAATAAAACCCATCCATTTTGCAGCGACATTAATCAATTTTGCTTTTATTTTTTTTTTCTCCTTTTAGAGAGATTAGTTCTGCCTCGTTACATTTTTATATTTGCCGATTCCTTCACCAGATTGCCTTGTTACCATTGTATGAATGAACTGGATTTGAAAATTTTCAGTCTTAGGAGTAATGTTACCGTTAAAAGTATTTGTTGAGACATGAGCACGACATATATATATATTTATATATATATATATATATATATAATAATATATTATATATATATATATATATATATATATATAATATATATATAATATATATCTTATACATATATATATAATATATATATATATATATATATATATATATATATATTCAGAGGAAGACGTACGAAAACCACACATCACTAGGCTGTCTTTTTTATTATTTTGTCGACGTTTCGTAATTATTTACAGAATTACATCTTCTGGGCTGCACATTTGAAATATAACAGAGTAGAAATGAAATAAATAAAAATAAAAACACAACCAGCCTAGAGGTGAGACAGCAAGGAATTAAATGGAAGCTAGATGCAATTGTCTCGCAGATGTGTGTTTAACTATGGTACAAGTTGTTTTATAAACAACGACTCTAGGATTGTTAAATCTTGAAGATTGGCAGTATGACCGATGACACTAAAATCTTTGTTGGCAATGTAGGTTTTACATTGTTTTGAATGGTTCCTGATATTGGAGTGCTCTGGGTTTGAGACTCTGCTACCTGTCCGGAAACTGACTCCCCGATGTGAATCAATGCGCACCTTAAGTAGTCGACTGGTGGATCCCACGTAAATCCCTGATATACATTTAGGGCAAGTATGGTTATAGATGACACCAGAAGACATATAAGGACACAGCTGATCTTTTATCTTAAAGAAGGAGGATTTTTTGGAATTAATTGGACTGATATGGCTGGGAAATGGTCATGAATAATTTGCGTGAATCTTTTCTGAAAGGTTAGCCCATGGATATATGGTAAGGTTTCATAGAAAGTCATTTTCAATTTTTTGCACAGTTAGAACGTCAGGCCTTCTAGAGAAATAGCTATTTAGTAATTTATTTAATTTTCTATATACTAGACTGAGTGGGAAACAGTTACCTTTAAAGAAATTAACTAAAAATAAAATCTCATTGTGAAAGGCATTCCAGTTAGATGAGAGGACTAGTGCTCTATTAAGAAGGGTAAAAATGGAATTAACCTTAAAATCAAAATAACAACTACTATAAAAGTTAGATCCAAGTCATGTAAAAGTTTTCTTTCTAAAAATCGTGGTGTTAAAAGAGTTGTCTCGCCTATATACTTGAACGTCCAGGAATGACAGACAGTTGTTCTCCTCTTTTTCTATAGTATATTTCATATTCGGGTGTAGTGTATTTACGTAGTCGAGGAACAGGTCAGCCCCGTATTCACTCTTGAAGAGAACAAACGTATCATCGACATACCTAGAATAAAAGAGGGGATGAAATCTTAGAGGGCAATCATCTAGCATGCGCTCCTCCAGTAGCTAATTATTAGTTGGGATGGGGATGCTGCCCTGATATATATATATATATATATATTATATATATATATATATATATATAAATAGTATATATATATATATATATATATGGATACAATTTATTATAATGTTTATGAACACGAGTATTACCCTTTAATATATATTCTGAATTAATTTTGTTTTAATCTTTTTCGGACTCATAACATAGGAATAATTACTCTAATAATCTCGTGGAATAAACAACTTATAATTACAGCGTATATTATTTAATAACCTCTTGGAAGGTGTCAACTAGAGATTTTGAGATTGTAATTAACCTACTACATGATATTTATCTAGTTTTGTTGAATAGATATATATGACATAGGGAAATTAATTTAATACTATTTAATATACGACAGCAAGGGTAAGAGCTCCACTCCTCAAAAGCATTGTTATAAGTCTTCCGTAAGAAAAGCATGTGGCTATATGAGATAGAATATAGGGTTTAATTTAATTTTTCTATAGTTTTGTATAAATATTTGTTTTGAATGAGTGTTCATTACGTAAAAAGTTGGGGAAAGTCAGTGGAAAATTTGTTCAGGAAGCTTTCGTTGGGGTGTGACTTCGAGTTGATAAGGGGATTTTCATAGATACTTTTTTTTACACTGAATACTAAAGTAATATATGTACTTTTTAGTACAGAATACTACGGTAATATATGTTTGAAGACATTTTGACGTTACACATTTCAAGATTTAGCGTTAAAAAGGCAGTTTTTTCCATATTCTTTGAATTATAATTTTTCTGTTATTTCCCCATAATAATATAGAAACCTTGGAGAACCGTAATATGTTATGTTATTATGTAATATAGTAATAAGACACTGAAATAAAATAGACTGCCTAGAGAGACCTCTTTCCCAGATTTGCTTCCCCCTGCACGAAAAATAAGTAAACAAAACAAGCTAAAAATAGCAAACGAACAATGAAAAAGCGATAGAGTAGCCTTTAGGAGCAATTCTACACAAATAATTGGGTGACGTTATGGTCTGAAACGGAGGTCGTATTTTGGTTACAAAAGCTTCGCAAAACCAACATTCATATTGTATTCTGCAATTAACGACTTTGCTGCAGTCTAAAGGGTTCGTTCAAAGGTCGCCTTGCAAATCGCCTAGTCACAATTGCGCTATTATTTTTCTCTAACAAAACGTACGCAAACTGGATTGGGGACCTACCTTTAATACTTGTATTCCTATAAGTAAATTTGTTTCTTAAGTTTTACATAATATTCTATTTTATTTTTTCCCATGATTGACGACATTGCAAATGTTTCTCTACATACTCGACTTTAACATGTTATGAAAGTTATATTAAATAAAAAGTTAGATTCTTGTTTACACGGAGCTTTATACCTTTATAACCGACACTTGCAATTGCTTTATTTACACCAAGAGAAATAGGGAGTTTTCCTAAAGGGAACATAGTGGGGTAGAAATTTTATTGAACGGTAAGTAAGTCTTGAATAGCGGTGTAAGGTTGATCAGGAATAAGTTCAGTCAATCACGTGGTAACTGAAGGATTTGAGTTGGCAGGAATTTGTGTGATTGACTAAACATCGGCACGTTACCAAAAGGAAGCGCGAGAGCAAAATTTAGTTGTGATAAGATGAAAATTTAATTATAATAGGATGAGAATTGGTTTGAAAATGGAGCCCAGAATAGTGATCAATGCACCAGAAGAGCCAAACATTATATTTACGGCCTGGTTACCCGCCCTATATGCGATTTTCCACCAGTCCCTTGAAAGGTACGGTGACATATTGCCCATTAATGGAATGTGGATTGGGAGGGGGGAGGTAGGATGAAACCCCATTATAAACCATCTTATGGGTCTCCACTATAACCCTGCAAAATTTCATGCCCATCGGACCACCAGCCGTTTGGCCGTGATTGAATGACAGTCGGATCGGACAGACATAACGCCCATTATAGTAAGATAAAGCCGGGATCAATGGAGGAAACAGAGACCAAATTTTCTCTCATAGCGATCGTCAACATATTATTTTCTCATGTGGTAAGTATACGTCACTCAAAATTTAGTTGTAGATTCCTGGCAAGTATTTGAAAGCAAGACTACAAATAGAGTGGCAACTTTCATCTCTTGATTTTGTAGGAGCAGAAGTGGGTTAACCACTGGTTTGAGGTCCAGGGTGAATCTGTAAATTCTATGGAGAAAGTATTGGCAGTAAAAGGACACTAAATAAACGATGTTAATACCTATGCAGTTGTGGATAGCTCAAGGTTTGGTTTATGACTACCAAGAGCCTTATTGACTCGAAAAACCGTACTTGGTTTGGTGTGATGTATAACGAAGTATATTAAAGTTCCTTGCAAACCCCGAACTTCTTGGGGACAATGTAACAATTATTCATAACGAAAAGCAGGGCAGTTGCGGGTAGAAAGTTTATACAATTTGGCACGGGCAAAGGCTGGTTATAATAATATGAAACAGTGATGTGGACTCAAGATCCCCATTTTTAAGTGAACCTACGCTATTTTAACTATAATCCTAAACAGTGAAAATAAATTAGAATCAGGACTTGAGTGGGAGGTTTGAAAAGGACAAGGGAAGGGGATCACTTATAACAATTGAGCAGATGATAATATAAAGAACAGGGTTTGAAATCTGTGTAACCGTATATTATGCTTATAATTTCTCAGCTTTATGGAACACGTTCCCCATTTAAATGTCGTATATTCTGTATCACTATTTGTAAAGTCAGTAAAATAAAATAAAAAACTGCAAAAGTTTTATTGGATAAACATTAAATGACGAGGAATAACGAGTTCGCCTGACTCTTAAGCCCGCAAAAAGGAGGGGGGGGGGGGGTTTGGTGGTGGGGGAGTGGGGGGTCCATGCTATCAGCATTTCTAGGTTTATCATCACGAAACATTATTTTACAGGAAGCCCTCATCAGTATGCAAAAGAGGCAGAAAACCTTACAATGACCGAACAATTCATTCCATTCCGATGTAAAAACGTTTCTAGTTCCTGCTCGAAAATTTTCCTGTCCATTGTGAAAGAGAATTATCGTGTGCCGTGAATTCGTCGAAACTGAGTCGTAGAGAATTGGGTCACCGTTTAGAGCGTGAATAAATACCCCACGAATCTAAGAAGTTGATAATCATTCATGGCAGACATATTATTCAGAACCACATTTCAGAAAGAAAACGGATAAGTGGGTATGTAATGAAAATCATTATTGATCATACTTAACTCGATTGTACAAGTAAAACGTGGGTCACAGCAAAAGATGTTTATTTTGAGTCAGTGAATGGCTTAGCTTCTAAAAAGGCATTATATGGAGGATAGGAAATAAAATTACGAAAATCTGGTGATTATTACTTCTGTTTAATTAGGTAACCTTATTTTCCCAGAGCGCTGAGGGTTTGTCACAAAGACCAGTAATAAATTATTCTGCATATTTGCAGAATTAAAAATTAATATGCAGCATACGCTAATACGTTTTAAAGTTCCCTGTTTGGATATCAAAAAGGGAAATGGAGACGTTATTATGGATAATATTTAAGTAAAAATTATCATTTGTGAATTGCATATATCCTGTTAATGAGTCATATTTCTTTTCACTACCTCTTCTTCTTTAGGGTTTGTTCGTCGGTCCTAGGCTTCAAAAGGGCTTGTAGTTGCCTGCCCCTTTCGTGTTTGCTTTTGTTGAAACATAAATAGATGAAAAGGGAGTCAAAACATCTATGCAGAATAGAGGAGCCATGTAAATGTTTGCTAAATGGAGAGGGGAACGTGAAAATCACATGGTTGTAACTCTTGGAATACGAAAAGGCCGCATGCAGAAAATCTAGTGCAGTTCGCAGTTAGCAATTGCTGCTCAATTAAAACAGATCCCTTCAGAAGCTCCGTTGCAAATAAAGCTTTTGGAATATTGCCATTCATACTTTATATAGTAAAGATATTTTATTTTTATATCTTATCGGTTATCATTTAATTTTATTGGAGGAGGAGTTAGGCCTAAAATGTCAGAAGCTCATGTTTTGTGGGTCGCTATTATGTATCGGGAACTGATGATATTATTCTCCTGATTTTGATGTTCATTTTGAGGATTTTATATTATAAGCGTTTCATTCTCATCTCTCTTCTCTCCTCTCTCTCTCTCTCTCCTGTTGATATGTATATAATTTATATATATATATTCTAGTATATATGATTATATTATATTATAATATTTATAATGTATATATATATATAAATTATAATATAATAGTTTGTCTATATAGATATATATAAGCTTAAGATATATCTATATTTTCCATAAAATTATATTTGTAATATATACAGATTTAGATATCAGTATATATATTATCTATAGAATATTTATAATATCTAATACATCGTATATATAATTATATATAATATTATACTATCATCTTTATAGATATATTGTATATAATCTATATTATTGTATATTATAGTATATATATACTATATATATGTATAGGATATCCTATCTATATATAATATATATGTCTATAATATTATATATAATAATTATCTATGTATTATCTGTCTCTATCTATAATATATATTATCTAATATATATCTATATATTATATATTAGATTCTATTATTATAATCTATCTAGTATATTACTATCTATATCTAATAAAATCTATCTAATGTTATAGATATAATCTAATCGATATCAACTTACAGATATATACATATATGAAATATATATATATTTTATTCTATATATATATTTATAACATAATATATATGCTGTATCTTGTCTTAATATATATATATATATAATCTTATATTAATAACAATATTAATTATTATATATATATATATATATGGTATATATTAATATTATATATATGGCTATATATATAGATTTAATATTATGTATAATACATAAATTATATATAAGGTATATATAATATAATAATGTATATATATGTATTATATAATTTATAATATTTATATATCTATTATATACGATATATATATATATATTATATTATATATATAATCTAATATATTATTATATAATTATTATATATAATATATATTATATATATAATTTATTCTATTATATATATATATATTATATATGTATTTGTATAGTGTAATACATATACGGTCTTATTATATATATATATATATGATAGCGATAATATTATATATATATATTAATATATGGTATATATATCTAATAATCTCTATATATATATGTATATAATTATTATATTCTATTATATATAATATCTAATTATCTATCTTATCTATATCTATTAAATATTTATATATTCTATGTATTCTTATATTAATTTTTTTTTTTTTTTTTTATTTTAATATATATAGACATATACATATATATCCTAAGATTTATATATATATTAGTATCTATAATGTATATATTACGGAATATATATACTTTATAAAATTATATAATATATGTATGTATATATATATCTCATAATCTTATCTCTATATATATATATATATATCTATATATACAATAATATATATAGATCTATATATTATATCATAATATTCTATATGTATATTATATGATATATCTATATATATATATATATATACTATATATATTATATTTAATATATATCTAAATATATCTATCTATCTATCTATATAAATAGATTATATATATTAATATATATGATATATATTATATATATACATATCCATATATAATACATATATTATAGTATATATATATATATATGTATATCAATAGATAATATGTATATATATATCCTATATATATATATCTATATATCTACTATATATATAATATCTATCTCTATATTCTATCTATATCTACAATATACCATAATAATAGCTCTCTATACTATATATATATATATTT
>NC_061087.1:80323327-80326178 GCF_015104395.2 Macrobrachium nipponense
TCAATTCATTGTCTTCTTCAGCATCCTCCTCTTCAAATGGTAGTGAATTTTCACATCCAGCTCCACGGCACTGGCCACACATGGATGAGCACGATAAACCAGCCCTCCTACATACATACACATTGATAACGGCAACCTTCGCGACAGTTACAGCTCACTAAATATAACAGGTCATCTGGAGCTGGAGATGTGATTGAAGGAATTGGTTTCAGTCCGGTTCCGCAACTCTTCCATCCTCATTCGCTTGGAGAAAGATGGTTACTATGCCAATTTTGCACTTGTAAGAACAGCCTAAACGAGTGCAGAAGAGCTGCATCACCTGTTGGTGGCAATGTGGACAGCTGAAAGCCGGACTTGAGTGACATCTTTGCTACTGTTCTCTTGTATGCATGAAAAGAATATCAAAAGACCTTTCTTCCCCTTTCCCTATTTAGCTGATGTGTCGCAGCCTGTAACTGCGTGGAGGAACAGCAGATGTTGCAGAAGATGTCCCCAGATTAGCTTGAAGTTTGCTAATATCATATGTCTTGTTGGAATTATGAGTATCCAAACATTGTTCTATAGAAGTTGCAGTGGAAGAAGAATTTTACACAACCTTGCCACAGGCAGATTTCCTGTGTAATAAGCATAACAAGACACAGCTGATCAATAAGCTGAGGGAATACCTCCAATCTGCTGGTATTAAGTTTATAGTTGCCAATGATGATGCAGATAAGTTCATTGTCCAAATTTCTTGGTCATTAGAAGACACTGGACATAATGTAACTATAGTTGGTGACGACACAGACTTGCTTGCACTTCTTGCATCACTTCTTGCATCCACAAAAATACTTTTCATCTAACCAGGTAAAGCTCATAATCCCAAAAGAACATATGATATTAGCAAACTTCAAGCTAAACTTCAAGCTAATCTGGGACATCTTCGGCAACATCTGCTATTCCTCCACGCAGTTACAGGTTGCGACACAACAAAAGCTATGTATGGGAAAGGGAAAAAAAGGCATTTTGATATCCTGAAGAATATCCAAGACATGTGCGACATAGTGTCTGTATTTGATAATCAAGCATCTGAATATGAATTGGCCAAAGCTGGTGAAGTTTTCCTCCTTTCTTTGTATGTAGCTGACAAAACTCAAACCTTAGATAGGTATCGCTTTTATGCATACAAGAGAACAGTAGCAAAGATGTCACTCAAGTCTGGCTTTCAGCTGTCCACATTGCCACCAACAGGTGATGCAGCTCTTCTGCACTCGTTTAGGCTGTTCTTACAAGTGCAAAATTGGCATGGTTACCATCTTTCTCCAAGCGAATGGGGATGGAAGAGTTGCGGAACCGGGCTGAAACCAATTCCTTCAATCACATCTCCAGCTCCAGATGACCTGTTATATTTAGTGAGCTGTAACTGTCGCCAAGGTTGCCGTCATCAATATGTATGTATGTAGGAGGGCTGGTTTATCGTGCTCATCCATGTGTGGCCAGTGCCGCGGAGCTGGATGTGAAAATTCACTAACATTTCAAGAGGAGGATGCTGAAGAAGACAATGAGTTGATAGAAAATTGATTTTGAAGCACGTGTGTCCGCTCTGAGTGGGATGTTCAGATCTAATTTAAACCTTAATTGCTTTCCCCGTATAACATTTATTGCATAGATATTTAAAGCGAAAATGCTGCTATTTTTGTGTGTTTATGTGTATATGTTTATGATTAATAAGCTAATATATTTTTGTCATTGCAATTGGAAGGTTTTTCTTTGTAGTTTGCTATACCTATATATATATATTATATATATATATATATATAATATATATATATAATATATATATATATAATATATATATATATATATATAATAATATATATATATATATATATATATATATATATATATATATATTATATATACATATACATATACATATACATTATAAGTATATTATATTTATAGTTTTGTATTTATATTTATATTTATAACAAAATACGGTATGTATCATAAGTTTCTACACAAAAGAAGTCAGACATAGTTCTTTATTATAAAGATCATGTTTTTCAGGCACCGTGTGTGTTTCTGAGAAAAGGGTAACTTGCATAAGTTCCTTTCACTGTAATTTCCAATATCATTAGTAAGAAGAACATATTAATTTATATAAAGACATTGTTGTTCAGTAATTTAGCAGAATGTTCGCAATTTAAGCGTATTATTTTATTACAAAAAAAATACTGTTGGATTTTGTATGTGTGACCCTTTGGGTTTCTCCTTATTTTCCCCTCATAACTTTCTTATTTTTTTAAAATATGCATAATTTGTCCATATTTTTCGATAGGAGAAAGTTTGTTCTACAACTTTTGTTTCATACAGGCCACCATTTCTGTGGAAATTGTCATTGAAAATAAAGTTATTACATAAATTTCAATATTTTTGCTTTTTTCCATACAAATTAAAAAATTTATGCAAAATGACATATTCAGTATTGTAAAAAATAAGTTCTGAAAAACTTTTATTGTGTTTATTTTTTTTAAAGAACTATTATTTTACGAGATATCTGAATTTTAAGAGAATTCCAATATGACGACCATTTGCCAACATGGCAGCTAACGCAAGCGCGGGAGGCCATGGGACTTTTGATATGTTGTTCAAGTCACACATCTCTACATGTGTACCAAGTTTCAGCTTTTATCTAATCATTTCACTATATCCCTATATTTTTCCTTACCGCTTCTGAGGTACTAAAGCTTTTAGCCTTTTCAACAATAATTATGCAATTTATACTGATATATAAGAATGAAATCCTCTTGCCTCTTTTAATCTAACAGCACTCGCGATCTAGGTAGATATTACATTAACGAAAGAGAAG
>NC_061087.1:80326678-80351678 GCF_015104395.2 Macrobrachium nipponense
ACTTGTCAGTTCCTTGAGGAGGACATATCCCATTTAGTGAACAAGACCACGCACAGCTGATGGTCGAAAGCTTTAATCCTGTGCAAGATATATATATTTTACTACAAAGGGATTTTACTTCACTGTGGATTGTATCTCCATCCTATATATATATATATATATATATATATATATATATATATATATATATATATATATTATATATATTACATATAACCATTATACATATACATATAGATATATATTATATATATTATATATATATATATATATATATATTTTATATTATATAATTATGCACATATACAAACAAATATACTTAAATATTATATGTTTGTGCACATGCTGAAATATACATGTGTGTGCGCGCGCGTGCTGAGGATGATGAATCAAATCGATTTTCTTGAATGCTAAAATGTTTTAGTACCTACTTCAAAACTAGAGGTGCACCGGAACCTGGTTCCAGCCGGTTACTTCCGGCTATCAGAACCGGAACTTTTATTTCACATCTCGGCAGTAATCTAATAAGACTTCTAATCCTGATATTTTTCAACTTTCATTTACATAATTTTATTAGGAAAATATGAGGTGGTTAGTAATATACAGCAATATAATGGCTAAGAATTAAGATTTATTCTCCAGTTTCTCAACCAAAGGTAGAGGTGCAGAAAAAAGTTCCCTATCTACAATTATACGTATACGGAAACTGAAACTTTACTGTATCAAATTTATAATTAATTGTTATCTAATTAAGACCTTTTTCTTCATATTTTCACCCATTTATAGGGTGGAAAAAAAGTTTTCCTTTTCTTCATTAATATGCCAAAGCATGACTGTACTAAACTAATTTGCATTTATTTATTCGCTTGGGTCTGTGAGCTGAAATCGAGGAAGATACGATGGAGTAAAAGTTGTTTTTCTGTACGAGGTAGTAGGCGAGCGGGTTTCTCCTCGTATACATTTTAGTACAGAATATTTTTTGTAGAACTTCCGGCCAGAGCTTTTTAAAAGATCCTGCCAGTTCTGGTTCCGACCGGAACTTGATACGCTGGTTCCGTTGCATCCCTACAAAACTTCCAAGATATCAGAGATCACGAGTAAAACTGAATAGCCTGAACTTCCTATGCGAATTGATTTTTCAAATCAAATATGAATACTAGTAGAATAACATGCCAAAAGTCTCCTGATTTTAAAAATATTTCTTGATTAAACAAAAATGGGCCTTTATTGGGTATGTCATTCAATGTCCTCATTTTATTGATACAATTCTGAAGCATGTAATACTAAATGTTACATAAAGATATACTGACCTTACTCTTAATAAGTAAATGAAGTAGTGAAACATGAAATGAAAAAAAAAAAATATATCCTAGTGAATTTTAAATAAGGATTTTCAGAAATTTCCTGTTATTGTAATGATCAGTGTGATATACGTTTTCAAGGAAGGATACATATTATGAGAGGAGGCAACCAATCAAGTTGGCGGAAGTTTAAAATTTCACTTCTGTGAATGAATTTTACTGACCCCGCTGGGTCGGGGCAGCCGTTTAACTTTCGAACGAAGTTTAAAACCAGTTTAAGGTAATGTGAGCAGCAGATAAATGCTTGGTGGAAAAAAGATTAGGTTTATAAGGTTAGAATAATTAGCATAAGATCAGAGCGAAGTTCGAACGAAATTAGGCCAAGGAGGAGGAGGAGGAGGAGCAGGAGGAGGAGGAGGAGCAGGAGGAGCAGGAGGAGGAGCAGGAGGAGGAGCAGGAGGTGGAGGAGGAGGAGAAGGAGGAGGAGCAGGAGGAGGAGCAGGAGGAGGAGCAGGAGGATAGAATATAACTTCAGGGTACAACTTATGATAATACTGCTTGATGAACTTCATATATATATTCCAAAAATATCCAAAAACTGCTAAAACCTCATAATATGTACACATGAATTTGCTCACTAGTATGCTGCGTCGATCAATTTTAGTCCGAGATTCTCGATTTCCGTACTATTATCATAATGTTTTAATTTAAGTACAAAGTAAACCATAATACTGCATTGAACAATTGTAGGACTTTGTTTAGCTTGAATTTTTCTATGCCTCATGATGTTTCGAATTTCGATTTTATTTTTATTTTTATTTTTATCTTATTCTTGAGACTTGGAAAAGCCTATAAAATAAATTGTGTGTATTATACAGCTCAGACAATAAGGATTAGATGTGGAGTTAGGGTTTTTCTATATACTATGTTGTGCGAAGGATATACGCTTTTAACGATTAATATCCGAGAACATTTTCTGTATGGTTTCCTTTTAATTCATAAGTTTCTGTTAACAATATTCGCCTACGCAATACGAATTATCTTGCCAAAATTCCTTTCCCTCATTCCTAAAGTCAAGTGTCTTTCTCTCTCTCTCTCTCTCTCTCTCTCTCTCTCTCTCTCTCTCTCTCTCTCACTCAGGCAAACGCACATACTACTCTCACAAACGAGCGCGCACGAATCAGTGACCTTAAAAGCTAATGTGCAGGCAAGCCATATTTCATTCCTCTTCACTCCCATATTCACTACGAACGACCCTACTTGACATGGATTTCAAAATTCTTGGCAAAGTTTGCAGGGAAAGCGGACATTTGTCCCATGACAAGGGAAAATAACAATACTCGTTCGTATTCGGTTATATATTTTACTGCTTACGAAGAACAGCCGAAGTTCTCGCATCATCGTCTTTCTAAATTGTACTAAATTTTCGGAAAGAAAGTGTACTTATCAAAATTATAGTCTATCGGAGGTATAGAATCTGTACCTTTGTACTTGATTTATTCTCTCTCTCTCTCTCTCCTCTCTCTCTCTCTCTCTCTCTCTCTCTCTTCCTGGTTCTTCGCGTGGTAGCGCTGTTGGCTAAATCGACGAACCAGCAATCATCAATAAAAGGAAAGGCATTGGCAGGTTTCCTAAAAAATCCGTAAGCCTCTGTTGACCTTTCAATAGGCTGTTAATATCTGCAGCTGGAGAGGGCGACAAAGACGAGATAATACCAGGGCAAAAATTCATCGTCGATACAGTCCCTCTCACCAGGTGATGCCACATTTTGGAAACTCATTATGGAAAGTCTATTGAATTACTACAGGTAGTTGATCGAATGCATGTAGATAACAAAGGATTATCTGTAAATGAAATTTATTTTCATAAACAAAATATGATAATTTATCATGCGGGAATCCGCAACTCGGATTTCATCTAAAATTATGGGGAGATGTATCATAACAAGGCAAATCATGTTACAGAAACTGGAACAGCACGCATCCTCGAACTGTGCGCTACTATTACTACTACTACTACTACTACTACTACCGTAATTTCTAAGCTGTTAGCAATAATTGGTTGTGAATTCCTTGCCGGTTACGCAACTTTACAGCCCATATAATAATCACATTATGATGTGCCATCCTTCATTTGCTTTATGAGAATTTAAAACCCCTTAAAACTCCAGCGTCAGCAAACTTAGGGTTGGGGTGCAGGTCGTTCCCCGCGCCGCCTTAAATCGAGATGAGATGATGTTTTACGACGCAAGTTTGCACACGATATGTAAATAGGTTGTATTTTAAAGACATTACATAAACAACGGCAAGAACGCTGCCTTAAGGGAGTCACTTGGGAGCAGAGAGTTTGGGGTAGAAAAGATGGCGCGTTACACAGTCGAGGAGGTTGTTCCGTAATTTTACTTTTGACCGAGTTCATTGTCATGAGAAATTTAAAGGTACGTTTTTTTTTTTCATTCTGCTTTTATGTATGTTTTGCAAAGTTGTCTTAATTTCATATACTTTACACAATTTTTAACGAATGCAGTTATAATCCTCTCATCAAAGGTAACAATGGCTTACTGCTAACTTATCAATGCAGAATCAAACACTTTATTTATATTTACGTATTTAACACCACCTTCATTCCAAAATTAAATAAACAACGCAGTCCGAAGTGCTATGAACCCAATCATCTCAAGGTTGTGTGTTTCCAAATTTAACCGCGTGAAGACTTATGTAAACTTAGTGATAAATATCTTCCTCCCCGGTTCCTACAACAAAGTAATTCATTTTCGTGGCTGCATCGTGCTCCAAATCCTTCCTTACCTTTCACCGCAATATCTCATCTAAGGATGAAATATGATACATTGCCCGAAGCCGCAACGAGGCGAGCGTGTCCTTTCGGCTAATGAGTTGGCAAACGGCCCAAAGTTACCCGCTGGGAAAGATTGCATCTAAAATGAAGTGATCCCGTATCGGGGATGCAAACAATATTTATGTGGCCTTTTTTCAGGTCGATTCGGCGCAGACGATGCTGTTGGGTGTTTCAAACTTTTTTTTCGGGAGATTTAAAGAGACTATTTTATGGATATTATTTAGCAAATAATGTAAGAGTCTACTTGGCCAGAATATAAAGTTGGCTATGCTGATAAGACCGCGTTAGTTCTAAATGCGGGATGGCCCGAAGGATTAAATATTTTTACGTAGCTAGGAACCAATTGGTTACCTAGCAAAGGGACCTACAACTTACTGTGGGATCCGAACCACATTATATCGAGAAATGAATTTCTATCACCAGAAATAAATTCCTCTGGTTCCACGTTGGCCGAGCCGAGAATCGAACTTCGGACCC
This sequence comes from Macrobrachium nipponense, assembly GCF_015104395.2. Taxonomy (NCBI): domain Eukaryota; kingdom Metazoa; phylum Arthropoda; class Malacostraca; order Decapoda; family Palaemonidae; genus Macrobrachium; species Macrobrachium nipponense. The sequence continues at coordinate 80,331,313 of NC_061087.1, forward strand.
CCGGATTGGTATCCGAGCGCGAAATCCACTCGGCCAACGAGGGACCTAAAAAAGCCAAGAACGTTGTTACGGATGCAACAGGAACAAAGAGGAAACTGAACTAGGTTAGTGCCGAAAAACAGAATGTATGATAGTAACAAATGACCAACAAGAAGTTTGCTGTGAGTTAAATACAGGAAGCAAAATAATTAAATAGCTGGACTTAACTACACTTGGTGACCATAAAGATTGGAAATACCCCGGTTATGATGAGTGCACTCAGTATGCTGCTTCTCAGTAGATTCTGAAAATTATTTGATAAATTGCTAAGAAATGAACAAGCTGGCTTTACAAAGGGCTGGTGCTTCACAGATCAGATATTTGTAATAAACATACTGAGTAGCAGCGTATGTAATTAAAAATCACATGTTGATTTTTTTTTTATTATTATTACTATTAGGAGAGGCATTTGACAAGGTTCACAGACAAGTATCATGGAAAGCCTTAGGTCACTGCTTTGTCCCCGTCAAATTTGTAAAGCTAATTGAAATATCAATGAAATATATAGGCGCAAGGCTAATGTTGAAGGAATTTTGTTAAGAGACCTAACATTGGTTGGGCTGGAGATGTGCTGGGATTTGTGGATATTAAATGACATGGAAAATGAGAGCAGTGGAATTTCACAGTGATCTTTGCATCTTATACAGCATTGGGTTGATGATGATGATCACCCAATTCTACTACTCAATTATATTTTACCATTTTTTGCATTAATCTCACACACATACCCCATATACACACATAACACACATAAACTACATACACACACACACACATATATATATAATATATATATATATATATATATAATATATATATATAATATAATATATATATATTAAGTTCATATCACATTTCCGTGATTCATATTACCTCTCGCGGTGGTGTAGTAGGAAAAGCTTCACTGACGTTCCTGGGTTTGAAAGGATCCATAGGTTCGCGCCCTGGTCCAGGCAAATCTATTATCGAGAAAAAATTCCCCTTCGGTTAAGCATATATGAAAAATATATTAATTCCGAGGTAGAGCGAATTAGATATTAAAGGACATTGTAGCTCGATATATATATATATATATATATATATATATATCTATAAAAGGAGCCCATAAAACACCAAAATATAGAAAGAAAGTACTATATTTCAGAAACCGCTGTATCTGAAATATAGTACTTTCTTTCTATAGTTTGGTGTTTTTATGGGGTCCTTTTATTAGATGGAATTCTGTTGTAACAGAACATTTTTACCTGTCATATATATATATATATTATATATATATATATAATATATAATATATATATATAAATATATCATATATATATATATATATATATAATATATATATATAACTATTGCGTGTGTTGTGTGTAGGACCAAGTGCAATGACGTGTCCGTTGCTTTAACTCTTCATTAGCAACCTTTATACTTAGAAATTAATATAATTATGAACAACGCGTTTTTAGCTACGGGGCTTGCTTCGCGGGTGTTAATGTTAGCAATCAGCTACGATCATGAGATAATTGCTACGCTCTTGTTATATTATATTAGATATATATACATATATACATATATATAATATATAGTATATATACATATATTATATTATATGTGAGTGTGATTTTGTGCAATCATCTGTAATCATTTTTCCTTTTTTTTCCTCTTTTCCAAGTCTTTCCTTGTACTATTCCTAATGTCGACAGGAATGACTCAAACTTTAGTATGAAAGGTAAACGCGTTCGAACTCTAGCGAACTTTGATAGGAGCTCCTCTAGAACACTATATATCTTTATCGGGATATTCTAAATATATTTAAACTGTGAGTTTTTACTAGAAAATAGATTACAAAAGCCTCTTTTCTCCCCGGAATGTGTGCGTGTATGTCAACAGTGACACTTACTGTGTTAATCAGCATTATTATTTTTTACCATAATTATACCTTTTTGAGGGTGCATAAAGATACGCCGGGATAAGAGTTAGAGGAAGATTAACGAGAATTATTTTGAAATTTGACACTTAATTCGCCATAATTATTGTACTTCTATGGAGTTGAAATACCAAATCCTAAATTATAAAATAGATAAGGAATATGTTTGCACTGAACTGCCATGACAAATAACTCGGACAGAGCTGTAATGAACGCAAACATACTAATAAGACCGTCCTTATTATCATTTCCCACTGAAGTTCTAAAAATTGCATAAAACAATTCCACGCAACAAAGAAACAGAAGAAAATCATTACGTCAGATTACCATGACAAATAGAGCAACAGCGTACCTTCGAAATGACTAAACACACACACACACACACATACAAACACACGCGCAATGCCAGTCCCGTCCCATTTTGAAATCCACCAAGCGTTGGAATGAATTTTTTTCTTCTAATTTACATCTTGGAAAAACAAATTGTTGGAATGTGAGCCATTAATTTGCATGAAAAACTCATTTGCGATAAAAATTAGATCAATCATAGCAACTTCCGTCGGATGATTTTATCCCCACTTGAAATAGACACAAATTCGAATTATGCTACCATTTTTGGGTGCTGTGTTTGGTTCAAGTATTTTTTTCTACACACAAAAATAAAAAAAAGATATATGACAGAATTGGCATCCCGAAATCTCTTCTTCTTCTGTGATATCTTGTGTGTGCTTTGTTACAGAACGCCCGTATGATCGTGTCTGATACGTATGAACAAATTATATTATCGGCAATTTCGATTGTTTGATCGAAGGTAAATAGCACCTAAGCACTACCAAATTAGCTTCGTGTTTGTGAGTAAGCTATTAAAAAATATTTTTATCTTGATCTAAAATTTCATATACTAAAGAATCCCAATTTACATTTTTTATGATTCTTGTATGGACTCCAACAGCCTAATAGTAGCAGGTATATAACTACATTAACCCTTTGAATACGGCTGTGACGTATGCGATACGTTTACTAAAGCAGCCCTGTATACGGTTGTATCGTATACGGGCACTGGTAATTTTTTTTTGTGTTGAAGATTGATGTTAGAAATACTGGCCTCATTTTCTCTTGATATGGTTACGATCTGCCAGTTACCATACGGTAAATTCATATAAATGCACGTATTTTCCTAAAATTCATTAGTTCTCAGCAATATGTCATAGGAAGAGGAGTCAGGTGTGCGACATCCTCGAGCTGATCGCCGGCAGATCGAGAGAAGAGATCTCAACGATGATAATTATTTTGTTGACTTTCTCGGTTAATTTTCTAAGTATAAAAATGAATGGGGGTTTAGAAGGAAATTAAGTGAACAATTATGATCCTGGTGCAAGATACAGTGATGCCATTTCAACCAACAGTGAAAATGACGAAAATCTGCCACCTGATGAAAGCAACGGTGTCAAAAGAAGTCGGAGACAGCGAAGTGACCCAGGTGATGAGTGGGAGTGGGTTGCCAGTAATGTCCAGCTTAGAGATTTCGTATTTGACGGCAGTGGCAGGGCATTACGTCAAGATGTAATGTGAATGAAAGTTCAAAGGAAGTAGATTATGTTTTTTAATTTTTCGATAATGAATTTATGTGACTGATTGTTGAAGAGACAAACTGTTATCAAAGATTCCTTGTTGATTACACTTGGAGATGTAGTACCAAAATATCTGGGAAAGTTTGCCCAGGTTACTGTGAACGAAATGATACGCTTCCTGTGTGTGATTATGATCACGTCGCATATAAGTAAACATTGCATCGTAGATTACTGGATAACGATTGAGGCATTCGAGACAAAAGGAGTGAGAAGGCTGATAGCAAGGGACAGATGATAAAGATTTAAAACAATACGATGTGATAAGATTTCATAACAATTATTTTCCAAAACATATACGATAACATATTTCATAAAGCAGGTCTCGAATATATCCATCATATTCTAGGAGTTCTACATTTCGTTGATAATTCATAGGGGAAAACATTTCGTTGATAATTCACAGGAGACAGGCTCAGATAAAACAAATAAATAAACAAATAAACCATTGCCCGACAATGTGCGTAGCAAAATCAAGGGAAAATCTCAACCTGTCCAAGATTTATGCATAAATGAAGGTTTGATGTTATGGAAGGGAATGTTTAGCTTCAAGCAAGACATTCCAGATAAAAGAAGTCGATTTGGAGTGAAAATACTTGAATTTTGTGACGCCAAAACGAATTGCATTCACGATTTTATAATCTACAGACATATTGGTAGATGTAAATGTAGGTGTATCGGATTCTGCGTAAAAGCATTTATGTCTTCGTGAAAGAAGGAACTGGAGACCGCCAGGACTTGGGGTAATCCCGTGGCCCTATTTTCAAGCTAATATTCCAACGTCCACGCCAACCAAATTCGATGAAGCTGGAAGGTACAGCGAGCTGAAAATAAGGCAGGTCATTTCTGTCAAAGGACGCGTGTATCTCAGTTACCACCCATGTCGTTTGTCAAAACTACATGTGACTTGTAAACACGATTGTCACCTACCCACATTCACAAGAAATCATTATTATGAATTGTTGTTGATCAAAATATATTGGTGTGTAGTGTATGCAGCGTTTTTATGGCCTCTTGAGATATAAGTATACATATACCTACATACAAACACACACACAAACACACACATATATATGTGTGTGTCTGTGTGTGTACACTTTGTTTGTATGTATTTGTATGTGTTTGTATGTATGTATGTACCTATATTTCAAAAGGCCCTAAAAACGCTCCATACACTACGCACTAATATATTTCGATCAACAATAATTCATAATGGTGATCCCTGGTGAATGTGGGTAGGTGACTATCGTGTTTACATGTCACATGCAGGTGTGACAAACGACGTAGGTGGTTATAACCTGATATAACCTGACTATATATCAGGAGTGCTGTATATTTTTCACGGTATAAGTACAAGATGGTTTGAACTGCTTCGAAAAATAAAATGATCTTTTATCACGGAATTGTACAAAGAATTTTCAGTAACATAGTAAGTACGGATTCTTTGGCAAATTACTTTCTAATTAATCTCAAGATGTGTATTTTTAAAGTTATAATTGACTTTAAACTAAATTTAGATTATAGTTGATTAACACCCCCTAAACAAGTATTATAGTTGATTAACACCCCCTAAACAAGTAACTCTCAGGATAGGAAAGGTAATGTTTGTACACTCGACAGATTAAAGGAAATGAGGATGCCACTTCGAAACCGACCTGTGGTGGGAAATGACTAAAAATTTTGCCTAGTTTAAATGAAGACTTGTCTTGTTCATCCTCTACTGGACATTTCCAAATCAGATGAGCGCCTGCTTGTGAATGGCCAGTTTTGGTCCCTTCGTCGGTTCAAGTTTCGATATAAAGTCCCTTTGTCATTGTCCCAGATTTTGTCCAAAAGTTTTCTTTACACGAATGCTGCTGTTGTTAGATTGATTAAGTAGTCCTTGTGCCAGCACGGGCTCTTGTTCCATAATTAGGAGAAATCCCGGATCTTTTTCGTTATTGAGGACTAATATTTCTTGGGGGCCGGGGTCATTATCTTTATGATATTTACAGTCTCTTGTTTGTGTTTTTACGGTAATCCCAACTGGGTTTGTACCAACCACGCCACAAAGGTGAATACATACCTGGTTACAACATTTGGGGTCACTATCTTGGAAAGCTCCGTAGTCGTATTCGTTTCCTCATATTGCTAAATGACAGAAATCGCAAAGTTTTTATGTTCTACAGCATTATTGATATCCTCAGACTCCGTTTAGCACTGCCCATCCCTTAGCAAGATCGTTAGACCAGGAGGCTTTTTTCAGCGGATTGATTTAACTGATAATTGTCGTTACTGTAGGGGAAATTTTATTTTTGAGTTATTTTAATCTAATAATAGATAAACTTGTGTTTCTTGGTAATTCTTATTTATCTTTTTTTATTCTAAAGTAATAAGATAACAAAAGTTAAGATGTAATTGTACAGCCTGCAACAAAACCGGTGTCGCCCCGCCAAACCTGGCTCGGAGAGCTCATGCCCCTCTTGCCCTAAAAGGTGGTCTTGTTCAAACAACCTGTACATAGTTAGAATTGTTCGAATGGGAAGAGGAAGGAAATTACGGTAATCAGCAAAAAAATACAATAATGAATGAAATATATATGGACAAAGAGAGAGAGAGAGAGAGAGAGAGAGAGAGAGAGAGAGAGAGAGAGAGAGTACGAGGAAAGGTAATGAAATAAATGAATTCAGTTTATGGAGAGAGAGAGAGAGAGAGAGAGAGAGAGAGAGAGAGAGAGAGAGAGAGAGCTATTATTCCTGTTTAGTTATTAATCTGATGTATATATTCGACCCTTCTGCTTTATGAAATATGTTATCGTATATGTTTTGGAAAATAATTATTATAAAATCTTATCACATCGTATTGTTTTAAATCGTTATCATATTGTCTATATAAAAAGCCTTAAATATTGTTGGACCTCACTATTCATATTATTATTATTCAGATGGAAATATCCTTCTTTTTCAGTACCCTATAAGCAGCTCTCTCTCTCTCTCTCTCTCTCTCTCTCTCTCTCTCTCTCTCTCTCTCTCTCTCTCTCTTCTCTTATATCATCCGTCTTATATCATCTAGATCCAATATTTAAATAATGGTAGACGTTTGATATGTTACTTGGAAGTGGGCAAGAATCACAAAACCGCAAATGGCTACTCTACCAACTTTGCTAAAATTCATCTATTTTTGTCCAGATTGACTGGACTATAATTACTTGTATTACCAACAATATACGAATCTAGTCACAAAGACGTTGCACACCAGGTTTTGTAGCCGTGGGTTGTACGAGTCATGAAAGCATCTATTTTGCAAGGGTCTTATTTTATTAATTAATCTATGCTAGGAACGCATTACTGGATATGATAATCTAGTACTAGGATTTGTATTTATGGAATAACTTAGTTCAGTTACCAGTATTTGAGTGTGATGGGCCAATTGGATCCGCCTCTCGCAACCATCTAGACTACTTATAGAAAGTATTTTGATTTGCTATATTTCTTATATGTTTCCGAAACTCTTCGTGAAAATAAATTGAGAGAGAGAGAGAGAGAGAGAGAGAGAGAGAGAGAGAGAGAGAGAGAGAGAGAGAGAGAGAGAATCAGACAAAAAAGATACGTACTGCAAAAAATCCCTGAGAGAGAGATTTCAGCAATTTATAACACCAAGAGACAAAGAAGAGTTAAAAGTTTTTCAAGATACTTCCTGCAGTATTTAGAAAAATCGAAATCTCTCTCGTGGAATATAGAAAATCAACGAAAAATCGAGAGGCAGAGAAAGAGAGAGAGAGAGAGGTTGTTCGAAATAAGGTGGAATTGTCATCTTGTTTGCTGTGGTTGCCTTTTCGCTGGTGAGGTTTCTCCTGACTGATGATGGTGCTGGACAGCCCAAGGGAAAGAACTGAACGAGAGAATTGCGGCCTTGCGAGACACCATTCAGTGCCAGAGAGAGCAGCGGTTGAACTTGGACAAGACAATTCTTCAACTGCAACAGAGACTTGACTACCATGAAGAGATTGAGAAGGCGGGCGGAAGGGAAGAACGTACTTGTGTGATCCAGATCATTCAGGTGGTGTTGCAACAGCAGGCATGGCAAGACAGGGCCCACTCGCTCGAAGCTGAAACGTTGTTTCTGAAAAGGGAGAACGATCACGAGAAGAGAGAGAAACAGCAGCTGAAGGACAACGCTAAGGAAATTGGGCAGAGAAGCGATGCCCTGTGTGAGAGGATAAGGAATATGATTGCACAGTTGGCAGGGGCAAACTGTCTGTTTGAGAGACTCGAGGAACTCCTACGACAGAAGGAGAAAGACCTGCAGCTAAAGACGGCAGAAGAATCGCGGATGGCGAAGCTCATCCATGAACAAAATGACGCGACTGAAAAGCGGGAATCCGACAGGAAAGACCTCGAGCTTATTTAAGTTTTTATGACTTGATTAAGGGGATTTTTTGTTAGTTTTTTATAAATCACATCATCATCCAGTAATGCCCCAGGGAAAGCAACACCATAATATATAAAATTGCATGTATGGACTGCTCATCTTTTTATCTCGGACAGTCGAGCAAGGGCTTAGAAGTAAGATTAAAACAGCATAATTATTCTGTCAAGACTGGGCAAACATCTAATGCAATAATCATTCATTTAAGTGCAAACAACCACCAGATAAATTGGATTGGTAGTTCAGTATTTGCAAGATCAAAAGATGGCTTATCACGAAATCTTTTAGAATCTGCCATAATACAACTTACTTCCCATAGTAATTTTAATATTAGTCGTGGCCTGTTTCATTTAGACCCTTGTATTTGTAACATGTTTAAGAATGACCTCAAAGACATAATTGCAGACTTAAATACAAATTAGTTGCCTTAGAGATATTTTCTTTGCATATGTAAGTTTAATATCTTTTGTGAATAAGTTTTTGTTTATCAAAGATCTGATTGTGGTCAGCTGTCGCCCTGTATAATCCTTTAATTGTGTTGTCCCTGTGTCTGAGCAGTTGGACTTAATCTTTTTGTTCTTAAATTGTACCCATGTTTATGCTTGTTTGTAAAGGTTACTCATTCTCCAGGTCTGTCAGATTCTAGTTACTAATCTCCTTATAATCCCTATCTGTCAGTTATACGACCTTTCCTGTACCCTCAATTTCTCATGTAAGTCAGTTTGTCTGCTGAGTAAAGGACATTCAGTCGAAAGATCTTGCAGACACTCCGTTGTTTATTTTTCCTTTGAGGCGTATACCTATATATATATATATATATATATATATATATATATATATATATATATATATATATAATATATATATATATATATATATATATATATATATATATATATACATATATATAATATATATATATATATATAATGAAAGATTTTTACATCTGCCATTGCCATACCATCTCATTCGTGACTCTCTTATCACTTCTGTAATCTTTACTAAGCCTTCCCTTCATCTTATTTCATAATTTTCTAACCTCTCAAGCAGCAATATTCCCATAATCCACTCAGCATTCTCATCTCTGTCCCCTCAAGCATTACTTCCTCTTTTCTTCTTAGAGCCCATGTTTCTGCTCCATACATTAACACCGGTCTTATCACTGTGTTAGATATCTTGACTTTTAGCTTGATTGGCATTTTCTTATCACATACTACTCCAGCTACCTTTCGCCACTTCCCCCATGCAACTTTTATCCTACTGTCAACTTCAGCCTCACATCCTCCCTCTTGGCTTAAAGTAGATCCTAATTCACTGGTTTACAAAAAAAAAAAAAAAAAAAAAAAAAAAAAAAAAAAAAAAAAAAAAAAAAATTTGGTCTGAGGCAAGAATGGGGATAGGTGTTTTTTGCTAATTTGGGTGTGCTGAATTCAAATATACAAATAGTTTTGCTCTATCACCTCTAGTTTTCTGGCTTTTAAATAGTCTCATTTTAGTATAAACAGAGAATATATGTGCACATTTCAAGAGTTGCAGCAGCTTATAACAGATAAAACAGGATAGATAACTAGAGGTGATGAGTAAAAACGGATTTCATATTTGAATTCAGCACCCCCAAATTAGGTAAAAACGGGTATTTTTGTGCTTGCCTCAATTTCTTTGTAAACCAGTGAATTATTTAAACTTTTCTGCCTGTTTTTCAATAGAGCCTCTTCTTTCTTATATTACTATTCAGTCTCTATCTTCCCTACTGCTCAGCAACACCTCTGTTTTATTCACATTCACCATTAAAAATTGCTGACAATAATTTCCTAATAAGGAGAACAGGCTACGTCTGTACCCCTTTCCATGCTTCAGCCTTGTAGGGTAATAGCCCGAGTTAATGTCATTGTACCTTTAACCATCTAGTTTTCCGCCAAGCAGAGGCTATTCTCCATTGTATCTACTTTAACAGAGATCTGGAAGTCAACGTAAGATTTCTGTCTAATGAACACATGGTTTCAACTTGATTTCGTTGTTTCGGTATAAGCTGGCAGCGTTGCTATTTCTTGTGATAATTTCGAAAGTGACACATCACTCTAGTTACGAAGAAAGATGGTAGAATGGCATAATGATTCGCTTGTGTGCGTATGTGTGCGTGTTTGTAGTTGTGTGTGCATACTTGTTTCAGACGAACACGTCTGCAGGCATTCCATTGAAGAATTTGTTAACAATTGTAAATTGTATGTGAAAATGATTTTGAAAAATTAACCATCACAAACATAAGTCGCTAATGAAACTCTCTCTCTCTCTCTCTCTCTCTCTCTCTCTCTCTCTCTGAGCTCTCTCTCTCTCTCTCTCTCTGATTAGCGATCTTTTCATTCTGTATTTCCCATTACCTTCTGTTGTTATTTCTTTCCAATGGATGGCAGAATATTCTTTGGAAGCTGGAATTTCCAGTCAATGTCCCATGTGGACGGGGTCATCTTCTGAATAATAATAATAATAATAATAATAATAATAATAATAATAATAATAATAATAATAATACTAATAATACTAACAACTGCAACAACATTGAGACTACAACAGCCCTCTAGAAAGGCTAAAAAGGCTAAAAGGGCTAAAATAGAACGGACAATAAACAAGTTCACGACCGTTCGACGGATTAGTGTCCACACATACAAAGTAAAACTGTCGTCAGTCGGACAGTTAACTCGAGGTCATTGCCCTCATTTCTCTCCCAGCCTTCGTCGTGGCAACAACTATATATGGCAGCGATGGAAACTCCGCTGGCTGATAAGGATGTAGAGCTACAAAGCCCAGTTGCTGCGGCAATTCACTTCAAAATAGGAAAGAAGCAAAAAGGCATAACAGAGTATGGTCTAAATATTGCCTATTAAAAGAGAGATGTCTATTCTCATACAATAATAATAAATCAGGCTAAATTAGACCTGGGGGCTGGTTTAGTTATTTATGAAATAGACCGTGAAGCCTACTTTCACTAGTAACACCTTTCATAAAAAGGCAGGACACTGGTCTAGGCCTATTCCAAATTGTCTATCGCATGGAAATATTTTTTTCTCTTATATTTATCATAAGATTTGGACTGGCAACGGTCTACAAATAGCACTGGATGGTCTAAAAATGAAATGAATTAGGCCCATATATATAATTTATTCCTATTCTAATCCGAGCGGCTGAGATCCTTCTCAGACGAAATTCGGCGGCGAACAGTCATAAAATCGTTGGTTACCCGTCCACATGTGCGATCACCTGTCAGTCGGTCGAAAGAACTTTAGGTAATTCCATCAGTTCATTAGTTTTGGTGAATGGACTGACTCCGCCCACAAACTGTCGTTCACACGTACGTTTTAATGTCAGTTTCGATGAACTGACAGGGAGACTGACAGGTAAACCTGTGCGTGAATACCCGGCCTTAGGCTGCGTTTACACCAAGCGAGTCGAGTCGAGTCAAGTCAAGACGAGTCGAGACGATTCATGTCTCTTCTTGAATCACCACATGAATTCAAATGGGAGAGTTTACACTAAGGGAGTAGGATCATGCCGAGTCAAGGAGACTCAGAGTCAGTGACCCGGGCGGACCCAATTTTTCATCAGTCACGGTGAATCCGCAGAGAATTGAGCACTATGAATCCTTAAAAAATGGACATTCTTTCCTCATCTGAAACAGCACGTCGGTAATTGGTGTTTTGCTTTCTTATGTCTGGTGCATTTAACTCCACTAACATTTTAGATTGTTCAGTAGTCGTTCTGAAGAAGTCATAAAACTTCTCTGGATTGTTTATCAAGTCTGGGAATAGATGTCCGAAGCTTCTAAACTCTAACCTTTTAGCATTATTCTCATGAATCCATCATCTTTGACACCTATGGCTACTCCTTCGCCGTCTCAGTCACGGCAACGCCTGTTGAGCAGCTACTTGAGCTTGAGTCTGACTCTCTGAATCAGTCAGTGGGAACGGCGCCGATTCAAAATGACTGTGGTCATAGGACTCGTCTTGGCTCGCTTTGGGTAAACGCAGTCTTTAACTGTATATCATGAATGTGAGGTCACGCTCATGGAACTATGAACATGGAATGGACATGCGAAATCACCGTGTGCAGCATGCGGCATGCGGCCATTGCAAAGGGTGGAGAGAGAGAGAGCTTTGTATCACAATGCCCACCTCGCCATATTGGAGTGTAATCTGTTAATGTAGTTTCTCAAATAACTTCAAAAATTATGACAGATAACCATTTAATGTTGAAAGTGACAGCTACATGAGATGTATTAGCTTTGTTTAGTTTTTTCTCTATTTTTCTAATACGCAATTATTTTTTCAAGGTTGAAGCTTTCTCCCAATAACGCACCGATATTAATTATTTTCTGGAGAAGCGTAAACAAGAGGGAAAACTCCACGGAATACTAATGCCATATTTAAGTTACTCGCTAAGTTACTTTGTAACTATTACAGTGTTTTTCCTTAACAACACAACCCCAGCTTGCAAGTATTTTCCCCTGCAAAGAAAGATAAGAAACGGCGAATTGGTGGCAAAATACAGTAACCTTGAAAAAATAATTCTTAGAAAAACAGAGAAAACTCTTTATAAACTTAATGCAGCTGATGCAGAAGTCACTTTCATCACTTGCGTGCTTAGAAGAGGTTCTTCTACCTAGAAGATAATCATTGAGACAGAACACGACCTTGTCTCTGAACCTTTTTCACATGAAGTCAGTCTCTGATATATCTACCTATATATTCTAACACTCATTACCAAAAGATGCTTCTCGGTCTATGTGTGCCATATAAATCTCTCTTTTGTTTAATCCCATACTGTTCACCCCAGATCAATCGTTTTGCCATCTGTCTTATTTTTCTCAATATAAAGCTTACCACGCTCCTGTCCCGGATTACTACAGTGTGTAATGTTATGGCCCTGCACTTCTTACTTACTTCAGTCACTTTTATTCTTATAGCCCGTACAGGAACACTTACTCTTCGCATCGTTCCAGACATACATTACTAACCCCGGTCAGCCGTTCAGTCTCAAAATTGCCACTGCGCAGTGGCATCTCCTTAGCAAACCTAAGCAGGTTCCCATTTTCAACCTTTTAATTGACATCCTTACATCATCTATAACCCCATCTACACTAAGAAAATTAAAAAAAAAATTAAATTAATAGAAATATTAAAAATGAAAGTACAAAAATTTAAAATTCCTCGCTCTAAATTAACACAAAACCTTACAAAGACTTTTTTCTAAATCTTATCTTTCCTGAGTAGACAAATGAATATTCCTCCCTGGAAAGTGTATATCTACCAATGGCCCATTTCCTTCTCAGCCACTTGCATTTTCATTTAAATAATCTTGCATGACAACCGCTTTCCTTTAACCAACTTTTTTTCCCGCCACACTCAGTTTTATCCATATCCATACAATTCTTGCCATTAATTAATTAGAAATACTAGGAGCCGCTTGGCGAGTGGTTGTATGGATAACTTTCCTTTGAATACCGTCGTAGAATTTTAATATCACCAAATAAATGTTTCATCATAAGAGGCTTAAATGTTTTAACATCAGGAATCGTAATATTTGTATATATGTATGTACGTATGTATATATATAGTATATATATATATATATATATAATATATATATATATAATATATATATATATATTATATATATATATATATATATATATATATATATATATATATATATATATACATACACATACTGGTGTGAGAGCGAGGCTATGCCTCAGGAGAATACACAAGAAGGCACCAAACTAAAGTGCCGACAGCTCGGTACACGGTTTTCATTTATTCATCGGCCTACGTTTAGGGATCATTCTCTCATCCTCAAGGCTAAAAATACAAAGTAAAATACTGCAAGAAATGTTTGCGTGAATAAATTAATTATGATATAGTAAAATATCAGTGCAAAGGGTAACCTAAAAGAAAATAAGAAAAAAAGAGAGAGAACAACGCTATTTTAACTAACGGACCTTTATTCCTCGAAGTTGAGTTGTTGCATGAAAAAAGTAGAAAAGAGGGAACAAGCTTCTTCATCGCTAACGATTTAAGACTAGGGAGGTGGTGCTCGTGTTGGCTGGTTAGTATAATCTTAACATCACTATAGTTTATTTTACTTTTGCATTGTTTCATATGATTTCTGATATTTGATGTCTCAATGATTATTTTATTTTAAATCCAACACCTGCTACCCATCGAATTTATTTTTAAAACATGTCAAGAAAACATAAGATAAGTCCTTTCATCCTCCCGCTACCACATACTTGGCACACAAAATAACATACTATATAAGTTTTCCATTCAAACATGACATCTCTTTCCTACCCAATCTAAAAAGGACCTTAACAAATTATTTTCCTGCAGTTGACGTGAAGCTCGCATTTAAGAGCCCAAGAATTATTGGTGGTATGTATCGTCACAAAGAAAAACTGCCTCCTTTAATGCAGTCCGTTGTTGTTTCTTTATTTGCTTCCTGTCAATGTCATTGTCAAACATACGTGGGAAACATGCGCAGACTGCTTAAAAGGACGCACACATTGGCGTTAGCTTTGTACTGGGTGCAAGCTGTTCAATCCCAAGCCATCAAATATCAGAAATCATATGAAACTATGGAAAAGTAAAGTAAACTATAGTGATGTGAAGATTATACTAACCAGCCAACACGAACACCACCTCCCTGTTCTTGAACCGTTAGCAATCAAGAAGCTTGTTACCCTCTTTAAACAATTATTCCTTGTCCACGCCCCTGTATATAGCCTAAACCACACCCTGCCTTACGTTTACCTTTTTTCACACAGCAACTGAACTCGAGGAATCAGGTCTGCTATTAAAATATTCTTCTTTACCTCTTTTTGAACAATTTCATTGTAAGTTACCTTTTGATTTGGTATTTTACTTGATCATAATTTATTTGTACATTACTAACATTTCTTGCTGTATTTGTATATTTAACTTCGAATTTTTAGCCTTGAGGATGAGACAAGGAAATGGTGTGTGTTAAGTAATATATTATATGATATATTATATAATTAATATATATTTATATATATATATATATAGTTATTATATATATATTTAATAATATTATTAATAGGTATAGTTATATTATATATATAAATTATTATTATCATTGTATATGTTATATGTAATTATATATATAGTAAGTAGTAAATATAATTATATTATATATAATATAATATATATATATATATATGAATAAATCTAAATAATATGGCTATATTATATATATGTGATATATATATATATGTATTATAAAGTATATATATATATTATATCTATATAATATATATATATTAATATAAGATAAGAAGTATTGTTACATCTATATATAATATAAGGCATATAGTATATAGTATATCTATATATATAGTATTATAGATATTGTATGATTATATATATGTATATTATATATATGTATATATATAATCGTGGTTATATAATATATATAGGGTATATAGATTATATAGTGTATAATATAATATAATAGATATATCTATTATATATACATATATATATATAATTATATTTCTTATAATTAATCTATATAATATTTATATATTAGTACTTATATATATATATAACTTAATATAATTATATATATATATATATATCATATATCTTTATATATATACCTTATATATAATTATATATATATTATATATATGTATATATATGTATATATACATATTATATTAATTAATATATATATATAGTAATAATCTAGTATATATATTCATTGTGCTGTTATATATAATATTAGAATATAATAATATATAATGATATTATATATATATGTATATCTATAATATATGGTCAATGGATATATATAAATATAAATATATATAATATATATATATCTAATATAGTATATTTGTTATATATAATATGTATATATAATATATAATTAATATACTAATAGAATCTTATAATATTATATATGATATGTAATTATTATATCTATAAATATAGTTTATATTGGTCTATTATATTTAATGTTATGATGTATATTGTAATATTATATATATATATATCATATATAATATATATATAAATATCGTATAATTATATTCTATATATATAATATATATGTATATGATATCTATAAGGATTATTATGTATATTGCATTCTATATTAATATAGTATATGGTATTATATCTATATTGTATGATATGATTATATATATATATATGATATGATCATATATTATATATCTATTATATGTCGATATTATAGTAATATAAATAGCTATATAGTATATATTATATATATGGGATTAGTGATATATCTATATATTATATCTTATATATTAGTATATATAGTAGTATATATATCATGTAATGTAATAATTATGCGTATAATATATATATTCTGGGTGAGGGATGTATATCTATATTATATATATTATATTCTAGTAGTATAATATATTTAATGTAATAATATATCAATCTATTATAGTATAATATGTCTATATTATATTTAGTATTCATACATAGGATAGGGTATATAATTAATTATTATATAGATTATATATATATAGTATATATATAATATATGTGTGGGGGTATATAATAATATATCTATCTATATTTAAGTATATATCTAATTTATATGATATGGGATGTAATATATATCTATAATACTATTTAATGATATATATATTATTGTTTATGTATAAATTAATATAAGCCATAGCTCTAATATTCATCTATATATCTAACTTATATACTGTATCTCTGGATAGTGATATTAATATATATAATATGGTACTCGTCATATATAATATAGTTATCGATAATAATATATATATGAACTGTATTTATATATGTATAATATATGTGTTATATCTATGTTCATTTTTCATATATTATATATTAGCTATATATATATGTATATATATATATTATGGATTATATAGTATATGTTATAAGGAGATATAGGTATATAATATATATATAATATAGTGATGTAGGTATCCATACTATAATATTATAGATATGATATATATATTATATATATATATATTTATTTATATATATATATTACATAATATATTCTATTATATATACTCTATGATGGTATATACATTCTATATATGTAATTATTAAAGTATATATATAATAGTAGGATCTAATATATATATATAATATATATATATGTATATACAATATAGTAATATCGTATTTCTATATATTATAATATATATGTATATACATATATGATATATATATATAATAGTAAGTATATATTGTATATAGGATGTATATCATTAGTAATAATATATAAGATATATATATATATATTATTAATTTATATAATGTATATATTATAGTATATCTCTATCTACATATATATTAAATCTATATATACTCTTATATATATATAGTGTTATATGCTATAATATATATATATAAATATAACCTATCTGAATCACTAGTATATACATCTATATAACTATATAATATCTACCATATATCTATATATATATATATATAATATTATATAATATATATCTCGTATATATAATACCTCTATATGATCTCTATAAATTACTATACTATATCTATATAATTATATTATACATATATAGTATCTATACTCCTATGATTATATATATAATGTATCCCTCATCTAATAATTATCTAGATATATCCATAATCAACCTAATAGTGCTATTTATATCTTATATATATTATATTCATATATATATCCATATATGTATTATATATCTCTATAGATAAAAGTTCTATATATAGTATATATTACCATAAAGTATATATACAATACATCTAGATAAATATATACATATATATATATATAAAATGAATATGTTGTGTGTGTATAATATTATATATATAGTATATATATGTATAGTGTTAATAATATCTATATGATAGTTATATATATATATATAGTATTGCTAATATATATATATAGTTATATGGTAATTGCTATATAAATATATAATTTGTTGGTATATATATATAATTTATTTATATATATGATATGAGTATGATGTAATATGTAAGTATGTAAATTATAGGTAGTATCTATATATATTTGTCAATAATATATATGTATATGTAATGTATAATAATATATATAAATATATACTATATGTATATACGTATATGTATTATACATATATGATATATGGTATATATATGTGTATTATCTATGTGTAATACATATTTAGTAGATACATATGTATATTCTCTTATATTTATATATATGTATATATATGGTAGTAAAATGTATATATGTCTATATATATTAGGGTAGTACATACTGTAATATATAATACTATATGTATATATATTGTGTATTATAGTATAATGGTATTATCTGTACTATTATATTATATCTATAGTATCTGATTATTTGTATATCTGTAGTTAATTATTATGTCTATGTATGTCATGTGTATTAAGTGTATAATATAAGTCTATATATATATAATATCGATATGAATATATATATATATATATGTGTGTATATACATATTTATGTGTAATCATAGATATGTGTACATTATATAGATGTGTTACATTTATATATGTGTTATATATAGTAATATATAATATATCAATATATAATATATATTAATTATAAAATATATAATCCTCAATCTACTATTATATATGTCATATTCACTCTATAAATAAACTTATCTTATATATAATGCTACGTATCTATAGTTTCTATAGCTAATAAACTCCCATAACATATATATTAATCGGCTCTATATAGGATACTATATATGTGAATCTCTATACAATATATTACTTCTCTCTATCTATATATGTATATCTGTCTCTATGTAGTATAATATAGTATTTGAGATAATGTATATCTTATCTAATGTATATATGTATAGTATATAATTAGTGATCTAGTACGTAATATATATATACTATTTAAATCTTATATATATATATAGAATTTATATTTTCTATTTATTTATATTTATCTTCTATATAATCTAGATTTATAATTGATATATTATCTAAATATATAATTTATTTATCTCTATATATTAGTTACATTTTAATATCTCTATATCATATAAATTTATATAGATCGATATTTATATATTTCTAATATTTATATATCTATATTTATCTATTATATATCTCTATAGTATATACTTATCTATCGTATCTTATATCCATGTATAGCATATCTTATATAAGTGGTATTCGTAGCTATATTGTGTGTATCATAATATTAGTGTGTGGATCTATTCTATGTCTCATATACTAATGTAATTATTCTTATCATTCTATATACTCGTCTAGGTCTTGTATAATATCCTATCTCTCTTGCATATATAGTATCTATATATATTCTGTTATGTATCTCTATGTTCTCTATCCAATGTCTTAATATGTCTATGCATACATACATATATGGTAATCAATCTCTCTATGGTCTCGTTCTCTGTACATCTAATAATATGTGATATCTCTTATGTGTCCTATCCTCGTAGTTCTGTCTCTATATGTTATAATATCTGTATCTGGTCTCCTTATGTAACATGTATCTGTCTGCCTATCTATACTGTTCTCTATCGTAGTCTCTCTCTGTCATCTTGATAATGTAGTCTCCAATATATAATCTATCTATTTGTATTACTATCATATCTATAGGTGTGATAGTCTATGATTATATCCTCTATCAATGGTCTCTGTATATTTGTGTGTATATATATCTATCGTAACAGGTCTGACATTTTCAGTTCATATGTCGTAGTGGTAACATCTGTCTATGTATCCTGTTATATCATCTATATATTTATATCTATATCTATAATATAATATATACTAATATAGTTAATTACATACATTTCCGTTGTCTTCATCCCTCAAGGCTAAAAATTCAAAGTTAAATATACCAAATACAGCAAGAAATTGATTATATATATATATATATATATATATATCTATCTCTATGCATATATTATATATATATAACGGTTCATATCCACATTTTCCGGTGATTTCATATACATATATCGCCGGTGGGTGTAGTAGGTAAAGCTTCTTCACGTGACGTTCCTGGGTTTTGAAAAGATCCGTAGGTTCGCGCCCTGGTTCCAGGCAAATCTATTATCGAGAAAAAAATTACCCCCTTCGGTTAAGCCATATATCGAAAACAATTATATTCAATTCCGAGGTAGAGCGAATTAGATATTAAAGGGGACCATTGTATCTCGATATATATATATTAATATAATTATATTTATATTAAGTATTATACATCATATATAATCGATCTACCTATAAGATGTTATTCATATTAATATCTATAATTATTATCTATAATATATATAT
>NC_061087.1:80359178-80386678 GCF_015104395.2 Macrobrachium nipponense
TTTGCTGGTTAAAGATATCAAATTCTTCTATGCATTCGGTAGGGGTTTTTTCACTTAAAAGCGCAATGTCTTTCCCTAGCAAGTACTTTCTTAAGCAGAATTTGAAGTTTACTTAATTAGGATTATCATATGGCCCATTCATTTGACATACACATCCAAAAAAGTGTTCTAGTACATCCTGATTCAGTCTTCTTGTAGGAATGAATTTAACACCATATAATTTCTTTACCATCTCATATAGGCCTACCAGAGACTTGCATAACAAAATCACTCCCTTTTGAAATTCATGCATGCAATTAAACCGTGAGTTTGCCACCTTCATGGTTCTCATGGTGTCCATCATTTCATGCAAAACATTTTTCTGTTTTTCATAATCAATTCCAAAGGCGTTTCGGGATGCCTTGTCACCATAAACAGTACAAGAATTCATGATATCAAACCATTCGTCAACTAATGATACGAACTTGCAGTCTCCTCCCAATTACTGCTCTCTAACAGGCCTTTCTCATCCAAAAACGCTATTGCTTTCTTTTTTTTTTTTTTTTGCAGTTGTGCTGGATAACAGTTGCACTTCCAGTTTCACACGTTGCTTTCCTTGTCCAATCAGGTTAAAATGACTTTCATTTAATTTGTAAGAAAGGCCATATTCTGTCTTTCTCTTACTGCACATTTCACGGATGGCAGAATTCGACACAATACTGCTATCTTGCAATTTGAAACCCGACTTGATGAAATTGTTCCTTGTGAGTTTGATGAGATGAGGCGCATCTGCAAAAACGAAGATGTCCCTGTCTGCACTTGCATTTTTAAAATAATTTTTCATGGATTCTGCAGATATTTCCAAGTTTTTCCAGACACGGAGATTTGACGAACCCAAATCATGCACTAATGCAACAACATGATAGTTGGCTTTTTCAACACTTTCTATTAGAGTTAAAAGAATTTTCTGAACGTTTGATTCATCAAATGCATAGTATACTGGTTGTCTCCAGTTACCTATAAGTCCCCTTACCATGACAACTTGCACTTTATCATGAGGTTTATACATAATGTCTACGGCTTCATCATAAGAATAAGCTTTTTCTACACTCATTTCATCCATGGACATAACTGCAATTCTTTCCATTGATGATAAACTCTCCGCTTTCACTTTCATAAAACACAACACAGACATTAATAACCCTGGCTCACAATTAAAATGTCCCCAGAGACAGGATAACATAAAGTAGGGTCAGAACCATAAAAGAAATCCTCAGAGACCGGATAAACATAAAATAGAAGGAGAAGACATATTTTGTTTTGATATTTTCGTTCAAATGTGCCCCGGAAGATATAATTGACTGTGAGCAGCGGGGGCTCACGTGATTTAAGTCGCCCAGCCCCGACCCAACCATATCTGCGCGTTAGTTGACCCCTCTCTGTATGGATCCTGATGATGATAATAATGATGGTGGTGACGATAACACTAATCGGAATGAATCGGTGCCTGAAGAAGCTGTGATATTTGACGGAGAAACCAGTCGTGCGTCGAGAATGAAGAGAACTGGTAGCGGGTTAGTAGCGAAGATTCTTCTTTCCCGCCGTTATCTTTACATTAAGGGGTCGGTTGACTGATGCGCCTTCTCCACTGCATGCGTTAGGCATGGTTTATTGTTTGGCAAAAGGGCTTTTACGACAGAATGCCCTTGCCGTCATCAACCACAGTAATCAGCGGTGGGCCTCGCCTTCGACTAAAAAGTCTACCTGCAAGGCAGCAGTTTCCACAGTTATTGGCGATGGGCCTAGCCTTTCACTCAAAAGTAAGATTGCAAGGCAGCAGCTGTCCTTTTAGTCGCCTTTTTACGACACGCAGGACCTACGGTGGTAGTATTCCTACACCCATACCACAGGGTCATGGGTTTGTAGCGAAGATTACCATTCTCATATTTTTTTTATCGAATCCAGTTCTTCAGGAATTAAGCCCGAATGCCCTCTATTAGATGTCAGTCCAGAAATGGACTATATCCTAGCATTTTTTTTATGTCCCGCTAATGGAAATAAGTGAAGAAACAAACCGATACCATTCACAAAAGATGAGGGATGTTACACTAGGCCAAATATCAGTAAGAAAAATCTGGAGAGATACAATTGCGAGCGAGTTGCACACCTTTTTTGCATTATCTTTACCCATGCCACATTCTTACAAAGGTGACATCAATGGATACTGGAGTACCGATCCTTTACTTTAAGACCTTTTCACGTGATATGTATCTGCTGCTGCCCCTAATCCTTTATCTTGAGAGGGAGAAGGTATTTGTCTATTGCAGCCGGTTATGAGAGAATATAACATCGGAAATCAATTTATTCTTGTATAAATTACATGTAAATAAACTATATTTGATATAATGCCTATAAATGTGCTACTGTGACTATTCTTCATGAATGTACTAAAGTATTTAACAAATAATTACAAAGAAATAAAACATGAGAATTTGAATCCTTCCCTAAACGAAAAATATTTATGAAATAAAGAATTGTGCAGTTTACTATATGATAACCGCTAAATACAGTTATTCCTTTAATAGTTCTATAAAATAAATATTAATAAAACTGACCATATCTATTGTTATCAGAACACTATGAACAGGTATTTGAACAGAAAGTATGAAATAAAGTGATGATTTTTTTATATTATTCAATTACTCATTGCTCCTCATTGACCTAAAACAGCATAGATCCTACAATGCATCCACATAGCAGTGCAAGACCATTGTAATTCTAGGCCTATAATAGTCAAAAAACCTTATTAAAACAATCTTTCAGCCGGCAACACACCCATTGTTTATTTCGAGGAACTTATATTCATATACATTTTTATTCTTCCTAAGTACAAATGAATTACACTGCGAGAATTTTCTTGGTATTTAATAATGAACTCCATAACATGAATACTATGTCCTTTCCGAACCGATCGTGCGAGACTAAGCATGTAAATCCTTTATTATAATCCTTATAATCTCACGAATGGCCTCGACCTGCCTTCCTGACCTTGACCTGTGGCTTATTCCCCGAGTACGCCGAATTGTAGGTGTGCTCTCGTCCACGTGGTCGTCAGGTTCCTTTTTTTTTTTTCCTCGTTACTATTCTTGCCCGCCATTACATTTTTGTCGTACAATATGAATACTATTCCTATAAGAAACAAGCCTTTTTGCATGTGAATTTGTATAAGAAATAAATATTCAAGTATATTCAATTCAGTATTTACTACTCGCTTCTCTATCTTTTTAAACGTTAATACTTATTTGCAGTACACTTCACTGTAGGAATTATAAGCGTTAACATTTAAAAAAATAGAGAAGGGAGTAACTGCTGCTTCAAATAAACCGCGTGAGTGCGTTTTGAATACACTTGAACACCGCAACTCTCTTCGAATTATAAAATGGTCAAATGAAACATTTTATTCATGGGTCAATCAGATTGACTGCAAATTATTTACAGAGCTTTTTATCTGACCTACAACTGTAAAGGTACAACAGAGAAGATTCCAACATTATTTCTCCAAGATTCCAACAAACAAGCGGTATCGAGACAGATTAGATAGGATTATAACCCTTCTACCCGAGCCGCCAGTCTAAAATCGGTGAAAGGAAACTATAGCCAGCAGAGCTGAGTAGCGTCTTGCCATTCATGACGATATCACAGTGTTTTGGCGGATTATCGCCAATTTATGCAATATTGACAAATGAACTGCACATAGATGCGTGTTTTGTGAGAATGAAATAGTTGCACGCATGTGCGCATGCATGTAATACAGATACAAGAATCTGAACGACGTCTGTAAAAATAAAAGAAAGCTTTCTCTCGAAAACCGAAATAAAGACCAGTCGATCTCTTCAATTTGTGGGAGAAGAGAGAGAGAGAGAGAGAGAGAGAGAGAGAGAGAGAGAGAGAGAGAGAGAGGAACCACGTCGTTAGTGAAGGCTGGGTTGTGATTGTGGGATGAGTTGTAAACCATTGTCTACCGCGTTACTGCGTAAAAAGCTCATTGAAAAGGAGAGTGGCTGAACCCTAAAGTGCAATGCGATAAACGTGTAATGTCTCATGTACGTAATATACAGTTCCCAATTGATGTTCCAGAAAAGATATACAGTTCCCAATTGATGTTCCAGAATAGATGCTACACCTTACCTAAGAAGTGTATGGAGACGTTACGAACACACTAACTAAAAGAAAGATCGTGGAAAAACTGCAAAAAGAAAAGTTTTATGGATTTACTACACCCACCTGTGCAATCCAAATAGTGCTGCAGAGCACAACGGTGGGTAAGTGGGAGCGTTTATTATCAATGGCCTATGATGCCAATCATAATAGACGTTTGTCATTCAGCACATCTCTGTGCAAGTGAGGTATGTAGAGCGCTACCTAAACGTTGCGAAGATCTCTCAAGAGATATTTTCAATCATTTCAGATGTAGCAGCAAAAGGCAAAGCGAATTTGTAGAATTCCAAGAGTTTCTCAACTTGAAACCTCGTAAGCTGTTACATCCCTGTCAAACAAGGTGGCTCTCGTTGGTTGTAGTTGTCAGTCGTGTATTGGAGCAGTGGGATCCTCTTTTCTCATATTTCAGTAATATCTGGCTGCCAGAAAGAGTTTTATCTACTGAGCTTATATACAATAGCCTTCATAACATTCATCAAACTTTATTATATTTTTCTGGAATGGGTATTACCCAAATTCACTCATTTCAATGCCCCTTTTCAGTCAGACAAAGTTTTGACAACTGTACTGCATGAAAAACTGGTTTTGCTCTACGAGGAATTGCTTTCTCATTTATGCAAAGAGAGTATGTTGCTAAAACTGATCTTAAGTTGTTGGATCCTTGTGGCAAGATAAATTCCTCAGAGACTCGGAAATGTACCTTGGGATTGGAGTTCGAAGTGAACTTGATAAACTTGATTTAAAGAAAAAGAAACCAGAGGTAGATGATTTTATAGGCGTTGCAAAGAATTCTTGAAAGTAGCTACTCTGGAAATTAGAAAAGGGTATGACTTTGGAGACAAAGCAATTTCTCGACTAAATTGTCTAATTCCTGAGAATGCAATTTCCAATCCTTTTAGAGAAGTAACTACTTCTTTGTAACCTCTCATTGCTGAAGTACCTTTAATTTTGCCTCCTACTGATAATTCAATCTGTTTTGACAGCAGTGTGTCTGTTGACAAGTTTGGTCAGATATTTTGAGAAGAGACGAAAATGGCATTGCTGATTTGGCAAAATTTGCTCTTGACGTCCTCAGCTTACCCCATTCAAATGGCCGGGTTTTCAGCAAACTAAATCTTTTCAAAAACTAAAACCAGGAATAGGTTGAACACAGACACAATTAGCATGCTTTACTGACTTCTGACTGCATAAAGAGGCAGAATTCATGCATTCACTCCAAACCTTCAAAAGAAATGGTTGCTCGAATTAATAATTTAATAGTGCTGTATGAAAATGTGAAAGATGATGAGTTCGAAGACTAGTGATTTTTTTTGCAATTGAATTACTTTGTGTGTACTGCATGATTGAGTATTTTTGTCTTGTTCAATGTTCATATACTCAACATTTTCCTTCCCAGTGTGTGAAGACTGCTGCAGTGATTAAGTTCCTTTATTCTGTTCAATGTTCATAAATATTTTCCCTCCCAGTGTGTGGAGACCATCAAATTAATGTTCATACTTAATATTTCCCTCCCCTTTTTTTATTGCAATTTTTGTATCTTTTATTTTAGATTTTTGGATAATTATATTGTCTTCAATAATATTTTCTATTCAGGAGTGGAAATTAATTATATAATGTCTCGTTTTGAATAAATTAAAAGATCCCATGAATTAATTACTGCTATATTACTTCTAGTTTTGCATAGGCTTCATCTTTAAGTATTAATAATTTTAATTACAAGAACTTTTCAGGTGCAGTTTTTATGCAATAAACTTACTGGGTATCATCATGACATATCTTACTGGTAAGTACAATAATAAATGCCTAAATTAGCACTAGAAAATGTGCTATACCTTTCTACTGTGTAATATATATCTTTAAGGAAGTGTACGATAATTATATCATAAAAACGATAATTCCTACGACAATTCTATTAACAATACGATAGTTTTGAGGCCTGAGTAAGATCATTCCACTAGAAAAATATGGCAACCCTGGTCATAGGTGGCATCCCTATTAAATCCAGTATTCAGGAAAATGTGAAACCAAGAACAAGGTCACCTCTGATATCCAAAGCACCTAAGAAGAGAGCAAAACAACACGATTGAACATATAAGACAGGAACGTTTTAGGCTGGCACTCAGTTCCCGATATGATCGAGGATTACAGGATACCGATTCCTCGGACGAATGGAGACCAGGTCTACTTGGGGAAACTTCATTCAAAATATGAAAAACAACCCGCAGAGTCCACAAAGATACCCCTGGGGTAATTTAGAAAGCCTTCCATTGGAGAAGAAAAGTAAGCTACAAAAGTAAAGTATTTTCTAGGTATAGCAGTTTTTTAACTATTCAGAATGTTCTTGATATGCAGAATATGAGTCCAAGAATATGCTTTCCTTAAATAAAAATCAAACAAAAAACATATGTGAGGTGTGTTTGTTTAAAATTTAGGAAAACTTTATAAAACTCTTATTTGTCAAAACTACATAATTATGTCACTGAAAGTATGCTTTAACATGCCAAATAATCCCTAGAAATTCCAGCTATCTCATTGCAATATGTCAACTACCGTTTCCTTTTTTAAACTATGACCGTAACTCAAGAGACTACAAATTGGTTCCTATTAAATTCTACTTGGAATATATACAAATATCAAATCAGAATCTTAAACTAGCAAAAGAAGTTTGACCATAACTGAGAGAAAGGAAAGAGAAACGAGGCACGCTGCCACTCAGCCACTTAGTGTGACCTACTTTTAGCGAAAATGCTAGAAGGGATTGGAGTCTTGCGAAAGGGGATTCGAATGACTTATTCGAGAATCGGAAACGTTACCCCATTAGAGAGATTCCTGTAAATATTCGTCTCATGGAAGAGGGTTCCAACAATTAATCGACGAGTCCATCTTATTCCTGGAATTAGGGTAATTATCTTTCTCTTTCCTTCTATGTTTCTAGATCTCTCTTTTTCTATAATTGGACCTCCAAGGAGCAATAATTTTATTTTCGTCTAAAATCATTCTATGTAACGCTATGACTATTATTCTGTTTGTCATTTCTCCCTGTTTCCACGTTCCTCTCGTGGCGCGTGCTTGTGATTGCAGGAGAGAGAGAGAGAGAGAGAGAGAGAGAGAGAGAGAGAGAGAGAGAGAATTTCTTTGCGATGATTCAAACGAATGCGATTCAGGTTCCTACCTGTCTGATGGATATGTTTGTGGGATCTTTGGAATCCAGAGTTATAGGTTCTGTGCAATACTGGTTAGTGCCCAATTCCAGTTCCGGTTTGATAGAATAAATGAAAAACTTTTTCTACAACTCAACAAGAAGCTTGGAACTCTTGTGGTATGTGGGATACCGTAAAGAGAACGTATCGATGAACACATAATATGAAGTAAGTAGTCATGGCCCAATCTATTCCTAAGAAGAGATCCTACAGCATTAAAATTGTGCACTCTAAAAGCTTCCTGAAGGAAGATTGATGAAAGACTGATGAAAGACTGATAAATGTGACTGACAAACATATTAAGCTGGAATCACACTAGGCCTTTTTTTCTCTAGCAGCAAGCCGTTGCTGCCAAAAATGGAAATTCGGGAGCTTGTTGCTCGATATTGGCTTCCCGACTGGATGGGAAGCAGCAAGCACAAACCGCGAGCACTCGGACGCATGCAAACAAAGAAGATGGCTGCTGCTAATAGGACATGCTCTTCGACGATGTCTCTTCTCACACAAAAACGTTGTGTGTGGAATTCTTTCGCTATACATACATGGGGTTTTGGAAAGAGTAAGAGAATTCCCAGTGTTGTGGGATCATATGGATTAACTGCACACAAAAACTAAACTCAAAAAGTGTAAATGGGACAAGGTCACAAGAGCCCTGAAATGCGAATTTCCCAACCTTAGCAATGCTGGAGTAACTGCAGGTAAATGCCTATAGTTTATTTTAATAATTAGACCCATATTGAGGAATTCATTATTATCAAGCAACTGTACAAATAACTATTTTGTGCAAGTAGCCTAGAACTTATGGATTGGTCATTAACTATACCAAGGGCCATAGCCTAGCCCAGGGGTGGCTAACCAATGGCGCATGCGCCAACAGTGGCGCATTGCACGACTACAAGTGGCACACTATACCCCAGAGATAATAAAAGAAAAAAACATGCCTGCTCATGAAAAAAGAAAAAATAATAATACTAATAATAATACTGATTTCTAGAAAAATACAAAAAAGAAATCAAGTAACTTATAGCTAGAAGTGAGTTTTACTGAGATTTGTTCTAATCTAAAACTACAAGAGGCCTTTGATAGTCGTTTTAGTAATTTTGCTGAAGAAGAAGATTGCATGCTTGCATTTATAAATCCATTTTCACTTACTGAACATAATATTCTGAAGATGCCTAGTAATATACAGATGGAACTTATTGATCTAAAAGCAAATTCAGTATTGAAGAGTGAATTCAATGAACTTCCCTCACTCTCAAGTGCATCTGAAATGCTTAATTTTTGTCGATCATTACCAAGTGAACATTTTCCATAACTGAGAAAATTTGCCCAAAGTTATGCCTGTCGCTTTGGAACAACATGCAGATACAAGCAAGCATTTTCATCCATGAAAATGATCAAGAACCAACTGAGGTCGCGACTATCCGATTCAAATCTGAAGAATTGTCTGTTGCTCTCAGTTACTAATTTAACTCCTAATATTACAGATTTGGCGAAAGCAAAGCAAAGTCAAAAGTCTCATTAAACCTAGTTATGTTTATTTTTCCTGTATGTGAAACTACTTTTCTTTAAAACTGCTAATTGTGTTCACATATTTTTATTAGTACTTTCAGAAATAACTAATGAATATTATCAATACAAATTCAAAGTGTCAATAAAGTAAGTACAGTTTACCTTGTATCTATGTTGAATCCTTTCCTTTACAACTGCTACATCTGTCCACACTATATATATATATATATATATATATATATATATATATATATATATATATATATATATATATATATATATATATATATATATATATATATACATATATATATACATATCAAATGATTATATGTATAACTGCCAAATATGTGCAAATTACCATACTTAAAGGATTGAAAGAGGGTTAAAATTTGTGGCGCATCTGAATTAGAAGTGAAGAAAATTGGTGCATGGTAAACAAAAGGTTGGCCACCCCTGGCCTAGCCTATGGTACTGGTATTTGTTGGCTAGGCTAAGCTTGGTTGGCTATATAGGATTTGCATTTTATTTTTGAGAGCAACCACCCATGTTATAGGGCCTAGTTTTTATTTTTTTTTTTTAATTTTTTTTAACGTAGCAATTTTAGACTTGGTTATAACTGGTTAAGTACCGTAACCTAGGCTACAGTTTAATGCAAAGGCTGGGTGTAGCCTAGACTGAAACGAATATAATGAAATATAGCCTAACTTTAGGCAATATTTTTTGGCATGGTAAAGCCTATCGGTTAAAGACTGAAATATATCCTTCTAAGGTTAGCCTGTAAGTCTTGCAAGTTTGGTCTCCAGCCCCCCTTGAGTTGTTGTAAAAGGGTTGTCTCACTGTTTTAAGGTTGCTCTAGCTTAAATATACTAGTTTTAGTCATTTTAAGCTGTTGAAAATATAACAAACGGTGTATTATTGGTGAATGTTTAGTACTACACCCAACAATATATTACATAATTTCCCTGTTTTTCATTTATATTTATTGTTAATACGCATTGAAAGTCGTCGGAAATCATAGTTTAGGTTATATAGTTCCCAAGAAGTATAGCTTTCTGATAAAATTTTTCATATTTAAATTCTTGGCTAGCATTTTTCAATGTCTATATATGTCGGTATTAAAGCTATTTCCAAAGCATATTTTTGCTAATTTTCCTGCATTTTTTCAACTTTGTCTCCCCATGCAAAACTCCCAGTTCCCACCTGTGGCCAACCATGTTGGATGATTAGAAGGGGTCAATCAAAGCACACAAAAAAACTAGGGAAATATTTTTTTTTATAGAAAAAACTGCTAGTGACCATAATGTAAAAAATGCCCAATTGAATTTGTATGCCCTCAAATGTATTTCCAAATAAATGTAGACTCGTCTTTCCTATAATGGCTTACTTAGTATAAGTTATACTAGCTTATACTACATAATATACTAATTGGTAATAACTTTATTCTTAAGTTGACTTAAAATGCTCTATTCAGATGATGTTCAAGAGAAGTTTGGAACATTAAAATCAACATTTCCGCGAGAATTACGAAAAATTCAAAACGCACCCAGTGGTTCAGCTGGTTCCGTGGAGCCTAAATGGGAAAATATTTCAAGAACTGTCCATTCATGATCCCAGTCAACAGTTGCACTCCCACAAGGACATCATTTGATATCTCTGAGCCACAGGTAGTTTTTATGCTTTCTTCTTTCATTAAGTTAGTAAAGTGATCTCATTCCATCAATAATTGGATAGATTCAACCAGTTTGTATAGTATGCATATGTTTGCCCTCCAAAATATATATTTCAAGTTACCAGACCTACTGGCTTTGGAAAATTTTTAAGAAAATTATAAACTTATATCTTTCTAATAGGATTTCAAATTTTGACATTTACTTTTTTCTAATGAGAAATATGGTTTAAGAGCTAGTTGACTGAATTTTGCCTTTATTTTATAGTAATATATATATATATATATATATATATATATATATATATATATATATAAATATATATATATATATATATATATATATATATATATATATATATATATATATAATATATATATATATATATATATATATATATGCAGCAAAGTTTAAACTTAAATTAATCTGTATAAATTTGATTATAGACTGATATTGTTTATTACTACACTTTTTGCCTCATCACTATATTATATAGAGTGCTCTAAATTTGAGTTCTTTCTCTAAATCATTCTATATTTCAGGTCACAGACTATATTTTTCTTTTCTTAAGCACTATAATCACACAGTATTCTAGAATTCAATTAGCACTGCATCATAGATTTTTTTAGCTCTTTGCTTATTTTTTCTATATACCTTATAATACTCATGTTATAATGTTATGTCTACCTATAATTTTTGGCCTCTGAATATTTTGGATGGGAACATTTAAATGAACTGTAAACTATAATTTGATTTTATGACAAATTTTTAATTGTTATAGATTTTCTTACAGGAACCACAAACTATAATGATATCCCTTCCTGATGAAAAGTATGCTGAGGGAAGGAGCATGCAGTAATTGGGACATGAATGATTGATTGATTGCTTGATTTTTTTAGTTCTTATTGGCGTCGCAACGACGAGGTTATTGACGCTGATATGAATGATGATGCACCACTTCGAGTAAGTAACATTCCAGGTCTAACACCACCACCACCACCACCACACTCATTCTGCAGCATCATCCATGCACAGTGAAAATGATTTTGGTGGACCTCATACATGTACTCCCCTCTCCTCTCCTTGCAATTTCCAGAACTCAAGTGGAAGCAAGAAAGAGAAGAGGAAATTACAATGCCCAGCAGAAGGCCAGCGTTTTGGCAATGTTTTGGATAAAGTCAATTCCATACTTAATCAACCAGATCCATCAAATGATACTACTGTTAGAGCAGCCATAGATTCTGTAGCAGGTTACATGAATCCTCAATTAAAACAAGGAAAGAAAACAGTCTACTTAAAGATTATAAAGGTTTTGCAGGAACATCCGATCAATTTGGATATTTTTATCTAACATGCCAAATTTATTAATATGCATTCATTTTATATTCTAATTTTTTTGCATTTTGTTTACATAAAACTCAAGAATAGTAGAGCAAAATATTATCACAATCATTTTTCAACAAACAAACTAAGGTGAATAAGAAATTTTCAGTGATATTCGAAAAGACTGACAATGCAAACAGCTATGAATATGACTACGTAGTTAATTGGTATGAAACAAACAACTGACCTTTTAAGCTCGACTTCAATAAAAGAAGAGATCGTGGCATAGGAACTAAGATTTTTTCATATTCTTTAACTTATATATAAAATACACTTAAACATAGAAAATGAGTTTTAAAAAGTAAAAAATTACGTGTAATGCTATCAGCATTCCTTTCTCAACCTCTTTTACTTTTATTTTGATGAAACATTGTATGAGTGTGTGAGTGAGAGCGAGCATTTACGTTACATCTTTTTTCCAATGCTCAACAAAGTATACCTTGCTGTAACTTTTACGAGTAATTATGACTAATGACCCCATCAGCCGCCATTACAAGTACCGCATGGCTGTAAAGAGGCAACGAGGCCAGTGAACAGCTGCCATTAATCATTGGGCAAATGTAGTGTGTTCAGCGTGTCACGCCATTTTTATTTTACTTCTTTTTCTGCAGCAATACGATAGGACTGCATCCCTTTCTTTTTTTTTTAACACCGGCAAATTGAGGAACGCAAAGCAAGAACGCCTGCTTCTGGGGGAAAATGGGAGGCTCATATCTCGTGCTAAGCGCTCATCTATCAAAAATCCTGAATAAGCCTGATTATAATTATAAAGTTTGTATGATGCGAATAAATGGTTCATGTAGTACTTCGTACATCACAAATTTGTTATCAGTTGCATACAACAAATTATACATACATGCAATGATATCAGATGTACATGGAACTTTTGACTGGTAGGCCAAAGTCAAGCGTATTTTGGCTTCCAAACCATTCAACAGTTCGAACCCTGCTGAGTGAAGCCTTTATCATTTATGATAACCTTTGGATGTAAATCACTTCCAAGTATAGTGAATAGAATATTTGAGGCTTAAAATTCCTAAACATATGTCACGCGCGACAAAAATTAATTTGTAGACTGAAGACTCGTTCGGTCATAGCGGTATGATAAATCGGTTGTGCATAATTATAAACATACATACATACATAAATAATTATATAATGCATACAATATATATATATATATATATATATATATATATATATATATATATATATATATATATATATATATATATATATATATATATATGTATATATATATATATATATATATATATATATATATTATATATATATATATATATATAAATATATATAAATATATATATATATATATATATATATATATTATATATATATATATATATATATATATATATATATAATATATATATATATATATATATATATATATAATATATATATATATATCTATATATATATTATATATATATATATATATATATATATATATATATATTTATATATATATATGTATAATGTGTATCTATTTATATGCATAATTACGCAAAGCCAATAATCCTACCCCTCTCTTAACGCACGACGCACGATAGACCAAACCAGTGGACGATATTCCAACACTGGTTTTATAGACGTATGCTAATGGCTACTGCTTTGGTTTGCTGTACCAGTCTGCCTCTTACTCCTCGGTAAGGATGCCTATTGCTCGAAATCTGAGCCGTAACTGCGGCCCTTCAATGTTACAAGTGCCATAAAGAGTACGAATGTACACACGAATAAAGGAACGAGAAATTACGGAGAGCGGGTTCCATAACCTATTCGCATAAGGTTCCTTATATCAATATCATTCTGGAATTGTTAAGTATCGAAGGTCATAATGTATTTTTCGGATATTACGAATTTCAACCAGATTGTAAATTAGTATATAACTAGAAATATGCTTCCCTGCAGTTAACTCTGACAAATGCGTGAGATAGAACTGGAATTGTTTTTAATCGAAAACAATATAACATTCACTTTGAAAAAGGCAGCACAAGATTCCAGAGGAGAACATTAGTAATTCATTTCCACCTTAGTTATTAGGTTTAGGAAAAAAAAAATATTTAAGATTCTCCACAGAAGATGTAACATGAGGAATGTTTGTGATAACATTATGAATTATTATCATCATTATTACTGACAATTAAAAGCCACAGTAGTGTTAAAAATATATTTTTTGTACAAGGTTTAAAATGACTAGGAGACACTTTCGGATACTGCTCCGTATCCCTCTTCAGTCCTTCTAATGGTAAAACAATGGAGGTAGTGTTAAGACAGCGCAAAAAACTTGTTCAAGGAGGATTCTTTTAACATTGTTGGTCAGGTGACATCAATTGGAATAGTGCGTCTGTCATATTTAGGAGTGGAGATGTTGGTGTTCGTCGCTTGGTGGAGGTAGCTGCTATAAGAAAGGGGGTTGCTTTTGGAGGGAACAAAACTTTCACTGATGAAGATAGTCTTGTCAATTCGTTAATAATTTTCCACTTTGTCGACGAATTGAAGATTCGTGTGTCTGGTGATTATGAGACCCCTGATGATGTCCCACCTCTTTTATCCCAGATGACTGACGTTGCTATAGCTGAAAGTCATGGCACCGATGGAGAGTCTGCTGAGCTGGAATCACCTGAACGACCACTTCGCCGTTCCAGCCATCTCTCTAACCAACAGAAACAACTGAACAGGGGTTACCTGACCAACACTTAAAAAAAAAAAACTTTTTTTTAACGTTAACCAGTTTTTTTTTTTTTTTTTTTTTTTTTTTTTTTTTTTTTGCGCTGTCGCAACACTCCCTCCATTATTTTACCATCAGTAGGACTGAAGAGGGATACGGAGCAGTATCCGAAAGTCTCTCCTAGTCATTTTTAACCTTGTACAAAAGATATTTTTTTAACACTACTGTGACTTTTATTGTCATATTATAGCCTCGTTACAGATGCTCCTTAGTTGTTGTTGTTTGTTGTTCATCATCATCATCATCATCATCATCATCATCATCATCATAGCATCATCATCATCAGTATTAGTATTAGTATATTTTTATTAGTATTAGTATTGTATTATTATTGTATTATTATATTATTTATTAGATTAGTATTAGTATTGTATTAGTATTAGTATTAGTATTAGTATTAGTATTCGTATTGTTTTTAGTATTAGTATTAGTATTAGTATTAGTATGTATTAGTAAGTAGTAATTAGTATAGTATTAGATTAATAATAACAATATAATAATAATATAATAATAATAATAATAAGAATAATAATAATAATAATAATAATAATTAATAATAATAATAATAATAATAATAATAATAATAACTAATATAATATTATTATTATTATTATTATTATTAGTATTATTAGTTATTATTATTATTATTATTAGTTATTATTATTATTATTAATTAGTTATTAATTATATTAATTATTATTAATTATTATTATTATTATTTTTAAGTTATTATTAATTATTAATTATTAATTATTATTAATTATTAATTATTATTTTATTATTATTAAGTATTAATTATTATTAATTATTAATTGATTATATTATTGAATTATTAATTATTATTAATTGTTATTATTATTAATTATTAATTATAAGGTTATTAATTAATTAGTAATTATTATTAATTATTAATTAATTATTAATTAGTAATGAATTATTAATTATTGAGTAATTATTATTAGTTATTAATTAAATTGGATTAATTATTATTCTATTATTAATTCATTATTAATTATTAATTATTATGAATTAATTAAGTATTAATTATTAATTAGTTATTAATTAATTATTAGTAATTATTAATTATTATTATTATTATTAAGTATTATTAATTATTAATTAATTATTAATTAAGTTATTAATTATTATTAATTATTAATTATTATTAATTATTAATTATTAATTATTAAGTATTAATTCTTATTATTATATTATTATTGATTATTATTATTATTATTATTATTGATTATTATTATTATTATTATTTATTATTATTATTATTATTGTTTTATTTTTTTTATTATTTTTATTTTAGTATTTTTTTTTTTTTTTTTAGTTAGTTTTTATTTTTATTTTTTATTTTTATTTTTATTTTATTTTATTTTTATTTTTATTTTATTTTTATTATTATTATTATTATTATTATTATTATTATTATTATTTTTTGTTAAAGATGATGGCAGCATCAGTGGAATTGATTTTATATATGGTGTTTTCAATTCTTCTTATTATTCTCTTCTCAATAGGGCTGATATTTGCTGATAGCTGGCCGATGTTCATATCTTGGTTAAAGAAATGTTTTCTAAAAATACTAATTTATTGATATGATAACAAAAGTGTCGTATGGTCGCCGTAGGGTTAACAAATCTTAGCCTGGACGTTTTGACTAAGATTTGTTAACCCTACGGCGACCATACGCCACTTTTGTTATCATATCAATAAATTAGTATTTTTAGAAAACATTTCTTTCACCAAGATATGAACATCGGCCAGCTATTAGCAAATATCAGCCCTGTTGAGAAGAGAATAAGAAGAAGAATTGAAGAGACCATATATAAAATCAATTCCACTGATGCTGCCATCATCTTTAACAAAACATGTTTGAGAGAGGGTCTCCTACCTTCATATATTATTATTATCATTATTACAAACTCTCACGCTTAGGTTATAAAAAAGGAGGATAAAGAATATATGTTGACAATGATTGTTTAAGAGTATAGCATAAGTAATCAATACCATATCTCAAGCCATCACGAATAGTTCGTTGTAGAAATCTAATAAAGCTTATGAAAATGCTGATTATTAATCATACATTCAAGACTATTTCTTCTCATTTGGTCTACGAGAGTAAAAACTTACCAACGCAAGGTATTTATAAATTTCTAAAATTTAAGCGCAAGCCCTCATTTACCATTTCAGTATAAAATGCACTTCATTCCTTTCTCAAATTTTCCCCAGCAAAAGGTATAAAAGGAAAGACATCAGAGAGAGAGAGAGAGAGAGAGAGAGAGAGAGAGAGAGAGAGAGAGAGAGAGAGAGAATGTGGCTTGGAAACTGTTGGTGAAACGAGAGAATTGCAAAAACAAAGACTCACCCCAAAAATAAACGAGAGGAAAAAGTTAGCACCACAGACGTAAGGTTTTACCATGGAAAGAAAAAAAGGGGTTAGTTGAAAGCCAAGAGAGACAATATTCACGACTCAAAATTGGTTAGAGGTAGCCAAAATGTTTTATGGAGGGAAGTGATTTCTTTTTTCATTTTTATTTTTTTTTTTTCAGTGGAGCCTACACCAAAGCTAACTCACTCGAGCCAGTGGCTTAGAAACCAGGGTAGCATATGGATTTATTGTTGAGAAAAATGTTGAGAGTTTGAGAGTCTGGTGGAATGGCGTTACATCGTTTGAATGACATGAGTGTATGAAATGTGTAAATTATTTTTTCTTTGAGTATAATTATCATTGTTCACTTGATGAAAGTAATGCTATTCACATACATTTAGATGTTTATCGATCTAAGTTGCATTTGTTTTATGATACTGGAAAGGACCAAGAAATATAGGCCAATGAATATTCGTAGGGATGTTGGAAGCATTATAGCCGTTGATTTATACAGATACTTGGGAGTTCAGTAAGAGATGGTGGTAGGAAGGGTGGGGGGTGGCAAATCACTAGTTAAGTGAAAATAGAAAAGTCAGGATCGCTGAAAAATAATTATAGAAGAGGAGTGTTCCAAACAGAGAAAGTTTAAATCTATGATTGATTGTTGAGCCAAATCCTTCTAGATGAGAATTTTGAATGTTAAAATCATTTGAAAATAATAAGGTGGAAGCTATTGTAATAACTTCATTGTAATCTATATCGTGTTTGAAGGGCTGAGCAGATGATTAATACAAAGATGTGGTATTAATACAAACGAAGAAGAAAACTTGAATTCTGCACCTCAGAAAACTCCTATCTTATTCCTATTTTAGAGGCATTACAACAATACCTATATACATATCTCTAATGAACGTTTTAAGCACCTGTTTGTCGAATATGACTGATCAGTGGTAGGATATGCTCAATATACAATGGGCACATCTATAGTATTCGGTTTCCATCTTTATTTGCATTTAAAAAACAGACAGACAAGCTGAGTGACTAAACTAGAAATCTAAGCAAAGAGGGAGTGAACTTAATAATTCCCTTTAAAGAATTCCCAATAAAATGTCTCATGAACCATTGTTTCAGAAAGAATAGCAGAAGCAACAGCATTGCTCAAAATCAGGTCAATAAAATAGCATCTTCTCGCTCCTGTCCAGGTCAGCCTGGATATTGGATTAAACAATTTTAGGAAAAAGATTTTTCTTTTTATTATTTTTCATGCTGAACTATGAATCTTCCTTAGCAAAGATAACGCATTTCTATAGCAAAATTTTCCTCTAGATTCGATGAAAAGGAAACAAGGACAGCTTTGAATTTCCAGTTTTAAGAAAGCTGTAACAGGTGACGTAGAATCAAAAGAAAAACAGATAAAAATACATCCTAAAAGGAGAGTCACGAGCATACACCCATTTCAATTCGAAAACCGGAGAGGAACCTTCCTAATGACATTTTATGTAACGTGGCATATGTTATCAACACCATCGTCACAGAGAATGTGACGAAATCGTGTAGTATGCGAACCAGGTTTCAGACAGATTCTATGTACTTGAGTCTCAAAGTCTTATGCTACAAGAGATTTATGCAATACAGTCGAATGCACACGTTCTTTGTTCTAGTGTTTTCTCCCACTTATAGGGAAAGACAAAGGTTATTGAGCGATGAACACTTGAATAGAAAAATCCCAACATTCTATACATTGAAAGGAGAGAAACTAATGAAGCGAAAAATTCAGATATCCAGTTTTAGTGTATATAAAAAGAGAAATAGCGCGTTAATTAATGGAGATACTGCAATAGGACATCCCAGTTAGAGGAATAAAGGAAACAATTCTATTGAATTTGATACTGAAAAGTCATTCCACTTCACTTTGTTCATTTTGTTTGGTTTTATGTACAGCCCTCGAAAGGGATGATTCCCTTTCTGGCGGGCCTTTGCACGTTCTCAAAATAAGGTGCCTCTTATATTTTATTATCTTTTAGTATTTTCTCGTCAGTATCATAGCTTCTGCAGAATAGGAGAATCTTTAGTTTTTTTTCAAATTTCGTTACATCTTGTATGGTTTTCACTTCAGGCGTATTTTGTTGTAAAGTCTTGGTACACAATGTACAAATGCTCTCTCGCCTGATTTACAAAAGTGTTCTAGGTTCAAATAGCTTATATGATTCACTTGCATGTCTGATTGTAATATTCATTTTAGGTAAGCAGGTTTATCATATGTTAGTGCTCTCTCTCTCTCTCTCCTCTCTCAATATATATATGTGTGTGTGTGTGTGTGTGTGTGTGTGTGTGTGTGTGTGTGCGCGCGCGTGTGTGTGTGTATTTGTGTGTGCGCGCGCGCATAAGAGTACTTAAACCACAGAACAAGTGATATGATGCAAAGTACCAGAGTAACCCAAAATACTAATCCTGACTGATTTTCCTAATTTAACTGAGGCATCTTTAAGAACATTCATACACAGTAGTAGAAATTTACAATCTATGTGCAAGGATTGCGGTACAAACGATCGTACAAATGACTGATAAAAACATTAGCAACTGACATGGAAAGGACCTCTAACCCCATTTAAGTAAGGGTGGGCGAGTTCTTCATTAACAAATCTGGTTGACTTTCGCATAAAGCTCTGTGTTACGAACAGAATTAATGCACTCCATGAAGCCTATACACTTTACTTATTTTCTTAACTAAATGTCATAATTTCACACATTTCTAGTTTAATATTCATTATTAATAAGCATTCATTTTATAGAACTGGATTATATTGTATACATTCCCTGCATATTATTGAAATGCACAAGCTCTTCCGCATGTACACAACTGACGTCACAATTGTTTTAACAAACCAATATCCAAAGAATGCCATGTCTGTCGAGTCGAAAAACCGTCCCGTGGTGCGCATGGCGTCAGGCGGGAGACAGTCACACGCACAAGCTCAGCACACAAATTAGTCACTGAAGAAAACACCAATGGAAAACATCACAGCGACGAGTTTTTGATAAAATGCCTCATAATTGGGCTGCGTTTGGTTGTTATATGCACGGGCCCCCGCACATGGGGGCAAAAGGGGGCACTTGCTCTCCTCTGAAATCCTGGAAAAATGTATATGTATATAACATTTTTTACATTTAACTACATCATTTTCTTTTCCTGGCATTTCACAATATTTTCTTTCAGTTTAAATAAATTAAAGGTATAATTATGTACTGTATAATATTTGCATACAGTATATAACTGCGTTCTTCATTCCAGAAATATTTGAATTCAGCTGAACAGTATATGGAACTATTGAAAAAAATCAATGTAACGTATGTTTTCTTGATCGCATCTTCCTTTACTTAAATTATAGGCATCACAGTTCGACTGCATATAATTATATGTAT
The DNA here is from genome assembly GCF_015104395.2 of Macrobrachium nipponense. Classification (NCBI taxonomy): domain Eukaryota; kingdom Metazoa; phylum Arthropoda; class Malacostraca; order Decapoda; family Palaemonidae; genus Macrobrachium; species Macrobrachium nipponense. The sequence goes on from NC_061087.1 coordinate 80,379,693, forward strand.
AATTATATATATATTACACACACACACACACACACACACACACATATATATATATATATATATATATATATATATATATATATATATATATATATTGCCCCCTATTGGAAAATTTGCTGCGGGCGCCTATGGTCATAATATGCTATGGTGAAGAAGTATATTTTTATACAATCTAACATAAACATCGAGTAGGAATGTACCTTTTAGGAAGAATCTTTGCTTTGGTAGGTGAACATTACAATTCAACTTCAGTGTATAGGGAAATAAACTTTTCTCATGGCTCATATTCTACCACGCAGAAAATAGGCCTAATGATAATCAAATTGATGAGCCCCTAGATCGAGAGTTGTGCGCTATGATACCTTCTAAACTGGATATCGATGACAAACCAGAGAGACGTAAGTATCTTGAACATATGGTTGAAAGAGAAAGCTTCATTTACATAGGGGGGATACGTAGCTAACAAATTTTCTCAGTATGAATTCCTGAGAAATACGAGCAACACTGGTAGTACATGGGCTGAATTTTAATGTAGCAAAAATGGTAAATTAATTGTTCCCATTGAAGAATTTCAAAAACGGTTGAGCAATTTGTTTCAAGTTCATCATGGAGAACACTTAAAAGCCAGTTAAAGGGGGCCATTCATAACCTAGCCAGAGATATTGCGAACTTTGTTTATTTGCCAGAGGATGCAGTCGTGTTTTACGTTCGCTGCCAGACGTTCTTTAGAATGAGTGCGCTAAGTAATGATGTAATAAAATTGCGACAGTATAGTAAGAAAGCAAAGAAGCTGGTAAAGTAATAACTCTCTCTCTCTCTCTCTCTCTCTCTCTCTCTCTCTCTCTCTCTCTCTCTCTCTCTCTATGATTGTGCTCTCACACACACCCATGCCACACTAACAATTATTCTTTCTTGTGCATTGACAACATACGAAGCTGTGCGCCAATCCAAGTACACAAACGAACAGATTTTCTCTTTCTCGCTTTCTCTTTCTGCATAATGCATCTGATATTTTATATTTGAAGAGTTTTTTCCCGTATCGTCTTGAGTACTGAATAAAGATTTAATCTGACAAATGCCAGTTGTATTTTTTTCCTCCTTGCCTTTTTTCTTCAGGACTTTGGGTAATGTCTAAGACAAAAATGAAATGTGATCCTATTACAAGTAAGTGCCCCGTCAAAACATAAACATTGAAGAAAACGGAGCTTCCTCTCCCTGTGACGTCAGCAAGTCTGCGCGTGGGTTGACATTGTATACTTTGCATACTGTAGCAAACATGAGCTTACCCTTATACCACACATATCTTTCACTTTCCTAAATTGTACTTTTCTCTTCACATGATTTTCCAGTTTTCGAAACTATTTGGGAATCATGGAGGGATATCACAGTACTTACTTGTATTGTCTAAGAGCTACAGATTTGCAAATACCATATGTTAGTAATGTTGCCTTTTATATTGTATTACCTTCACTCGCAGTTGCACACAATGGATTTAAATCACTCGCCTGGAATATACATTCAAAATGACGTGGATATTGCGCAATTAGCTGTAGATTTAGTCAAAAACACAATAACTACCTTTTATCTACTTTCCCGTTTCATATCTGTACCCACGTAATCTGTAGTTGAGCCCGTTAATTACCTCGGAAATGGTTGCTCGAATCGCAAAGCGTATCTGTGGCTTAGTGACTATCATCATTGTGTGCCCCGCAGTATTAAGCTGTGGATTAGCAACATATGCGCTGTAGTTAGCATGTGCTCGTACACAGACTGAAATACGTTAGCGCACAATTTTGGATAGTTTGTAAAGAAAATTTATGCCAGATGCCTATCGACACAGACAGACAATACTCTCGCTCAGTGTATATATATATATATATATATATATATATATATATATATATATATATATAATTATATATGATATATATATTATAATATATATGTATATATATTTATATATATTATATATATATATATAATATATATATATATATCTATTACTATACGTATATATATATATATATATATATATACTATTATCATATATATATATATATATATATATATATATATATATATATATATATATATATATATATATATATATATATAAATATATATATATATATATCTATATATATCATATATATCATATATATATATATATATATTATATCATATATTATATATATATATATATATATATATATATATATATATATATATATATGGGTTACACTGATCTAATGATCAAAGAGCAATTAAAGGAATCATTGCATATTTTACACTTTGGAGAAGTATAAATGGGGTTGTTCCTTGACCTGAATAGAAAAATAGCGAAAGCAAAAGGAAAGGTACAATTGGTATGTAACGGTTCCCCAGGGTGAATGAGACCAGGGAAAATCTCGTGGATGAGTTCTGAAACTAGCTGGATGGTGGGGAAAATTATTGGAAAGGAGATAATGATGATAAAAAGGGATTGCTAATTCTTAAATCAGTGTAGGATGGAGGAGAAATCAGCTTCTGGAATGTTACAGAAAGAAGGGTGTTGTTGAGAAAAATTAAAGAGAATGTATATATATATCCTTAGAGAGAACGTATATAAATATCCTTAGCAGTTGCCGGGACTAACGAGTATTACAGCATGCGAAGTCAAACAAACTTTGACCATAATGGCGCAATACCTAAAATATTTCACAATAACATCTAAAATAATAACTTATCTATGTCAAATCTTTGTCAGGATCTTTGAAAGTCTTATGGGATGCATCAATCCATCACTGCAAACAAGCACACAAACTTGAGGTAATGAAACGATATAATGCCGACACTAAAATGCTCCCAGGAGTCAATCAATGGCTGTAGATGTCTTTCATAACAACGAGCAGCAGCATAGTTAATGCCAGTTAACTAAGCTAACTAAGGTCGTAGAAATTTTCATTGGTATTTTCTGGATGATCAGCAACCCCACAAAAAGTTATTGACAGATGTACCTCAAAAACTCAAGGACGAAGTAGATTTTACTTTTATAAACTGATACAAAACAAAATATAACAGCACAACGTAATACGCTTACGTTTAAAATGAATACCTGTAGATTAAAGGCTAAGATCGTAGCTGTGAACGATAGCGTTGGAAATTAATCTGATACGGAAGAAATGAGAGCAGCATAGGCTATATAAAGATGGTAGATACAACATGGCTAATAGATACAATACGAAATAGAATGTAAGATACAAAAGAGGAATTCCAAAGCGTCGCTATGAACGTACAAGTTCTTGTGCATATAGACGTATTAGGAGATCAAATAAAGGAATAGTCACAATGATAAAAGTTTAGTGAGTGTGTGTGCAAGCGAGATTTATGGAAAATGACATTGTTTAAGAAACTAAAGGCACAAGGAGGTTTTTACAACGTAAAATGCAAATGAAGAGACGCTAACTGAACAAATTGGAGTTGTACGTAAATGTATGAGAAATTAAGAGAGTTTTTGAATGAAAGCAACAGACTATAGGTGATTCTTATTGACTCTAGTGTTGCAGTTGAAAGTACATTCCCAGAAAGGCTTTTCACTGGTAAACGATATCAAAAGAGGAGATTATATTAGGCGCAAATTTCACGGTATTAAATCAAGACCAATCACCATAACTTAGGCCTTAAATCAGATTATAGTAACCTGTGCTAAGTAGCACTTCATTTATCATTGTGTGTGTGTTTTTTTAACAAAATGTCGTAGCACTATCAATCCATAAATAAGGAAGAACTTACATGCTACTAAGTGTAAATAAATAAATATATATAAATATTAATATCTATATATATATATTAATATATTATATATATTATTTATATATATATATATATTGTGATGAAGTGCCAAATATCTGGTTACTACACTTAACCAATCACAAAATACTCTAAAGGCAACAGTGATCCCTTAAAAAACTTATCAATATTGCAGAAAATCAAACTAAGTTCATTAAAACAAGTGTGAGGTAATCTTATATGTAATTAAATTAATTAAAGGGTATCACTCCATCGACAAATTTTAAAAGTAAGTATTTCCCTGTTTCTAACTCACTTCAATTAAACTGAAGGAAAACAACTCAATTACCACTCTATATTTCTACTTAAACAAAATTAAATATACTGGTGAAAGAAAAGAAACAATCCTAAAAATTTCAAATACAAAAAATTAATTATTAAATTCAAAATTTATAAGTGGAATTCACAGTCTCGGGGAAATTTACTATTATTCAAAAACAACACAAAGTTTAATTAATTCTTGAATTAATTATTAGGTAAAATTACATCAAAATTTATTTATCACGAAAATCAAGAAATTTAATTAATCTATAAAATCAAGAAATTAAATTACTCAAGCCAAACTCAAATGTTGAGAAACAATTAAAATTTAGAAATTAATTCGCAAGTGTTAAACTCAATTAAATATGCAATGATTAATTAATGAAAACAATCTAATCAAATTGTGAATGTAAATGCAAACAAAGAAAAATTTGGAAAATACCAAAATTGCAGAAACTCTAAGAAAGCATTAATCACACAGAACATACATATATAAAAAAAATACTAAACTAGAAAAATGGATAAATGCAAAAAAAAAAAAAAAAAAAAAAAAATTACCTTACTAAGAAAAATGGATAAATGCACGAAAAAAATATTCACTTACACAAAAATGTGAAAAAATGGTAGAAATTTTCCACGGAATAACCTAAGTACTTTCAGTGTTTCAATTACTTTATATGTTTAAGTTTAATGCACTGAACTTATTAAAAAACTCTTACCTTGGTATACCAATTTTATAAGGCCTTTTTCAAAGTCACCAATAAACACATACAAAGCGCCTGTTACACACTTTCACAATGTCTGTTCAGATTCCACAAATAAACACTAAGCAATATTAAATAAATCTAAGATATACTAAGTCTAAAATTTACGAGTGACCAACCACTAAGTATAAAATATTTACATTAATGTGAAATCAAAATTCTCACATACGAGAGAGAGAGAGAGAGAGAGAGAGAGAGAGAGAGAGAGAGAGAGAGAGAGAGAGAGAGAGAGAGAGAGAGAGAATTATCTCCTAAATTTTTATTAATCACTTTTAAAATAAAACAAGAGAGAAAATGGGGTTATAATCATAAATAGCATTTATTATTACGTGATTTAAGAAAATAAAATTATCTTAAAATGGAAGATATGATTATAGAATTTTCTCGAATGAAATTAAGTTCTGTCATTTCCTTCAGTGACGTATGCTTAAACAGAATGTTCTAGAACGATCTTACGAAAGATGATGAAATTTCAAAGAAAAATGGTGAATTCTTCACGTGATTTCTCAACAAAGACGTACAAGTCCGGAACAGACTCGAGCAAGTAGGATGGGCATGTTTTCTAAACAAAACTGGAGACTTCCAGATATTATCTCAAGTGATGACAGCAACTTCCTGCTTCGAACGGACAATGCTAATCTCTCGCTCTTCTCACATTCTACATTATTCTTAACTTTTAAATACTTTATGCAAAGTCTGAACATACATTATTAGGACATATTGATAGGCGATATGCATTGCGGAAGCAACAGCATATAAGAATATATATATATATATATATATATATATATATATATATATATATATATATATATTACATATATATGATGTATGTATGTATGTATGTATGTATGTATGTATGTATATATATTTGCATGTGTATATATATGTATATATGTAATATATATGTAAATGAATTCTTCAAATTCTTCTGTTAAAACAGAATGTGTCTCAAGTATAAAAGGCCCAATAAAACATTATGGTTAAAGCTAAGGACTATATTTCGGTGGACTAAGTTCCACCCTTATCAAGTAGTGAATAACAGATGTTACATTGGCAAAGTATTTAGTGTAAATAATGACATTTGTATCGACAGCTGTTCTTGTATAAAATTCGGGATAGTTCCAATCCATGATATGGTTAGTGTTATTTATATGATGCCGAACTATTTTGTCTACATCTAACTGTGCATTTTTGTTGAGTTAATCTCTCCTAGAGATTTTCCTGTATATCCATAGAATGACTTATCACAATCCCTACAGGGGATCTCATAAACCCCCCCGTCTTTACAAACTGGTTTCTGCTACGTCTTTACAAACTGGTTTATGATTTCCATAGTGTATTCGATAAAGTGAAGATAAAAGGGTTGGATGGCCCAAGGTTTGTGTGATCTCTCTTAAATTGTCCACGTGAGGGATTAGGGTTTTGTTTGTGTATTTTTTCTTTTCTTTGTTAATGTGTATTATTTTGCTTCGCTTTCTATGGGTTTGTAAAAATTGCTCTTTGCTTTATGTATGGCTTTTCCTATTATGTGTTTGGGGTATTTTAACAAGATTATTTATATAATATATATATATTATATATATATATATATATATATATATATATATATATATATATATACTACATATATATATATATATATATATATATATATATATATATATAATACACATATATAATATATATATATATATATATATATATATATATATATATATATATATATATGTGTGTGTGTGTGTGTGTGTGTGTGTGTGTGTGTGTAAATGTATTAATGTCTTTTCATTTATATACATACATCAAGTGAATTATTTACTTCAAATGTACGTTGACATCTGGAGTGATGTAAATAAAATATTATGTGTTTCTTAAAAAGCAGAGATTAATCAATGACTTTATATCAGACGTTAATCTCGCTTCCTCTCACAAGTGCACATACACAAACGGCTGCACATACTCACATACTTTGATCTGAAATATTTGACCAGTTTTCCATAATCAACTTTCGACATTTAATCTTCAGTTCAACGATAAATATTAATTCAAGCATTAGAGCATCGAGTGTTTATATGTCTTCTCTCATTAAGTTCATCAACAGATACCCTGTCAAAACTTCATAAGTTTCCTTGA
>NC_061087.1:80391678-80404178 GCF_015104395.2 Macrobrachium nipponense
CATTGAAATGATAGAAATTTCACCTTTTCAGTCTTTCGAAAATCAACAAACATTGCCTCTTTTGTTCATTACTACTCCAATCACCATCAAAATGTTAAATTCTCTGTTTTTTCTGGGATGTTCCTAAGGGCTTTATGTGTCTGTAGCCCGCAGTTTATTGACGCTGAAATTAAAACTATTTATGATATTGCATTGAAACTTAAATACCCAAGTACTTTTGTAGATGTGGCATGGAAAAGAGCTAGAAAAGCATTTTATTCAACTAATGACAAACTTGAATTTAGTAAGCATAACATTCTAAAATTACCCTATGATGAAAGGTTTTTAGATATTCCTAGAATTTTAAAGCTTTTTAACATAAATGGTGTTTTCAGTAATACTAATATCAAGAGTTTAGTAATCAAAAATTCTCCTAAAGATGTTCCAGGCTACATATATGAATTTCCTTGCAAAAATTGTGATAAAGTCTATTACGGACAGACCGGAAAATCTCTTTCACAAAGTCTCAAACAGCATCAATATTCTGTGAGAACTGGGCAAATATCGAATGCATTATTCGTACATATGAGAGATTTAGATCATCCTATTAACTGGAGTCAAGCAAGAGCCTTAATCCCATGTAATGGCACAGTTGAAAGGAATATCATTGAATCTTGTTTCATTAAGTCAAATAATAGAAATGTTCTAAATCATCATCATCTTCTTTGCTCTCAGCTTTTCCCATTTCTGTATGGAGTTGCCGTTTCTAGTCAGCCTTCTCTATCTTCCTCTGTCCTGTACATCTGGTTCTCTTAGCCCCTTTCCCTTCATGCCATTCAATAATTTATCTTTCCACCTAAACTTTAGCTTTCCCCGCCCTCTCCTGCCCTCCACCTCCATGTACCAGAGATGTGGCAATCTCACAGCCAAAGCTACATCGGGCACACTACAGTGAAGATTCTACCATCTGGCATGGTAGAATCTTCACTGTTAAAACAATAAGATAATAGGATAAACCTTTCCAATGGAGCCTGGGACTGACCATATAGACAATATCTTCCTCAAGGCAACGATGAAGCAGATTAAAACAATTAACAGAACCAACGTTGGCTTAGCGGTGACCCCAGGTATCAACTAAGGCATTCTCCCACAGTATACTTCGCCAATGCAACTTCTGTCATTCACTACTTGATAAGGGTGGAAGTTAGTCCACCGAAGTATAGTAAGTAGCTTTAAACCATAGTATTTTAATGGACCTTTTATTCTTGAGGCGTACCCTGTTTTAACATAAATTATTTACACACACACACACACACACATTATATATATATATATATATATATATATATATATATATATATATATATATATATATATATATTATATGATGGCTAAGAACACTCAAGTAGTGCAGGAATAAGTCTGTCCAAAGGGCACGAAGAAACACTATGCACTGGCAGGGTGAAGACTGACACGCTTCAGCAGTGTCCCAAAGAAGAAAATGAATAATTCATATGTCCCTACCAGGTGTATAATACAGAGGAAACCTTTTAACGACTCTGACGGACAAGCATGGCGGAATTTCTGGGAGGTGCAGGAGCGTAACCAACGCCCCAGTTCCAAGAAGAAGCAATCCTCCGTAGGTGAAGGATCACGGGAAAGCACCAAGCGTCCAATTCAAAATCCTCTGAGGCCGTGATCTCTCTCTCTCAAAGATACTGCCAACATAAGCCGTAGGGGAAAATTGTCCAGTTTCAATATGAAATAGCCGAGAACCTCCTCCCCTCCCCCCCACCACCCCTGCTCGCCCAAAAGATTCCCACATCATATGCGAGAACGAGATAACGAGCAAGCCATCGAACGGCAAAAGCATGAAAATCAAAATTAAAAACATACACTCATGGGCGAGGTATATACCCCTTAAACACAGAACAGCCCGTAGTGAGAGAAGAAGAAAAAGACCGTAATTCAGCTTCTCGTGACTGAGCAAAACAAACAAAATTACGTTAAAGTCACGAATAAAATTAAATCACGAATAATTTGCATGTAATTATTACAATAATATATATATATATATAGTATATATATATATTTATAATATTATATATATATATATATAATATATAATGTGTGTATGTTTGTGTGTGCGCTCGCATGCGTTTATGACAGAAACGGAACAACTAACATTAATTCAAAATACATCATTCAAACATAATCAGTCACAGAAGCATCGCAATATTACTCCTTCGTACCTACACAAACAACAAAACCGAGGAACAAATTCGGAAACTCTGTCACATTATGTTATTGTTTCTCCCACAAAACCGGACAAATCGAAAACCTGCTTCGGCCGCGCCATTCAAGTCGTTTTCAAAAGGATAAAATAGAACAGCGGCTTCCTCATTAAAATCCCTTAACAACTCAGGCTGCTGGGACGGTTTACTAATGACAACGTCAAAAGGAATGTTTCGGCGATTCGAATAAACAAAATCATAAATTTTCGATGCGGTTCGTTACTGCCATTTTTCGCTTCCTCTCTTTTTTACTTTTTGACATAATACATTTCCGGATGTCCATATTTTTCTCATCCTTTTTTAACTCATACGCAGTGAATGCGCAATATCCCGGGGGCTTTGATTTGGGATTTTTTTCGTTCATATATTTCCTTCGATGATTTTTTTTATTTTTGAATTTTTTATCCCTTTTTGTCACATTTCATAATACGGCTTGATGGTCACCTCACAAAGTGAGTAATGAATAAAATGGCGCCAATGAATGGCAATATATTACTGCAACTTTGTAGGGAAAATTGAATCGTACGTTACATTCGACAGCAAATTTATGGTTTGATTCGTGTACCATATGCTCTGAATTAGTTCAAAGCAAATGAATTGGTTCTATGGGCTTTTGAATGACAACTCAAAAACATCCACAAAAGCAACACACAATGGAAAACAAAGTAAGAAATTTACCATATTACCCTGTGTGAAAAATCACTTTTTTGAAGCTTTCAAATGGATATTCTTTTGTAAACTTGTTAATGATGACAATTAACTATTTTATATCTATTGTGTTTGCTGTTTACCATTTATATATTGAATAATGTTTTGAATAACGAGGGGTATTCCTCCCCCCCTTTTTTTTTCTCTCTCAGATAAATATTATTGTCTAAAATCATGTTTAATTTCCCCCCTGTTATACTGGAAAGTACGCACGCAAACATAAAAACATGATCAACTTAGCGACATCACGGACTTTGGAACATCATCATGTATAGTTTCAACGGCCTAAGAAAACTGGTTATATTATTCTTGTTCTTTATTCAATTTATGGAAACTTGACAATATTATTTACAAAGGCAAACAGCCGGATTGTCCTATGTCGAAAGGTAAGTTGCTCTTAGAAGCTAAATAATGTTGGAGAGAAGGCAAGGGGTCCTTCATTTGCTCAGAATGAAAATTACATTCTACTCAATGTCTCGTACGTTTGCCGCTTTCGTCTCGACTGGGAGATCTCTGCTCTTGCAAATTTCTCCCTGATCATTCATGAATTATGTGGGAGCTAAGTGACTGATTTTTGGGTGGTTGGGGGTTGTGTGGGGTGTTTTGTTTGCAGGAGGAGGGAGTTAAAATTAATATTGTATATATATTAATATTAGTGGAAGAAGCTTCGTCTAATAGAAAATATAGTTAATCATTGTTTTCTACCATGTCAAACTGGCTTAAAGGAACAATCAATAAAACTGTTAATACATGACTAACGGGATATAAAAAAAAACTGTTAAAAAACAAGAATAAAAACGGACTTCCCTAGTATAATTTTGTCATGAGAATAGCTAGAAAAGACCATATTCTGATTCATACTTCATTTCATAATCAAAAGGACAGTGACAAAGTCTCTACAAACATGATGAGCAAATATCGCTCAATCAGGGTAGATTTAATGATGCCATATTCTGCAGAGGAGAAAAATAATTTAATATTTATTCTTATATTGAATATACTCTACTGTACTACTGTATAATCAGAGAAACAATTACCAGACTCATCAATCTGGGTTCGGAATTTCCGAATACAGTTATGGAATCTGACGCTAACGAGAATGTTAAACAAGAGGCGTAATGCAAAATAATATTTACAAAATCATACAAATAAATGAAAAGCTAATATGGCTAACTCTTCACAAACATGAAGTTTCCCCTACTAAGAGAAAATCAACCACAATATCCCATACTAAACACACGATCCTACTGTGCAGAAAAGCAGAACACGCGTGTGCAAAGGACAAACATCCTCTGCCCTCTTCTGACCTGACCACCCTATTTCTGCTGGCAACACTACTAGGTAGGCTGCTGCTGCAGACAGTGTCTTGTTTAGCATCAGGTTTAATACTACTCAGTTTGATATAAGTTTCATCTCTGCTACAGCTAAAATGTGGAATAGTTTACCTAGTTCAGGTATTGAATCTTCCGATCTCTAAATTCATTCCAGCTCTCTGCTGACGTCCCCTGGAATATCAGGTGTATCTATTTTATTTATCATTCCCTTATATTTATTTAATGTATCACCTTTTCCTATACACTCATCTCTCTCTCTCTCTCTCTCTCTCTCTCTCTCTCTCTCTCTCTCTCTCTCTCTGCAGGCCTACTGCCTTTTGGAGCCCTAGTGGGTTTATAGTCCGTTGACTTTGCCCATATGGGGTTTCAGCTGAAGATTTAAAGAAGGCTGAAAATAAGAAATACGATTTTGATTACCTTGTCCACATTTTTGTAATGCGTTTTTTATATGTGACTAAGTCATCTTAGAAAATTCTATATAGCTTTTCACTTAAACTCAACTTTCGAACATCTTATTCTTCATGCACTAAACAAACTCTTCACCCCAACAGTGTCCCATGCTTACTTTCAGATGCTTAAAGTGTTTACTTTTATTTCCATAGAGAAGTTAGTTCATCAATCCAATCAAATAATCTATTTGATCACGGACCATTCTTAATTACTGTCCGCCAACAGAACTTTTTCAATATAAGCACTTGCATTAATTCATTAGAAAGCTTCAATTAACTTCCGCCTTTTCTATTTAATTTCATAACTTCATTCATCCTCATGTTTACTTCTACTCGCTGCTCTCTTATTTACATTTACATCTGATAATCAAGGTTCCTCTCAAAGTATACCTTCCGCTTAGAGATTGAGTGCGTACCGAGATGCAGAATAACAAATAGGAAGTCATTTAAATGTAAAAATTACTGTCAAACCTAAAGAACGAAACCCTGTTACTGTCATGAAATATTAGTGAAGGGGGAAATTTTACATCAAAATTACCTCAACTGAAGATAATCACCATACTTAGGACGCTCGAGCCAAGTTTTCTGATTCATAAAAAAATATTTTTTTGAAACAAACTTAAAGGTACTGAATATTATGCGCATCTAGCATATTTATGAACAGACTGTTCTATTTTGTTAAAAAAAAAAAAAAAATAAATAAATAAATAAATTATTCATACGAGGAAAAATCATTCGTCAACAACAACTCAAGTCACGTTTTTTCCTTATTTACGTGCCAGAAATAATTAATTTGGTCTTAGGGTTGACCTTATATCGCCATGAAAATTATTCAATTTTTGTCATAAAGTTATACTGTCGCCTGAGGGTAAAAATTATCCGTCCGAAAACTCAAATTTTTGTTTTCGTCTTTAAGTGGTTAGATTTTCGTTTATATATATATATATATATATATATATATATATATATATATATATATATATATATATATATATATATATATATATATATATATATATATATATATAAAATAGCGCAATAACCTAATACCTTTAAATATATGTGCTGTACAAACCAAAATGAAATTATCTTTTACTTCTTAAACCTGAAAAGATATTTGTAAGAGATTAACTCCTAGAAAATTAATGTTATTTTTATTTATTTGAAAAATTCTATAATAGTCATGAAAGTATTTCATTGGGTAAAAGTAACCGTAAACAAAATCAGTCACAACACAAGACACGTTTAATTAAGAGAATGATTTTTTTTATCTTTTTACTCTCCATGTTCATAACAATTAATATTTTAGACCAACACTATTCTTAAATCAGAAAGCAATATTTTTGCATGAAATTGCGTTTATTCTGAAACGGAAAATATCTTATTTTAAAATGAAATTCTTAATCTTGCATTTTTGTAAAATTCAATTGAACGTTGCAGGGTCCATTAACGCCTTTTCAATGCGTTGCCTTTTTACTATTCGGATAGACAAATATATAAAGAGTAAATAATATAGTCTGCTACATTTCATTATTTGAATACGGACACAGAGTGAAATTAATGGAGCATCCCGGAGAGTTTAACTTTTCCCTTTACAACTGCTCTCATTAAACTGTGCACTTTTACCTCACGTATTATGTAATTAAATGGAAGTGAGAAGGAAAGAAAGAAAGAAAGAGAAAATAACTTTCATGATAATAATGGCCAACGAGCCAGCAAACAGGGAAGCTGTTATCCCCTCTGCTTGCAACGATCCGTTGGAGAAGAGAATGATAATCAGCAGAGTTGAGAAATGTAGGGTTTTCTTTGTTTCGCTTTTTCTCTCAGTCCTTTCCCCTCTTTTCATTTTTCTCCAGTTGCTCCCCTTCCTCTCAATAGACTGACTGCCGTATTTCTTGCTCTGTTTAATAACAATCTCTCTCTCTCTCTCTCTCTCTCTCTCTCTCTCTCTCTCTCTCTCTCTCTCTCTCTCTCTCTCTCTCTCTCTCTCTCTTGATAGCGGGGTCTCTCCCCGGATGAATAAATGCTTCTCATTTTGACTATGTTTCTATTTCAGTATCTCTCTCACGACCTAATGCTAGTAAAAGGTCGTATATTTAGCTAAATAAAAATACTCCCAACGTTTTTGAGAGCGCAAAGACGCATCTCTAACCCTTATAGCAAAACCACATTAATTGCCAATTGATATTTAATCAAATTTTCTTGAAAGCCTTCATAATGATGTGGAGTATGATGCTTGAGAGAGAGAGAGAGAGAGAGAGAGAGAGAGAGAGAGAGAGAGATAAAATTTAGTAGCGTCTACTACTACTAAATTTGATCGCTTTAGGCTGGAGGCAAACTATACTTCCTTCCTTTGGCACAACATCATAGCCTTTTATTATCCTTCCAACGAGTTCTGGAATATAAGGCGAACAGACAGACAAGAGTAAAAACAAGGAAGCATTGCTGTTCCTTTTTTCACCCAGGAGAGGAGGGGAGGTAAGGGATGTTGGCGTTTCTTTTATGATATACAACATTCAAACCACCTAAATATATAATTTTTTTTACATATTATTTCAACCAAGAATTAATCTTCAACCCGCACAGACACACGCCATGCATAAAAGTCTCTAATATAATCTCTACACACTTTCTTAAAGTATTGGCAAGTTGCAGTAAGAGGGTTTATGATATGACCTGTTTAACAGAAATTGTGGTAAATGCTGATCTAATTTTCGAGGAGAAATCATCCCCCGAACCGATCCATTGTTTGTGAGAAGGATTTTTATGGTTTAGTTACAAGGTTAATGATAATTACAGTTAGGGACTCATGAAACTGGGGGTAATTACGGTCAAAACTTGAGAAACTAGAAGCAATTACTGTGATGAAATCATAGTGGTAGGTGTAGGGAACTGACATAACAAATTATTTCAAACTAAAGATTCTAATCGTAAGTAGTCTTTAACATTACTATGTAAGTTATATTCTGGAGCTTTAGAATGCACCATCTTTAGACTAAGTATTGGTTCAAATATTAGTGCAGCCAGTTATTACAGTGTCTTACAGTTGAAAATCGACAAACTCACGAGTTCAATAGCAATAAATTTATATCTTACATCTGAATCAAACACAGTACTCGATTGGAATTACCAACTATACCTCACTTCGGGATCGAACCTATAACTTGGGTAAGGTAAGAACGTGTTTCTATTTCACACAAGACTGCGGTCAATTTTAACCACAAACCATATTTACTAAAAATGAAAAATTCTATTGAAATGTTATTACTCGAGTCCCAGGTGAGTCGAGAAGTGTACCACTTACTGGCATTGCACAGCCTGAGCAGGTAACTCCTTGGGTACTTGTTATTATTTAGGTGCCAACTTCTAGACCTTCTTGGCTCTACTGGTAGACCCCTTGTAATTAACCCATCTGTGCTGGGTTCGAGCGTGGTGCCAGGTAAAATATTATTTCCATTGCCCACATTATTGTATGTTGATGTCTCTTGGTAATAATAGTAATAGTAATAGTTCTACGAATACTTATTCTAGCATCAGTTATTTCCAATTCATGCTCCTCACATTACCTCAGAAACCCTCATTCGGTTATTCTTCCAGAACTTTTCTGCAACACATTTCCTGAAGAAAGATTCTGTCAGTCTTTCCATCATCCTCTCATAAGACTCATCTATTTTCTTTTTCGGACTTTTGTTTTCCCGATCTTTCCTGTCTTCTTTTGCTCTTTTTCTTTCATTTCTTCCATCTTAGCTCTTCCCTTGGGTTCGCTGCAATGTTTGGAAATGACCATAATGAGATTAGGGTTGTCTCGCACCTGATGTTGTTACGTCAGAACCCGGATTACCTTCGCACATTTCTGAGACAAAGGAAGTTTGAGATTTTCATCCCCTGAAGACACACGGGATCAAGGTCACATACAAATACACACTCACAGGCACTCTGATTTAAAGAGACATAGGCTTAAATTTACATAAAGCGCAAGCTCAGATACCAACACTCACTTTCATAAGATCAGACACAGAACACAAATACACAGTGTAGTCTTTGCAACACACGCACACACACACACACTAACTATATATAATATATATATATATATATATATATATATATATATATATATATATATATATGGATTAGACATTAATATCTTGTTTTTTGGTTATTTTTACGTCACCCCTTTTCCATCCCCTTTTCATCCCCGTTCCTCTAAGGGGTGAACTTGGGCTTAAAGGGCATCAGGAGTGTCACTATTCATATGAGTGACCTCAAAAACTATGGATTAGACAGTAATATTTGTCATTTTTGGTTATTTTTACATTCCACCCCATTCTCACCCCTCCCTATTGGGGCTGAACTTTGACATCAAGGGTATCAGGAGTGTTACTATTAATCTTAGCAACCTTCAAAACTATGGATTAGACACTAATATCTGTCGTTTTTGGTTATTTTACATGTCACCCCCTTCCCACCCTTGGACTTGAAGGGCATGAGGAGCGTCACTATTCATCACAGCAACCTAAAAAACTATGGGTTAGACAGTAATATCTGTCATTTTTGGTTATTTTTATGTCACCCCTTCCCACACCTTTTCGCCCCCCTCCCAGTTGAGACTGGACATGGACTTGTAGTGCATTGGGAGTGTCATCATTAATCAACGACCTCAAAATCTATGGAGTAAACACTAATATCTGTTGTTTTCAGTTATTTCCATTTACACCTTTTTCCCATCCCCTCCCCACACACCCCATTTGGTGCTAGTGATGTCTTACCGGCCCCTCCCTCCTGTATTCTTTCCCAGTTACTAAGTGATATGTATACCAAATTTTGTAGAAATTGCTCAATGTGCTTAAAGCTTATGTGGCACAAACTCACATCCATACAAACATACATATATCCATTTCAAAAAAAATCCAGAGAGGGATACTCTTCCGTTAGCTAACAAACGTCATTGGATTGATGCGTAATCTTGAAGATCCTGAAGTCTTAAAAAGGAATTATCCCAAGGGGACGTTTTTGTTAACAAATCAAAAAAACGTAAAGAAACTGGCTGAAGTTAGGTGCAACAGGCTTCCCACATCTGATGATGCGGGAGCCAGGAAAAGATTATGCTAATGCTGAAACTGAAACATTAGAAACAGAATCAACAGCAGGTGATCCAATGCTTCAGAGGTATATAAGTGAAGTGACGAGTAAAAACAAGAGAATTAAGCTCTCTCTCCCCACTACTCTTGATTTGGGTCAAGAAATTAAGCTATTTGAGGCAACATGGAAAAGACCTGAACAGTTAGAAAAGCTTTACCGAAGTTTATTAACCATAAGAGCAACCAGTGTAGAATGTGAAAGACATTTTTCCTCAAGAGGGTCTTTTCTATCCAAAATTCGTTCCCGATTATCACCAAAAAACATTATATTGATACTTTGTTTTTTTTAAAAATCATACTTCTCTGCTAAGAAATAGCCAATTTTTTTAAATTATGATATTACGTATTTTTTTTTCATTATAAAATTGTATTAATGTTATTAATCATGATGTTTTTAGTTTCTATCTGTGGACAATAAAATCTTTAAATGATTTTTTTTCTCTACATTATCCTTCACATAAAAATTATATATATAGAATGTGACTATATACCGGTAAAACCGGTAACAAATAAATAACTTCCGGTGATTTACCGGTAAAGAAAATATCGGTAATGTTCAAACCCTTGTCTTCTTTGCTTTAAGCCTGATCCGAAAGCCACTACCCCCACAAAACATCCTATGAATTTATACCTTTAATGAATACTTGTGTTCTTGTTATGAATGTATGTTAAAATTTATATTATATATGAAAAGTGAAAAAATGGATAGTGTAGCAAGCTTTTCTCACAGGACTGTTACCTAGTAAATAGATGTTAAAAACCGCCTTCTCAAAATATACAAAAATACTTGGAATAGGTTAATTATATGCTTCATTTGTTAGATTACGGTCTTATTTCATACACAAGATTAATAGAATGCATTAAAGCGGACTATATCCCTTATAACTTGACATCCAAATCTCTCATCATTGATAGCAGATGGTACAGTCAGTGCCACTTATTGGCACAACATGTCGCCGATTCGATTTCTTCAATATCGACATTCACATGAACTACAATATTTCACCACTTAAATCTATGGAGGGATATTTATCAAATCGCACTGCGAAGTGTAATAACAAAGGCAATTAACCCTATGTTCACAACAGTAAACTGTCGTTCCGATGCGTTTCTGTGACGTCACAGATTTGGGCGGTAACATAAAAATACAAGGACTTGCCAATTGGAGAGGGCTAATGAAATAGCGACATAGTGAAACTGAAAAACATTATTTTTTTTTTCTGCAAGGAGAGAAACAATTATCAATCATGTCAATTACCTCTCTCTCTCTCTCTCTCCTCGTCTCTCTCTCTCTCTCTCTACATATATATATATACTATATATATATATATATATATATATATATATATATATAATATGTAGAGAGAGAGAGAGAATAGAGAGAGAGAGAGAGAGAGAGAGAGAGAGAGAGAGAGAGAGAGTGAGTGAGTGTTTGATTCTGAACAGACCAAGAGATACGGCAGTCAGTCTATTGAGAGAAAGGGGAGCAACTGGAAATAAATGAAAAGAGGGGAGAGGACTAAGAGAAAAAAAATGAAACAAAGAAAACTACATTTCTCAATTCTGTTTATTATCATTCGCTTCTCTAACGGATCGTTGCAAATAGAGGGGATAACAGCTTCCCTGTTTGCTGGCTCGTTGGCCATTATTATTATGAAAGTTACTCTCTTTCTTTCCTTCTCGCTTCCATTTAATTACATAAGACATGAAGTAAAAGACATGAAGTAAAAGTGCACAGTTTAATGAGAGCAGTTGTGGAGGGAAAAGTCCCGAGAACAAATTTAGCATTGGACTCAACGGAATGCTCCATTAATTTCACTCGTGTGTCCGTATTCAAACAATGAAATGTAACAGACTAGATTAATTACTCTTATCTATTAGTCTGTCCGAACACTAAAAATAAAACGCACTGGAAAGGCGTTAATGGACCCTACAAAGGAAAATTGACTTAAGCAGGAATGCGAAATAAGAAATAGTAAGATTTTAAATTTAAATTCATGTATAAAATTATCCCTCATTAAAAAAATGCTGTTTGTTCAAAAGATAATTTCTTCTAGATAGTGAGAGTTAAGTTATAGAGGTTATTGATTTTGTCGAAAATTTAATGTAACATTAATAAATGTTACTTGTTCATGTATTCATGGTATGAACGATTTAACTTTCTTACCGGAGAAATAAAACTGATCTCGGTAGACGTTTTTGTTCTGTTGTTCTTTCTATATTCCTTTTAGCTACATTTAAAAATTAGCTTACAAAATATAGTTTTATGCTGAACCCCAGAATTAAAAGCAATCTACTTATTTATTATTGTAATTAATCATATCATATTTTATGATAGAATTTTTTTCTACGATAGTTTTTCTTAGTGAAATACTTATAACCCCCGCATAAGCTGAAGCCTGTTCCATTCTTTGTTTCTTTCCATTTTTTTCTTATTTTATTTTTTTTAGCAGATTGCAATAATATGTCGGCTTGGTAGGAAACATTTCTGACACGAATGTTAAAAACAATGTTGATTTTATAAACAAATTGAATAGTTGAATTTGAATTTTGATTTTAATATGGTTAGTTTTGAAGTTGTCTCTTTATTTACAA
>NC_061087.1:80409178-80424178 GCF_015104395.2 Macrobrachium nipponense
TTTTTTTTCATAAATATACAGAATACAGGTAGTCTTACGAAGCAGAGGAGGGAATATCTTGTTTTTCACGAGTTGTAAACATGTAAATAATAAAGAGGGGTGTAATGAATCCTTGATCGTTATATTAGCTAATAATGGAATTGTTCAAAGAGCCAGTTATTCAAAAAAAACGTCTTCGTAAAATGAAACAGGGTCGTAAAGAACTTTACAGAGTCTAATAGAAAAAAAACCACCCGTTCCACTTCAATGGCTGACACCTATAACGAAAACAAAAGTAAGTAATTAAAATTAAGTGTCGGCCATAACCAAGTCAGTGTAGAATGTGGAGAAAGGTCTTTCCACAGTGACACCTCGTATAAGGAATGGAGAGTTCCAGCGTGTGTACTGTTACGGATGAAAGTCAACACACACTGTAAATAAAGAATCACCTTCCACTGCCATTTCGCTTGTGAAGAGTTGCAATAAACCCCAGAAAATAACGCAATTTCTTATGCTTCTCTTCAGGTAGTCTAGTTTGTTTTTATTTATACTAAAATAAGGAATGAATTATTGTATTTACAAGAATATATAATATAAAAAAAGGCATTTTACTTCCTAAGAATGAAAAGGTATTTATAAGAAATTAAACCTTAGAAAAGAAATTTTTATTCATTGCGCATAAATTTTTTTATTATACTCACGAATTATAAGAGCTCAAACACACACATACAGATGTAAGCTATATAATATATATATATATATATATATATATATATATATATATATATATATATATATATATATAAATATATAATTATATATATATATATATATATATATATATATATATATATATATATATATATATATATATATATATAGCGTTTTTTTTGTAGCTTGGTAAAACTTCCGTGGTTTTCACAAATAGTAAGAAAATGTTGAGCAGTTCACACTTCACTGTTTCGACGCCAGTTTTATGACCATATCATTGGGCGCACAAGCTATTGAGGACACAAGATGAATGCCTTACCGAGAAATACAGTGTAAAACTCGATAACAAATAGTTGAGGGATTTAGCAGTCATGATAGTTATCTGTGCAGCGTGAAGACCAAAGATTAGTGACCTCGCAATACGGGGTACGTTTTGCAAATATTGGAGAAACCTCATAGTTTATTTGTAAACTCAAACAGTGATTGTAAGCATTATGTCGTCAGCTAACTGTGGTGGGTTCAACCAGGAACTACTAGATCACAGAGCTAGCAAAGGCTTTCAAAGAGACCGGTGCAAAAAGGGAAGGTAACCTCTTCTGAAGCCATCCCTTCCTTTAAGGTGGGAATATATATATATATATATATATATATATATATATATATATATATATATATATATATATATATATATATATATATATATATATATATATATACATATATATATGTATATGATATATATATTATATTATATATATATATATATATATATATATATATATATATATATATATATATATATAAAGATAAATGCCACGAAGGAAAAATAAACGAAGGAGTCTGCGAGATCTCGCAGACTCCTTCGTTTATTTTTCCTTCGTGGCATTTATCTTTATTTATGGATTTATCACGTTCCTAACTTCCGTGATTCTGTTATACATATATATATATATAATATATATATATATATATTATATATATATATATATATATATATATATATATATATATATATATATAACGATACAGTTTCCCCCTTAAAGGAAGGGATAGCTTCAGAAGATGTTACCTTCCATTTTTACATCGGTCTTTTTGAAAGGATTTGCTAGCCCTGTGACCTAGTAGTTCCTGGCCGAACCCACCACAGTCAGCTGACTACAAAATGCTTACAATCATCGTTTGAGTTGACAAATAAACTATGTGATTTCTACGGTATTTGCATAAAGCACCCCGTATTGCTAGGACACTAATCATTGGCAATCTCGCTACAGTGTTAAGTATCATGGCTGCTAAATACACCTACTATTTCTTATAGAGTTTTACACTGTATTTGTTGGTAAGGCTTTCATCTTATGTCGTTAATAACTTATGCAGGCATTGAAATGTGATTGACTGATTTATGGTCATTAAAACTGGAGTCGAAACACTGAAGTGTGAACTGCTCGACATTTTCTTACTATTTGTGTAAACCGGGAAATTTTACCAAGCTGCAAAAAACGAGAAACATAGCTTCTCTTTACCAGGCTGATAAAAGTATTTCACCAAGAGAAACCACTGTATAACAAAAATAACATTAAATATATGACATGTTTAAAATAAGATTACTTTTGCTTCAGAGAATTGAGCATGGAACTTTAATCTTAACATGAATTTTTAAGCTTAGTTCAAAAGGAATACAGAAAGCACAAAAGAACAAAAACTTCTACAGAGACCAGTCTTATGTTTGTATTAAGAAAGTAAGTTATTCATACCGTGAAAGGTAAACAATTCACACCAAGTATTCGACAAAATTAATAACCTCTAATTTAACTCTTCATCTAGAGGAAATTATCTTGTACGTAGACAAACAACAATTTTTAATAAGAGGGATAATTTTATACATAGTTTATTTAAATGTTAAATCTTAATATTAACTCATTCTCTTTTTTTAAATTCCTGCTTAAGTCAATTTTCCTTTGTAGGGTCCATTAACGCCTTTTCATTGTGCTTCCTTTTCAGTATTCGGACGGACTAATAGAGTAATTAATCTAGTCTGTTACATTTCATTATCTGAATACGGACACACGAGTGAAATTAATGGAGCATTCCGTTGAGTCCAATGCTAAATTTGTTCTCGGGACTTTTCCCTCCACAACTGCTCTCATTAAATTGCACAGTTTTACCTCACGTATTATGTAATTAAATGGAAGCGAGAAGGAAAGAAAGAAAGGGAGAAACTTTCATAATAATAATGGCTAACGAGCCAGCAAACAGCGAAGCTGTTATCCCCTCTGCTTGCAACGACCCATTGGAGAAGAGAATCATAATCAACAGAGTTGAGAAATGTAGGGTTATCTTTGTTTTATCTATTTTCCCATTCCTTTCCCCTCTTCTAATTTTTCTACAATTACCCCCCTTCCTCTCAACAAACGGACTACCATAGCTCTGTCTGTCTGTCTGCCTGTCTGTCTGTCTGTTTCGTTTTCCCTTTAAAGACCTAATTCTAGTTTCAAAAAACAGATAAGGCTTTTCCTGACTGTTTATATACAAAAAACTAGCATACTCTAACGTTTATGAGGCTTTAAATGTGCATCTCTGACTACGTCACAGTGTAATTCGTATGGCATAAATGCTATCTTGTTTGTGGGCCCATTCCTACTCTCTCTCTCTCTCTCTCTCTCTCTCTCTCTCTCTCTCTCCTCCCGCTTGTCTCTCTCATCTCTCTCTCTCTCGCCTCCCTCGTCTCTCTCTCTCTCTCTCTCTCTCTCTCTCTCTCTCTCTCCCAAGAGTTATTAAAAAGTTACCTAAACTGCTTACCCAGATCAATCGTTACTATTATCTTAATCAACATACTCTTTTGCGAAATATCCAATAAACCCTCGATAGCAGAAATCACATTAATTGTAAATTTATATACTATCACATTTTCTAGATTATCTAGATGTGGAGTCTATAATTCTTGAGAGAGAGAGAGAGAGAGAGAGAGAGAGAGAGAGAGAGAGAGAGAGAGAGAGAGAGAGAGAGAGAGAGAGAGAAATTTAGTATTGTCTATTAAAGTGCAAGGCAAACCAAACTCCTTCCAGCATAACTGAGCATTTTGTTCGTTCCTCCAAGGAGTCTAGGAACGTAAGACGAACTGACAGCCAAGGACAAAAACAAAGCAGCAGGACTGTTCATCTTTTGACCTTGGAGACGAAAGGGAGGAGGAGGCATGTTGGGATTTCTATAATGATATACTAAACTTCAAACAATCGAAATAATGCATCAGACTGTTACATATTTTGTTTTAACCAAGAATTAATATTAACCTTCACAGACACACGCCGTGAATAAAAATCTACATACTTTCTTATGTTATTGACACATTGTAACAGGAGGGTTTATGGTATGACTGGTTTATGGGAAATTATTGCAGTAAATGCGGATCTAATTTTCGGGACGAAATAATTCACCAAGCAAACCCAGTGATAATGAAAATGACTTTTATGATGTAGTTACCAGGTTAACGATAATTACAGGTAGGGACTCATGAAACTTGGCGTAGTTACTGTCAAAACTAAAGAAATTAGAAGCAATTACTGTGATGAAACCAAAGTGGTAGGTGGAGGGAACTGCTGGAACAAAGTATTTCAAACCAAGGTTCCTAATCATACGTAGGCCTTAAACATTGATCTGGTATGTTATACTCAGAAATTTTAAAACATATATACAATGTTTAGAGCAGATGTTGTTTCTAACATTACTGCATGCAGTTATCAATATTACGATTGGAAATCAAAACTACGTGCTACATCAAAACATCTATTATCTCACAGTGGGATCTATCCCAGTGCTCTCGGTTGAAAGGTAACGAAAGTACCAATTATACCTTACAACGGGATCGAACCTGACTATAGAGCTTTTGAGTAAGGCAGGAATTCATTTCTATTTCACATCTAATTGTTGGGTAATAAAATGGAGATTCATCTCCATCATATTCACTCTGTAATTGGAATGATTCGCAATTACCAGAGTCACTGGTGGGTCGAGAAGTTAGGTACCATTTACTGACATACAATGCGTATAGCCTGGTCAGGTTACCCCTTGGTACTTATAATTACCTAGATTCCAACTTCTATGACCTTTGTGGCTCTGTTGGTAGCCTCTTTCAAGTTCCTTTAATATAGAATGCAATACAAAATCTAGGCCAAAGACCAAGCGCTGGGATCTATGGGGTAATTCAACGCTGCAAGGAAAACTGAGAAGAAGAACATTTTCAAAGGTGTAAAAGGATGAAAATCTCGCAGTAGCACTATGAAACAATTAGATGCGGGTAGAAAATATAATGCACGAAAGGTAATATGAACAGAGGTACCGTCAAAGAAAGGAGAGGGGTTGGAGCTAGGGGAAGAAGGGACTGCAAAATAAAACTAAGTACGTAATGCCTACAGTGCACCGTGTGAGGTGCACTGACGAGATTAACCCCTCCCCCTCTACGGAGACGATTCATTAAAGTAACCTGTTATTGCTAACGTGATTGACTGTTGATTTCTGATAGTAATAATATCAACTACCAGCAGCAGTAGAGCCATGCATATTAATATTGCATCACTTATTTCCAATTTTTATGTCTTATTAACCCATATATACTTCATAAATCCTATTTCGTTTATTCTTCCATGACATTTCTGTAACCCTTTTTCTGTTGAGAGCTGAAATGTCAAGTCTTTCCAACATTCCCTCATACGAAGCATCATTTTTCCTTTCCAGACTTTTGTTCAGGCGATCTTTCCACTTTTCTTTTGTTCTTTTTTCTTTCGTGTCTTCCATCTCACCGCTTCCCTTTGGCCCGGCTGAAGTGTTTGGAATTGGCTATAATGAGATTAGGGTCGTCTCCTAGCTGATGTTATTCTGTCAGAACCGGGATTATGTTTGCACATGGCTGAGACCAAGGGAGTTTGAGATTTTCATCCCCTGAAGACACACGGGATCATGGTCACATGCAAATACACACACACACACACACAATTATGATTTAAGGAGCAAGTAACTACATTTACATAATACCAACACCCCACTCCCATATACGGCCAGACACACAGATACACACACACACACAAAGAAGGGAATATCGCCATGATATACTTAGTGTGTCTTCATGAGTCTGGGCAAAAGACTCATATTCGACTATGCCCTGAGAAATTACTTCGACTAAAAAATCTGTTTGCACGAAACGTGTTTGTTAAACACCGAGGCATTCACAAGATACCATACTCACTCAAACTCAGACATTCATTGCCTAAGAGGAATGTATAGATATCTTTTGAGAGACAAGTACACCATAGGCTACACAAATATTCTTTGAAGAAAATTCATTGGCTTTCAGTACATCGATATTAACATGCAAATATGCTAAGACTGGCATATGAGCACTCTCTTATCATGATATATATATATATATATATATATATATATATATATATATATATATATATATATATATATATATTATGTATATATATATATATATATATATATATATATATATATATATATATATATATATATATATATATATATATATAGAGAGAGAGAGAGAGAGAGAGAGAGAGAGAGAGAGAGAGAGAGAGAGAGAGAGAGAGGTATTACACATGTATTTATTATATATATATATTTATTATATATATATATATAATACTATATATATATATATATATATATATATATATATATATATATATATATATATATATATATATATATATATATATATATATCCACTCACTCAAACTCAGACATTCATTGCCTAAGAGGAATGTATAGATATCTTTTGAGAGACAAGTACACCATAGGCTACACAAATCTTTGAAGAAAATTCATTGGCTTTCAGTACATCGATATTAACATGCAAATATGCTAAGACCGGCATATGAGCACTCTCTTATCATGATATATATATATATATATATATATATATATATATATATATATATATATATACATATATATACATATACTATATATATATATATATATATATATAGTATATAGTGTATGTAGTATATATATATATATATATATATATATATATATATATATATATATATATATAGATATATATATAGAGAGAGAGAGCGAGCGAGAGAGAGCGAGAGGAGAGAGGCCGAAGAGAGACGCGAGGCAGACCGAGAGAGACGAGAGAGAGAAGAGGACGAGGGGGAGATGAGAGAGAGAGAGTTAGAGAGAGGAGTATTTACCATATGTTTATTTATATATTTTATTTAAATTTATTTAAATATAATATTATATTATAATAAATATATATATATATATATAATAATATATATAGTATATATATATATATATATATATGTATATATATATATATATATATAAATATATATATATTATACTGTATGTATTATTACACAATGTAGGAGGCAAACTAGTTTGGAGTTATGAATGAAAACAATTTTTCCTTCAAAAGTATCACGTGGAAAATAACAATGAAAAAAAATCTTGTCTTTTGGTCAGTGGCATTTACTTTAACACATCACAAGCAAAATGAAAGGGTGAAGGCGATTCTTCATTTACTAAATTGAGACCATGTTAACGTTTATTCGCAACAGTACATAACATGTTTTAACTCTCCATTTCTTATGCGAGGTACCACTGTGAATGAGCATTCTACAAATTCCACACAAATTTCACTTTATTTGCTAGTACAACTGTTATGGTTGACACTTTTTTCTTGCGTTTGTCTTATCTATGAGAGTTAGCCGTTGGAATGTATGTTTGTATGGTGTTTTTACGTTGCATAGAACCAGTGGTTATTCAGCAACAAGACCAACGGCTTTACGTGACTTCTGTAAAAGTCTGTACACTTCTTTACGATGCTGTTTCGTTTCATGAAGACGCTGTTTCTGGATAACGTGCTTTATAAACAATTGCAGCATTAGTAACGATTTTAGCTCCTAGGTGGACGAGTGGGTTGCGTACTTGCCTATCAATCTGGTAGCCCGAATTCGCTTCACGCTGCTGCCAGTGAGGAACCAAAGGAATTTATTCCTGGCGATTAGAAATTCATTTCTCGATATAATGTGGTTCGGCTCCTACAATATGATGTGGGTCCCATCGCTAAGTAACCAATTGGGTCCTAGCCACGGAAACCAAAATCTAATCCTTCGGGTCAGCCCTAGGAGAGCTGTTAATCAGCTCAGTGGTCTGGTTATTTAGTAACGATCAAAGACGCATTAGACCCTTTTTCACTATTTTAATACTTCTATCTCATGCAAAACAATAATCCTTTCTCTTTGCTTCATGTCTAAAGAAATCTATTAGCAGTTAATAGATTGTCTAAAATCATTTGCATCACATAATTCCGAATTTTCCATTATTGCAAGCTGCCGAGTTAGATCAGAGGATGAGAACCATAATAGTCTAACTGTCTATCCGGACTACGATAAAACGACCTTCTATTGCAATCCTTTCCAACGAACGCCCAGACTTTCTCTTGCTTTCGACATTTCTTTTCAATACTCGACTTTAATCCTTAAAACTGAATACTTGAATTGTCTTCTCCCAATTTAGTAAGCTCATTATTCACGCGAAAATTTCTACATTCTCTCTCTCTCCCCTTGGTATCACCTAACAAATATTGTGATTCTTGTTTAAAAAAAAAGGAGAAAAAAAAAACATGGAAGGTTAAACGACACCATTTCACTGATCTTGCGGGTTTTGCATCCCGCTGGAAAATACCGAAGCATGACGCCATCTTTATCTTGGTAATGATTTTCGGATATCGATGTCCTATGATGTATGAGGTAACTCTGGGCATAGCCGCGTTGCATGGGTCTTTCGAACTTGGGGGGAAAAGACGGTAAAACAAAAAAAAAAAAAAAAAAAAAAAAAAAAAAAAAAATTGTGCCACCAACCGCCATATTATAACGAGAATAATCCAGCCTGTCCCCTTAAAAGACTGCGAGAGAGTTTTCGTAAAAATGTGGAGGGAAGCAGCCACTTTTATGGTGTCATCTTCAAGAAAATCAGGGAGGCAAGACCGCGCTTTTAATATTGTTACTATTTTTCTCTGGCTGACAGTATACTAATAGTTACAGTATTCAGATAATTAGGTACTAATTACTTATGGGCATATTTACTGGGAAATCAAATAAAATAGGCATACTATCAGAGTAAATAGGTTTCCCCCTCTTGGCAAAATAGGATCCGACTTTCAAGGGACTGGCCTTCCTTTTTAATAATGAGGATGTCACCTTCTGGACATCGGAGACGTGGAAATCACCCTCCTCAAAGGCTGGCCAGAGCAATTCTGCTTTAGGATTTGTAGTTACGTTTTTCCTTGGCTGAGTTGTGTCTTTCGGCTTTCTAGTGAGAAGCACAGAACAAAACAGGATGTACTAAGCAAGTTCTAGACTTAAAGGTACCTAAACATTTAATTGGAGTTTTCTCTCTCCAGTTCAAATTGTTGCTGTGATTATAATTTCTACAATATCCATCCAAAATAAAAATGTTCTTCTTGCCATTCATTCCCTAAAACGACCTACATAAAAAAATAATAATTTCTCAAATTTCTCACAGAATTCACAATTAATCACCGACATAGTTCGACATTTCTGAAGAGGGAAGCAGATTTTGCAAAACTATCATCTACTTCGTCATTCCTTTCGTAACTATAAACAAGTCCATGCCTAAATCACATAGTAATCGTCACCTTGTTTCATATATCGACCACCTTGTGATGGGTGAAACCATTTTGTTTTACTCTCTCATAATATGATCATATGCTAAGATCAGTGCTGAGTGAACTGCGTATGTCATCTGGGAATAGTCATCTCACAAACTACTCTTTTTATATTTTTCCGAACTACTTCATTCTCCAAAATCTATTGTCTTACTTTTCCCATCTTAACGGTGCTTCTTCGTTTACTTGATCATTACTTCTCTTCTTTCTACTCCCAGGTTCTATTCCTTCTTATTCTTGTACCTCTCCTTTTCCCTTTGTCGCCACCCTTTTGCCATATCTTTGTGGGCCCCTTTTTTCCAGTCATTTTCTCCTTATTTCTTCTCATCATTCCTCCTAGACTTCTTGTCCCTTTGTGCAACAGTTGAGTAGCTCAATCTCGATTATGACTGAGGGGAGCTGCTAAAAGACAAATATAATCCCATCAAAACTTTGCCTTAACCCGTAGAGTGAAATCGCAGTGGAGCGTAAAATTGAAGGAGTAGACTTTAACAAGGGAGCAGGTCATCTTTGGGCGAGGTGGGAAAAGGATAAGAGAGGGGAGAACATCAAAGACAAGACAGAGAGAGAGAGAGAGAGAGAGAGAGAGAGAGAGAGAGAGAGAGAATTCGATAAATTCCATCCTGTAACTTCCCTTTTCCTGTTCTGAATTAAGATGATCTACTCCTACTTACTCGATACTCCTAAACCTATATTGCTTTTTCAAAGCTGTTCCCTATTTATGTAACTGATCGATTACACGATCAACACTTCAGCATTTACAAAAATAGGTCCTATGATAAAAGTCAGTCATCAATGTATCTGTGCCATCTGGACTCAACTTATTGATAGTTTTACTGAATGTGTAATTACAGCTGTAAAGTGGCATTACTATTCTTTGTCAAACTATCTGATACTAACTAAATATTTTTGCAGAGAAGTTTCTCGGTCTATTGCACTGTTTTTCCCACAATATCGTTTGAAAATACCTCTTGACGCAACGCTTTCATCACTAGCTAAGCAAACGGAGCACAGGGTCTCTCAAATAGCCAATAATTGTTTTCATTGTCTCTGACCAGATTATTGACAAATCTCTTAGTCTAATGCAACTGAATATTGCATGTTCCATTTCTAACTAAAGGTAAATTCTGATATAACATGCGATCACTTCTGTGGAATATGATGATTTAAAGTTATGACCTGCCATCACAGCAGTCACTATCTGTACTTTACTTTTATTAATATTAACCATTGCGTCCTAAGTGGTACTCATGAGCACTGGTATGGCATAAAGTTCCCGTACAGGAGGAAGGTTCCCTTAGCCAATATGGTTACTGTAGTTTCTAGCAAAACGTTTGCAACTTAATATGTACCATACTCTATCAGCACGATTTCCTGACATCTAAAACAAGTTCTCTCTCTCTCTCTCTCTCTCTCTCTCTCTCTCTCTCTCTCTCTCTCTCTCTCTCTCTCTCTCTTGCTTGGTGAGTCGTACCCGCGTGAAGTCAGATTAATCAACAGATATCACAAGTTTAACATACGACTAGAATTTGAGAAATATCTAGAAGTGTTCGTGAACTATCGGTGATAAGATTAGTGTGAAAATAGTAGGATAAAGCGTCTTCTAAGTTAGTTTATCAAGTGTAATACTATAAATCAGAACAAGATGGCAGTAAGTTCCAACTGCGGGAAGAGGTGGCGTAATTTGGCGTGTCTAGCAGATTCGCAATACGATGAGGTAGCAGGAAGGGAACTGGCATTTCTCATCTATGAAATCAGCAACAGTCCTAACCAAAAAGATACAAAAGCATTCATAGATATATTAGAAGGATATAATCCTTCAAACTGGAACAAATCTAATGAAAACATCTTGAAAATAATTGAAGAAGTTCCAAATAAAATCCAAGTGGTCAAGAGACTCATAAAGAAAATATACATAAACCAACATATTCCGACAAAGAAAATGAATAAGGTGAATCTTGTGAATATCCTAATTGATGCATTAGGAAAAAGATGCCAAAAGCATGCAAACTGTGTAAGGTTTGGTATAGCATAGTCAATCCACAAAACCTAATCAGAAAATGTGCTGCATGCAACATTCCGACCCATCCACAGTGTGCTGAGGTAATACAAGATTTGAGAAAAGATACAAGAATTTTTTGTTCAACAGTCTATCATGGATAGACAATGTTATTAAATCAAGATTGAATGTACAAATAGTTGAGGATGAAGAAGAAGAGGAAGAGGAAGAAGAAAAAGAAAAAGAAGAAGAGGAAAACGGAAGAGAAGTAAACAAAAATGAAATGACAGAAAAAAATAAGGAAAACAAAGAACAAGATAAAAGTATGGATGCAGAGATACTCATTGATACTACATATGAGGCAATAAATAAAGCAGCATAACCTACGAAGAAATAAATTACGATATGACAACAGAAAAGCAAATCCCGAAGAGGCTCTACCCAGATCTATACAATGACGGGAAAGAGGAAAAAATAGACAAGAAAGACAAAATCTGCAACCTTTTGAAAAGAGGGAATTGCAGATTTGGAGAAAGATGTTACTACAACATCCTAAGATATGTCAAAACTATGAAATATATGGTAAATGTGCATACTTAGATGGATATGGGATGATTGCAGAGATCTGCATCCAAAAATATGTAAAAACCTAAAAGAAGGAAAAGGATGTAAGTTCGACAAAAAATGCAAATATATGCACCCTGTAGCCATGAATCATAATCAAATAAATAACCAACCAAGTAATAAAATCCAAAATAAGAAAGAAACAAATAAAGAGAGAAATCAAGAATATCAGGTAAGAGAGAAAAGAAACAAACCACCAATGAGATATGCAGAGGTGTCAGCAAAAAATTTCAAAGCATCAGCTCCGAAATTCTACTCAAGAGATAAATAACTGTATTTATTATGCAAGAGGATATTGCAGAAACGGAGAAAATTGCAGATTCAGACACAAAATGAATAATTATGATGAAGGAAGATCAAATATTATGGAAAAGTTGGATTTTTAATGTCAGAATTTCTGGAAATGAAAAAAAGAACAACATACCAGAACAGGAAAGAGACATGGGAAAATCCTTATTACTACCAGTATTAAATAAAGGAGAAAACATGCAAACCATCATAGTGATGAATGCGCAGGGTTTAGTTACGAGTAACTCAAAAAGAAAAATAGAGTACTTAGAAGAAACTAACCCAAAATGAAAAGAAAATAGATATAATGAATATAAGTGAAACCTGGTATTCCCAGGAGACTGGGAATGATGATCAAATAAAGGGTTCCAAACTTATAGATCAGATAGAAAAAATAGGAATCAAGGGGGAACCGCAATATATGGGAAAGACAAAAAACAAGGAAAAATATATGAGAAATATAGTAACTCAGAATGTGAACTAATAGCGGTAGAATTTGAATCTGAAAAATTGATGGAACATAGTAATATATAGACCTCCTAATACTAAAGAGTTTGACTTAATAATTGAAAATTGGACGATATATGTAGAAATCACAAGGACTGGACTATTCTCCTATCTGGTGACTTCAACTTTCCTTTCGTAGAATGGAAAGAACGAATAGGAGATTGTGGTTGTACTTATACATATAAAAAAGAGAGTAATAGTAGTGCAGAAGATAAGAGGCAATTTGAAAAGCTATTAGATATGCTACTAGAATACAACATTCAACAAATAAATCACCTGCCAACAAGAAAGGAAAATACTTTAGACCTAGTATTTGTGAACGAGATGAATTATGTTAAAGAAATAATAGTTTATAATGCGAATATTTCAGACCATAATGTCATAGAATTAACAGTTCATTCCAAAGCAAGTGAAAATAGAGATAAGCAAGAAATGAAAAAGTGGGAAGGATATGGAAAATACAACTTCTACAGTAAAAATATAAAATGGTCAGAAATTAATGAAGAATTAAACAAAGATTGGGATAACATTTTCGTAAGTGATGACATAAGGGTAAATACGGAGATATTATATAAAATATTGGAGAAAATAGTGGAAAAATATATACCGAAGAAGAAAAGTAAACATCATTCATGCATACCAAGAGACAGAAGGATCTTGTTCCAGAAAATCAGAAAGTGGAAAAAAGGTCTTGCAAAAGAAAAAAATGCATGGAAAGTTATAGAACTAAAAAGTAAGATAGAAAATGCAGAACAAAAGATTATACAATCAAAAGAAAATGAAAAACGGGACTTGGAAGAAAAAACCCTATTAAATATCAAGCAAAACCCCAAGCTATTATACTCATATGCGAAGAAGATGAATAAAAGAAGAATAGACATAGGCCCTCTGAGAATTGAAGGGAGATTAACGAATGAAAAAAGGAAATTTGCAACATACTGGCAGAACGATATAATAAGAGAGAATTCACCCCTAGAATAGATAATGAAGATAATGATATAGAAGTAAGGGATGAAAATAGTGAATATTTAGCTGACATAGATATTAATGAAGCTGATATTGTGCAGGCTATTAATGAAATTAAAAATGGAGCTGCTGCAGGGCCGGATGGAATTCCTGCTATTTTGTTAAAGAAAGTAGTTCATTCTATCGCAAAGCCACTTGCAATATTATTAAGACAAAGTGTAGATACAGGCAAGATTTATGATGAGCACAAATTAGCATATATTACCCCTACTTTCAAAAGTGGATCAAGACTAGAGGCAAGTAATTATAGGCCTGTGAGTCTAACATCACATATTATGAAAGTGTATGAAAGGGTAATGAAGAAAAATATTATGAAACATTTAATAAAAAAATAATTTGTTCAATAAAAGGACAACATGGTTTTCGTACCCGGAAAAAGTACACAAACCCAACTGTTAGTCCACCGTGAGAACATATTCAAAAATATGAAAAGCGGAAATGAAACAGATGTGGTTTATTTAGACTTTGCAAAAGCTTTTGATAAAGTAGACCATAATATATTAGCGAAGAAAATTAGAAAACACAATATCGTGGATAAAGTAGGAAGATGGTTAAAAGAATTTTTACACAACAGAAAACTTGATAGTTATTGCAAACGACGAGAAATCGGATGAAGTCAAGGTAATATCCGGTGTGCCGCAAGGTACGGTGTTAGCTGCAATACTGTTTGTTATTATGATTGAAGACATAGACAATAATGTGAAGGATTCGGTAGTGAGTAGTTTCGCAGATGACACAAGAATAAGTAGAGAAATTACTTGTGATGAAGATAGGAACGCTCTACAAAGAGACCTTAACAAAGTATATGATTGGGCAGAGGTAAATAGGATGGTATTTAACTCTGATAAATTTGAATCAATAAATTATGGAGACAGAGAAAGAAAGCTATATGCATATAAGGGACCTAATAATGAGACCATCACAAATAAGGAAGCAGTTAAAGACCTTGGTGTGATGATGAATAGGAACATGTTATGCAATGATCAAATAGCAACTCTGTTGGCAAAATGTAAAGCAAAAATGGGAATGTTGTTACGGCACTTCAAAACAAGAAAAGCTGAACACATGATTATGCTTTATAAAACATATGTTCGTAGTCCACTTGAATATTGCAATATGATATGGTACCCACACTATCAAAAGGATA
>NC_061087.1:80429178-80446678 GCF_015104395.2 Macrobrachium nipponense
TTGGAGATTAGCAGGATTTACCCTTTAACAATTTGGAGATTGCCAGGATTTACCGCAATGCGTTGTAATTGTCTCAAGTTCACTTCCTTCGAGAAAGCAGGTTCCTCCAATTCAAGGAATTGGTCAGAACAACGGATTTTACTTTCTCCAGTTCTGGCAGTGACTTCCCTCGTGTTTCATGACTTATTACTGGTAATTATCGCAAGGGTTAATAACTATTTTTTTGTCAAAGTTCAAGACCCCTTCTGAATATCCTCTCCACCTTTCCTATGTCTCATTAACTAAAGAATTTAATGAACCTATATAAATGCCATAAAGATGGTAAGGTTGTACATAAATTTTTATAAATTTTCTAATTTCTCTTTAGCAGATCACTAAATTTCCGTTGAAAGTACTTTCCACTCTGTCAACGGAATTTTTAATTACTCATCATTTATATATATTCACCACATAAGACTTTTTTTTAACAGTTAAATTAATTTAACATTACAAGTGTACCGGATGAGCCAGCTTTCCTCATGTGTACATTGTTATCATCTGTCTCCCATTGATCTTTTTTGAGAAACGTAAAGTGGTGTTTTATTTTTTATTCATATTTGCGTAAAACAATTCATTTGACTATATTCACATCCCTAGAAATATCTCTTCAAATTGCATGGTCCAATAGTAATTTCCAGGCTAAATACTTTTCAAAAATATGTCATTTTCATATAAAGAACTAATACGCTCTAAGAGCAGTAAAATGAACAAGAAAATTAAAATTATTCATCTCTCTCTCTCTCTCTCTCTCTCTCTCTCTCTCTCTCTCTCTCTCTCTCTCTCTCTCTCTCTAATCGGTAGATTGCCAAGAAGAATTCCGAAATTCTGAAAAATAAGAAAAGAGAAAAACTCAGTCCCGGCGTTTGGAATTCTGTGGACAAGTGAGAAAGTCTCGTAGCCAATAAGGGTTCACAGAACAATTTCCGGTTTAAGTCCAATAAATCATTTTCTGAAGACCAAGGAGAGGAGTTGCTGGAATTAGCCGTTCCAGAGAATAAAAGGCAGGGAGAGTAATCAAGAATATTCAGTTCTGTAAACTAATGCACTATCAAATTATGTATATACATATACATATTGAGTGTTTGTTTTGACAAAGTGTACCTAATGACGGTGAAAATAAGGCAACTCTTAAAAAAAAAAAATTGAAGCAGTGGAGTAGTTTTCTAATAAATACAACAGATGGGACACCAGGTATGTTGAGTGTTTTACTTAGGGATACAAATAACTGGACTTAAAAAAATAGATAATAATGATCTACTTCATCAAGAACACACCCTAATTAAAATCGATGTATACTTCTTTTTCTTTATTTAT
Organism: Macrobrachium nipponense; assembly: GCF_015104395.2. Classification (NCBI taxonomy): domain Eukaryota; kingdom Metazoa; phylum Arthropoda; class Malacostraca; order Decapoda; family Palaemonidae; genus Macrobrachium; species Macrobrachium nipponense. The sequence continues at coordinate 80,430,532 of NC_061087.1, forward strand.
CAAAAAATACCAATAAACAATCGCTTTTAATTATCTAGTAATACTTACAATCATATGAAAGGGACAGAATATTATTTTCTTTCAAAGATTGTTAAGCTGTTGGACCAGTGTACCGCCCTTTTTTTTTCCCCGAACTTTGGAAGACCCATGCAACACGACTATGCCCTCAGCTACCTTTTATATCATAGGACATCGATATCCGAAAATCATTACCAAGATAAAGATGACGTCATACTTCGGTATTTTCCAGCGGGATGCAAAACCCGCGGGATCAGTGAAATGGCCTCGTTCAAATTTCCATGGAGTTTTTAAAGCCAGAGTTGTTTTCCTCTCGAAATGGGACATCGAAGGTTAAACGGAAATGTGATACTGGCTAGCTGATACCAGAAGAGAGAGAGAGAGAGAGAGAGAGAGAGAGAAGAGAGAGAGAGAGAGAGAGCAGTGGGTTGAAAGTTTTCACAGTAAAGAGGGCGGGGAAGGACAAAGACCAGCAACATTACGTCAAAATACTTGCTCAAACATTCCTGTCGCAATCCCTTGTGAGGGGAAAATGGGTATGTACTGTCGGCCAAAAAACTCGTGGCAGAGTTTCATAATTTTTCGTTCACCTGCCTGACGCACGATTCATGCCTTATTTATCTATTTTTCTTTTCAAAGATGGAAGCAATCATGTGTAATGACATTAAAAAGTCACTGATATCTTTAGAACATTATGTTACGTTATTGTGTAAAACTATTTTCCATATAGCAAAATTGACGTGAACGAAACGAAGTGATAAAAAACGTCATATCACAACCATAGATATACATTACCAAATTGATAGGAGACACCTATCACTAGTAGTATCGCATTAACATAGTCCTTAAATTATCCTTTCAATATTAAGTTGAAAGTAGTTGAACTATTCCATTTGTTAAATTTTACAGAAAACATTGGAATCTCACAAAATGCTATCAAATTAAAAAAAAAAAAAATATCTTAACATTGTGAACCAGGCGACCTCACTCTATTGCTTTTGATGTTATGTGCACGGGAATCTAATGTCAATGTGTCATTAATCGGTCTAAGGAACATCCCTCGATGAGCGAGAGAATTATTGCACTGCATTCGGTGCAAGTTCCTGTTGGGGAGATATCAAGAAAGCTTAATAAACCGGAGAGAATCATACATAGATGAATAAAATAGTTTAAAGAACGGTAAAATTTAGAACATGGGCTTAGAGGTGGAATACCTCGAAGCACCACATGAGACCAAGACAATACAGTAGTGTAAATATTGCTGAGCAACATTCATTTGTGAACTTTGAATTCTAGTGCCTCGTCACGACATTGCTGAACCAGGAATCATAACTAGCTCTACGCTTATGACTGGTGTCTGATGAATACTTTAGATGGAGAGGAAGAGATTTTTAAATCTACACTTGAAATCTTTGATAGTTGTCTAATGAATAAGTCTAATGAATAAGCAAACTTATCTTTGATGGATGCGAGATTCAGTTAGGCTTACTCTTTTTGTTTTGTTTTTTATCGGTGGCCAGTGAATACCACGGATAGGGAGGGAAACGGCTTCAATGATGCATGCATTTTTTTCTTCAAAACCTAAAGAATACATTTTATTTTGAGATACTTTATTAACATCGGCCTAATCCTTCCATCACTCCTATACGCCACCTCCGCTCTCTTCTACATCTCAGGCGACTAGATCCGACTTCTCAAAGTTCTCACTACGAACTCCTCTCGTGAAAGCATCACTAATGATAACGGTTATTTTAAAATTCCCCGCACCGACAACGGACGCCTTAAAATGCATGTTTATAAAATATTTTCTGTTTAAAGAAACTTTATCTTTCATTCCACAAAATATGTGCATACACTCGTGTTACACCACCCTGTAGCCGTCAAAGAGCAACCCTTGATTAAAGCAGTAGGTTTTTCTTGAAAAAAAAACAAAAAAAACATATGAAATATACTTAAACGAGAACGTCACCTTTCATATTTCTTATCCTTTCAGCTACTTATAATATGCCTATGGTAGTAGGTCTAGTAGGTATACATTGTGAAACTAATTTGAATTAATTTCTATTTAGAAGAAATGAATAGCTACAGAAAGATCAACCTAAGAAAGCTTTAAGGAAAGTAAGCCTTTCTTAATGTATTCGTCAGTTTTGACTCCCACAGCTTTCCAAGGTGTCAAAATGAAACAGGATGATATGCAAGGAATTCGATAAAAAATAAGACTGAATTATGTTCGTTTGATTTTTTTATGATTGCTTTTTGACTTTGAATAGCTAGGTCTGAGTAAATTATGTTAAGCAATTATGAAAAGGATAAGAAGAAAGGCGAACATGGCTAATAAAACAAGAATAACGGGAATAGTCAAATAAAGCAGATTAATACATACATACATATATATATATATATATATATATATATATATATATATATATATATATATATATATGTCGATTTAAATATTTATTAATATTACGTATCCGAGAGAGTATGCTGCTGAAAATAGACTTAGGCTAATAATGTGGGAAAATCAGAAGTCTAATTTAGGCCCACTAAATGTGTCATGCAAATTATTTTATTGATCAAAGGACAAAATTAGTTTAACTAAACATCGTTTTCAAAGAATGTTAACGCCTTGATGTATTATTTATCGGCTGTAGGAGACGAAATGACAACACCCCAGCGCAGTACGATATGTTAAGTCAAGACTTGAGCGGCAGCAAAGCCATCTTCAAAATCTTCGGTATGCTAGAGTTGAGAATAAAATTAGAAATAGTGGACCCATCGGTATATATTTTCCTTACTTTGCAAAATAATTATCTTTAATACGTTGAATAAGTCTACTCAGTTCTAATGTAATATATTTCAAGTATAGCACCTTTGAAAGGAAATGTTATTCATTGTTAAGTAAATAATCTGGCACCTGCATATGGCAATATTTCCATAACGAACAATGAATTAAGAAACTATGCCAATTATTCGTAGGCCGTCTGTACGTTGTATGTATGTATATATGCAATAGACATGCACACTCAAATATTTACACACAACACACACACACACACACACACACACACATATATATATATATATATATATATATATATATATATATATATATATATATATATATATATATATATATATATATATATATATATATATATATATGTGTGTATATATATATATATATATATATATATATATATTATCATATATATATATACTATATATATATATATATATATATATATATATATATATATATATATATATATATATAGTATATATAACTTCAGGAAAGCCGAAGACACATGAAGAGTTAAAAGGGTTTATTCGCTAAGAAACGTTTCGCACAAGGAACTTTGTGCATCATCAGTCTGTTAAAAATAAAAGTACATTTTAAATTAATAAAAGCAAAATACAAATAAAAATTACAATCTAAAATTTTAAATTTAAAAATTATAATTTAGAATAGCATAATTCAAAGTTAAAAGTGAAATAAGAACATTAAAAGTGAAATACGAACATTAAAAGTGAAATAAGAACTTAAAAAGTGAAATAAGAACATTAAAACACGACTACTAAAACACCAACCATTCGCTTAGAAAGGAGGAGAGAGAATGACTAGAAATGAAATTGAGGTCAGAAAGAAGACTATGCCAGGTATAGCGGTAGACGATGAATTACCGCTATTCAATGAGGGAACAAGTCTTTTGATAAATAATGACTCGAGTGTTGTTAAATACTCAGAGTCCTTATTGTAACCTAAAATGGAGAAGTGCTGTTTCTTGACTTCGATCTTACATTTGATGGCATGGATTTTTGATATTTGAAATGCTCTGGTCTACTTAATCTCTGGCCAGTTCTAAAACTACACCCCATGTGGCTGCAATATCGCATTTGCAACAGCCTCTTGGTAGATCCAACGTAAATACCAGGACATCCTGGGCACGTAAATTTATACACAACATTAGACCTCATAAAAGGCTGCAGACGATCCTTTAAAGCAGAACAGGGAGCCAATTTTACTCGGGTTATTGAATTGATATTAATTTTAAATTTAAGCATGGAAATTTCACCTTCAATGATTTGAGTAAGTTTCTTTGACAGTTTCAGGTTGGAAATATAAGGAATCGAGGCATACATGAGTTGTTTCTTTGGAACGTCAACAATCGGTGGTACTGGTTTCAGATATTTAGTTAAAATTTTGTTAATTATTTCTGAACTAAGTCTTTGGGATATGAATTTTTGTTGGAAAAAAGATAGTAAAAAATTCTCTTTCCCTATGAAAAATGTCCCAACTCGAAGAGTACTTCAGGGCTCTATGAACTAAAGTGGAGATAGTGTTAAGTTTAAAACTTCTTTGGCAGGAGCTGTAAAAATTATTGGCTAGACCAGTATACGTTTTTTTCCTATAGACAGCTGTATTAAATTGATGGTCAATTCTGTTAATGCAAATGTCTAAGAATGGTAGACAATTTTCCTTTTCCTCTTCTATAGTAAACTTGATATTAGTGTGTTGTAAATTAATATACTGTAGGAATTCTGCTGCCTGCCATTGATGCTTAAAAAGGGCGAAGGTATCGTCAACGTACCTTCTATAAAACATAGGTTTAAAAGCTGAAGAACAAGATTCTAAGAATTTCTGTTCCAGATGAGACATAAAAAAGTTAGCAAATATGGGGCCCAAAGGGGAACCCAAATAGCCACACCATCCACTTGAGAGGTATAGTTTTTGGTTAAAAATAAACATTAGAGGTCTTGTGACTGCGAGTTCTAAAAGTTGTTTAAAGCAATTTACCAAAACCATGAAAAATATATTCTTCGTCAGGAAACACTTTGTCAATGATAATGTCAATAGTTTCATTAAGTGGGACATTGTGAATAAAGATTCCACATCAAAACTAGCCATATATAAATCACCATCTTGGTTGATAATTTGATTTTGAAACTCAAAACCCGTTTTTTTTAAAATATATGACTGGAAACATGCTCACTCAATAAGGACACGACAAATTTTGAAATTGAGAAAGATGGGCTATTATAGGCAGCCATAATCGGTCTAACTGGTATATTGGATTATGAACCTTAGGAAGGCCATACAAGATACTGAAGGCAGAGCCAGTAACAAACAGTTTCTGATAAGTATTTTCATCTATGACGTTATCTGTTTTTAATTTTCTCAGAAATCTGTTAACCTTATCTTCCCTCTTATAGATATCTAAAAAATTAGGATCACCATGATGTTTGAATTTCGTGGTATCTGCAAGTATATTTTCCATTTTAGTTATGTAAATCATTTTTATTAATAAAACTACGCCTTTGCCCTTGTCCGGCTTACAGATTACCAAGTCTTCACGTTTCTTAAGGCCAAAAGTATATTTAAATCATCTTTTCTGAAAAAAGGGGTCCATGAGATTTTTAGCTGTGAATAAGTTTTGTGGACCAAAGCAGATATTTTTTGTTGCAAGTTACTGATATTTTTATCTATGTCCAACTTTATAAGTCGTTGAAACAGCACTTCAAATGGATAAAAGAATCTGGCATAGTCAGGTCTAAAGGAAGGCAAGCAAAAGTCAAGACCAAAAGACAATAAAAACTCTTCTCTCTTTGACAAGACATAGTTAGAAAAATTAAAAATACAGTTGTTTCTATGGTTAAAAACAGGAGTAACAACACCCAAGTTCCGAAGTTTTCTTTGGTGACGTTGATAAATACTGGATACAAAATCATTAATATATTTGGAAAACAGTTTTTGAAATAATAAGCGGTCCAAAATTGATAGATCATTATGCAATATATTCCTGAGTTGAGTAACACTGGTATCGAGTTTCTGTATGGCAGCTTGCTTCGTATCAATTTCCTTGCGAAGGAGTGTACTCAGTGCTTCCTTGTAGAATTCCGTGGAGTAAAGCGAGGACTTGTAAAGCTTAAAACGGACACGAATCGGGGAATGGGGTAGACATCATTCAGTTCACAATATTGCAGGAACTCCAAATCACATCTGGCTTTCTGGAGCTTGAGGGATGTTTTCTCGAGTTTTCTTGAGGTAGACAACGTAACTGCAGGGTATCGGTGCTTCAGTAGTTGTGAAAAGTGGTGAACCTTGCGGAGTCGTAGGCGGAAGGCGAAAAGGAAACGAAGAACAGGTCCGCCGCAACATCACGGGGACATCCAGGATATGCAGGAACTTCCATATACATTCATAACTTCAGGAAAGCCGAAGACACATGAAGAGTTAAAAGGGTTTATTCGCTAAGAAACGTTTCGCACAAGGAACTTTGTGCATCATCAGTCTGTCTTAAAAATAAAAGTTACATTTTAAATTAATAAAAGCAAAATACAAATAAAAATTACAATCTAAAATTTTGAAATTTAAAAAATTATAATTTAAGAATTAGCATAATTCAAAGTTAAAAGTGAAATAAGAACATTAAAAGTGAAATACGAACATTAAAAGTGAAATAAGAACATTAAAAGTGAAATAAGAACATTAAAACACGACTACTAAAACACCAACCATTCGCTTAGAAAGGAGGAGAGAGAATGACTAGAAATGAAATTGAGGTCAGAAAGAAGACTATGCCAGGTATAGCGGAGACGATGAATTACCGCTATTCAATGAGGGAACAAGTCTTTTGATAAATAATGACTCGAGTGTTGTTAAATACTCAGAGTCCTTATTGTAACCTAAAATGGAGAAGTGCTGTTTCTTGACTTCGATCTTACATTTGATGGCATGATTTTTGATATTTGAATGCTCTGGTCTACTTAATCTCTGGCCAGTTCTAAAACTACACCCCATGTGGCTGCAATATCGCATTTGCAACAGCCTCTTGTAGATCAACGTAAATACCAGGACATCCTGGGCACGTAATTTATACACAACATTAGACCTCATAAAAGGCTGCAGACGATCTTTAAAGCAGAACAGGGAGCCAATTTTACTCGGGTTATTTGATATTAATTTTAAATTTAAGCATGGAATTTCACCTTCAATGATTTGAGTAAGTTTCTTTGACAGTTTCAGGTTGGAAATATAAGGAATCGAGGCATACATGAGTTTCTTTGGAACGTCAACAATCGGTGGTACTGGTTTCAGATATTTAGTTAAAAATTTTGTTAATTATTTTCTGAACTAAGTCTTTGGATATGAATTTTGTTGGAAAAAAGATAGTAAAAATTCTATTTCCCTATGAAAAATGTCCCAACTCGAAGAGTACTTCAGGGCTCTATGAACTAAAGTGGAGATAGTGTTAAGTTTAAAACTTCTTTGGCAGGAGCTGTAAAAATTATTGGCTAGACCAGTATACGTTTTTTTCCCTATAGACAGCTGTATTAAATTGATGGTCAATTCTGTTAATGCAAATGTCTAAGAATGGTAGACAATTTTCCTTTTCCTCTTCTATAGTAAACTTGATATTAGTGTGTTGTTAAATTAATATACTGTAGGAATTCTGCTGCCTGCCATTGATGCTTAAAAAACAAAAAGGGCGAAGGTGATTTATATATGGCTAGTTTTGATGTGGAATCTTTATTCACAAATGTCCCACTTAATGAAACTATTGACATTATCATTGACAAAGTGTTTCCTGACGATGATTTATATATGGCTAGTTTTGATGTGGAATCTTTATTCACAAATGTCCCACTTAATGAAACTATTGACATTATCATTGACAAAGTGTTTCCTGACGAAGAATATATTTTTCATGGTTTTGGTAAATTGCTTTTTAACACTTTTATTTAGAACTCGCAGTACAAGACTCTATGTTTATTTTTAACCAAAAACTATACTCTCAAGTGGATGGTGTGGCTATGGTTCCCTTTGGGCCCCATATTTGCTAACTTTTTTATGTCTCATCTGAACAGAAATTCTTAGAATCTTGTTCTTCAGCTTTTAAACCTATGTTTTATAGAAGGTACGTTGACGATACCTTCGCCCTTTTTAAGCATCAATGGCAGGCAGCAGAATTCCTACAGTATATTAATTTACAACACACTAATATCAAGTTTACTATAGAAGAGGAAAAGGAAATTGGTCTACCATTCTTCAGACATTTGCATTAACAGAATTGACCATCAATTTAATACAGCTGTCTATAGGAAAAAACGTATACTGGTCTCAGCAATAATTTTTACAGCTCCTGCCAAAGAAGTTTTAAACTTAACACTATCTCCACTTTAGTTCATAGAAGCCCTGAAGTGAGCATGTTTCCAGTCAGTAATATTTTAAAAAACGGGTTTGAGTTTCAAAAATCAAATTATCAACCAAGATGGTGATTTTATATAGGCTAGTTTGATGTGGAATCTTTCATTCACAAAAAGTCCCACTTAATTGAAACTATTGACATTATCATTGACAAAGTGTTTCCTGACGAAGAAATATATTTTTCATGGTTTTGGTAAATTGCTTTTTAAACAACTTTTAGAACTCGCAGTACAAGACTCTATGTTTATTTTTTAACCAAAAACTATACTCTCAAGTGGAGGGGTGGTGTGGCTATCGGGTTCCCTTTGGGCCCCATATTTGCTAACTTTTTTATGTCTCATCTGGAACAGAAATTCTTAGAATCTTGTTCTTCAGCTTTTAAACCTATGTTTTTATAGAAGGTACGTTGACGATACCTTCGCCCTTTTTAAGCATCAATGGCAGGCAGCAGAATTCCTACAGTATATTAATTTACAACACACTAATATCAAGTTTACTATAGAAGAGGAAAAGGAAAATTGTCTACCATTCTTAGACATTTGCATTAACAGAATTGACCATACATTTAATACAGCTGTCTATAGAAAAAAAACGTATACTGGTCTAGCCAATAATTTTTACAGCTCCTGCCAAAGAAGTTTTAAACTTAACACTATCTCCACTTTTTTTTAGTTCATAGAGCCCTGAAGTACTCTTCGAGTTGGGACATTTTTCATAGGGAAAGAAATAGAATTTTTACTATCTTTTTTCCAACAAAATTTCATATCCCAAAGACTTAGTTCAGAAAATAATTAACAAAATTTTAACTAAATATCTGAACCAGTACCACCGATTGTTGACGTTCCAAAGAAACTCATGTATGCCTCGATTCCTTATATTTCCAACCTGAAACTGTCAAAGAAACTTACTCAAATCATTGAAGGTGAAATTCCATGCTTAAATTAAAATTAATATCAAAATAACCCGAGTAAAATTGGCTCCCTGGTCTGCTTTAAAGATCGTCTGCAGCCTTTTATGACGGTCTGTGTTGTATAAATTTACGTGCCCAGGATGTCCTCGGTATTTTTTACGTTGGATCTACCAAGAGGCTGTTGCAAATGGCGATATTGCAGCACATGTGTAGTTTAGAACTGGCCAGAGATTAAGTAGACCAGAGCATTCAAATATCAAAAATCATGCCATCAAATGTAAGATCGAAGTCAAGAAAACAGCACTTCTCCATTTTAGGTTACAATAAGGACTCTGAGTATTTAACAACACTCGAGTCATTATTTATCAAAAGACTTGTTCCCTCATTGAATAGCGGTTAATTCATCGTCTCCGCTATACCTGGCATAGTCTTCTTTCTGACCTCAATTTCATTTCTAGTCATTGCTCTCTCCTCCTCCTTTCTAAGCGAATGGTTGGTGTTTTAGTAGTCGTGTTTTAATGTTCTTATTTCACTTTTAATGTTCTTATTTCACTTTTAATGTTCGTATTTCACTTTTAATGTTCTTATTTCACTTTTAACTTTGAATTATGCTAATTCTTAAATTATAATTTTTAAATTTAAAATTTTAGATTGTAATTTTTATTTGTATTTTGCTTTTATTAATTTAAATGTACTTTTATTTTTAACAGACTGATGATGCACAAAGTTCCTTGTGCGAAACGTTTCTTAGCGAATAAACCCTTTTAACTCTTCATGTGTCTTCGGCTTTCCTGAAGTTATGAATGTATATGGAAGTTCCTGCATATCCTGGATGTCCCCTGATGTTGCGGCACCTGTTCTTCGTTTTCCTTTTCGCCTTCCGCCTACGACTCCGCAAGGTTCACCACTTTTCACAAACTACTGAAGCACCGATACCCTGCAGTTACGTTGTCTACCTCAAGAAAACTCGAGAACATCCCTCAAGCTCCAGAAAGCCAGATGTGATTTGGAGTTCCTGCAATATTGTGAAACTGAATGATGTCTACCCCAGATTCGTCCGTTTTAAGCTTTACAAGTCCTCGCTTTTACTCCACGGAATTCTACAAGGAAGCAACTGAGTACACTCCTTCGCAAGGAAATTGATACGAAGCAAGCTGCCATACAGAACTCGATACCAGTGTTACTCAACTCAGGAATATATTGCATAATGATCTATCAATTTTGGACCGCTTATTATTTCAAAAACTGTTTTCCAAATATATTAATGATTTTGTATCCAGTATTTATCAACGTCACCAAAGAAAACTTCGGAACTTGGGTGTTGTTACTCCTGTTTTTAACCATAGAAACAACTGTATTTTTAATTTTTCTAACTATGTCTTGTCAAAGAGAGAAGAGTTTTTATTGTCTTTGGTCTTGACTTTTGCTTGCCTTCCTTTAGACCTGACTATGCCAGATTCTTTTATCATTTGAAGTGCTGTTTCAACGACTTATAAAGTGGGACATAGATAAAAATATCAGTAACTTGCAACAAAAATATCTGCTTTGGTCCACAAAACTTATTCACAGCTAAAAATCTCATGGACCCCTTTTTTCAGAAAAGATGATAAATATACTTTTGGCCTTAAGAAAACGTGAAGACTTGGTAATCTGTAAGCCGGACAAGGGCAAAGGCGTAGTTTTATTAAATAAAAATTGATTACATAACTAAAATGGAAAATATACTTGCAGATACCACGAAATTCAAACATCATGGTGATCCTAATTTTTTTAGATATCTATAAGAGGGAAGAATAAGGTTAACAGATTTCTGAGAAAATTAAAACACGATAACGTCATAGATGAAAATACTTATCAGAAACTGTTTGTTACTGGCTCTGCCTTCAGTATCTTGTATGGCCTTCCTAAGGTTCATAAATCCAATATACCAGTTAGACCGATTATGGCTGCCTATAATAGCCCATCTTTCTCAATTTCAAAATTTGTCGTGTCCTTATTGAGTGAGCATGTTTCCAGTCAGTATATTTTAAAAAAAAAACGGGTTTGAGTTTCAAAATCAAATTATCAACCAAGATGGTGATTTATATATGGCTAGTTTTTGATGTGGAATCTTTATTCACAATGTCCCACTTAATGAAACTATTGCATTATCATTGACAAAGTGTTTCCTGACGAAGAATATATTTTTCATTTTGGATGGTTTTGGTAAATTGCTTTTTAAACAACTTTTAGAACTCGCAGTACAAGACTCTATGTTTATTTTTAACCAAAAAACTATACTCAAGTGGATGGTGTGGCTATGGGTTCCCCTTTGGGCCCCATATTTTGCTAACTTTTTTATGTCTCATCTGGAACAGAAAATTCTTAGAATCTTGTTCTTCAGCGTTTTTAAACCTATGTTTTATAGAAGGTACGTTGACGATACCTTCGCCCTTTTTAAGCATCAATGGCAGGCAGCAGAATTCCTACAGTATATTAATTTACAACACACTAATATCAAGTTTACTATAGAAGAGGAAAAGGAAAATTGTCTACCATTCTAGACATTTGCATTAACAGAATTGACCATCAATTTAATACAGCTGTCTATAGGAAAAAAACGTATACTGGTCTAGCCAATAATTTTTACAGCTCCTGCCAAAGAAGTTTTAAACTTAACACTATCTCCACTTTAGTTCATAGAGCCCTGAAGTACTCTTCGAGTTGGGACATTTTTCATAGGGAAAATAGAATTTTTACTATCTTTTTTCCACAAAATTCATATCCCAAAGACTTAGTTCAGAAAATAATTAACAAAATTTTAACTAAATATCTGAAACCAGTACCACCGATTGTTGACGTTCCAAAGAAACTCATGTATGCCTCGATTCCTTATATTTCCAACCTGAAACTGTCAAAGAAACTTACTCAAAATCATTGAAGGTGAAAATTCCATGCTTAAATTTAAAATTAATATCAAATAACCCGAGTAAAACTTGGCTCCCTGTTTCTGCTTTAAAGATCGTCTGCAGCCTTTTATGAGGTCTAATGTTGTGTATAAATTTACGTGCCCAGGATGTCCTGGTATTTACGTTGGATCTACCAAGAGGCTGTTGCAAATGCGATATTGCAGCCACATGGGGTGTAGTTTTAGAACTGGCCAGAGATTAAGTAGACCAGAGCATTCAAATATCAAAAATCATGCCATCAAATGTAAGATCGAAGTCAAGAACAGCACTTCTCCATTTTAGGTTACAATAAGGACTCTGAGTATTTAACAACACTCGAGTCATTATTTATCAAAAGACTTGTTCCCTCATTGAATAGCGGTAATTCATCGTCTCCGCTATACCTGGCATAGTCTTCTTTCTGACCTCAATTTCATTTCTAGTCATTCTCTCTCTCCTTTTCTAAGCGAATGGTTGGGTGTTTTAGTAGTCGTAATGTTCTTCATTTCACTTTTAAATGTTCTTATTTCACTTTTAATGTTCGTATTTCACTTTTAATGTTCTTATTTCACTTTTAACTTTGAATTATGCTAATTCTTAAATTATAATTTTTAAATTTAAAATTTTAGATTGTAATTTTTATTTGTATTTTGCTTTTATTAATTTAAAATGTACTTTTATTTTTAACAGACTGATGATGCACAAAGTTCCTTGTGCGAAACGTTTCTTAGCGAATAAACCCTTTTAACTCTTCATGTGTCTTCGGCTTTCCTGAATTATATATATACATATATATATATATATATATATATATATATATATATATATATATATATATATATATATATATATATATATAATATATATATATATATATATATATATATACACACATATATATATATATATTTATATATATATATATATATATATATATATATATATATATATATATATATATATGTGTGTGTGTGTGTGTGTGTGTGTGTGTGTGTGAAATATTTGAGTGTGCATGTCTATTGCATATATACATACATACAACGTACAGACGGCCTACGAATAATTGGCATAGTTTCTTAATTCATTGTTCGTTATGGAAATATTGCCATATGCAGGTGCCAGATTATTTACTTAACAATGAATAACATTTCCTTTCAAAGGTGCTATACTTGAAATATATTACATTAGAACTGAGTAGACTTATTCAACGTATTAAAGATAATTATTTTGCAAAGTAAGAAAATATATACCGATGGGTCCACTATTTCTAATTTTATTCTCAACTCTAGCATACTGAAGATTTGAAGATGGCTTTGTTGCTGCGCTCAAGTCTTGACTTAACATATCGTACTGCGCTGGGTGTGTCATTTCGTCTCCTACAGCCGATAAATAATACATCAAGGCGTTAACATTCTTTGAAAACGATGTTTAGTTAAACTAATTTTGTCCTTTGATCAATAAAATAATTTGCATGACACATTTAGTGGGCCTAAATTAGACTTCTGATTTTCCCACACATTATTATAGCCTAAGTCTATTTTCAGCAGCATACTCTCTCGGATACGTAATATTAATAAATATTTAAATCGACAATATATATATATATATATATCTATATAATATATATATATCATATATATATATATATATAGTTTATATATCTATATATATATATATATATGTATGTATGTATTAACTCTGCTTTATTTGACTATTCCCGTTATTCTTGTTTTATTAGCCATGTTCGCCTTTCTTCTTATCCTTTTCATAATTGCTTAACATAATTTACTCAGACCTAGCTATTCAAAGTCAAAAAGCAATCATAAAAAAATCAAACGAACATAATTCAGTCTTATTTTTTATCGAATTCCTTGCATATCATCCTGTTTCATTTTGACACCTTGGAAAGCTGTGGGAGTCAAAACTGACGAATACATTAAGAAAGGCTTACTTTCCTTAAAGCTTTCTTAGGTTGATCTTTCTGTAGCTATTCATTTCTTCTAAATAGAAATTAATTCAAATTAGTTTCACATGTATACCTACTAGACCTACTACCATAGGCATATTATAAGTAGCTGAAAGGATAAGAAATATGAAAGGTGACGTTCTCGTTTAAGTATATTTCATATGTTTTTTTTGTTTTTTTTCAAGAAAAACCTACTGCTTTAATCAAGGGTTGCTCTTTGACGGCTACAGGGTGGTGTAACACGAGTGTATGCACATATTTTGTGGAATGAAAGATAAAGTTTCTTTAAACAGAAAATATTTTATAAACATGCATTTTAAGGCGTCCGTTGTCGGTGCGGGGAATTTTAAAATAACCGTTATCATTAGTGATGCTTTCACGAGAGGAGTTCGTAGTGAGAACTTTGAGAAGTCGGATCTAGTCGCCTGAGATGTAGAAGAGAGCGGAGGTGGCGTATAGGAGTGATGGAAGGATTAGGCCGATGTTAATAAAGTATCTCAAAATAAAATGTATTCTTTAGGTTTTGAAGAAAAAAATGCATGCATCATTTTGGAAGCCGTTTTCCCTCCCTATCCGTGGTATTTCACTGGCCACGACATAAAACAAAACAAAAAGAGTAAGCCTACTGAATCTCGCATCCATCAAAGATAAGTTTGCTTAATTCATTAGACTTATTCATTAGACAACTATCAAAGATTTCAAGTGTAGATTTAAAAATCTCTTCCTCTCCATCTAAAGTATTCATCAGACACCAGTCATAAGCGTAGAGCTAGTTATGATTCCTGGTTCAGCAATGTCGTGACGAGGCACTAGAATTCAAAGTTCACAAATGAATGTCGCTCAGCAATATTTACACTACTGTATTGTCTTGCTCTCATGTGGTGCTTCGAGGTATTCCACCTCTAAGCCCATGTTCTAAATTTTACCGTTCTTTAAACTATTTTATTCATCTATGTATGATTCTCTCCGGTTTATTAAGCTTTCTTGATATCTCCCCAACAGGAACTTGCACCGAATGCAGTGCAATAATTCTCTCGCTCATCGAGGGATGTTCCTTAGACCGATTAATGACACATTGACATTAGATTCCCGTGCACATAACATCAAAAGCAATAGAGTGAGGTCGCCTGGTTCACAATGTTAAGATATTTTTTTTTTTTTAATTTGATAGCATTTTGTGAGATTCCAATGTTTTCTGTAAAATTTAACAAATGGAATAGTTCAACTACTTTCAACTTAATATTGAAAGGATAATTTAAGGACTATGTTAATGCGATACTACTAGTGATAGGTGTCTCCTATCAATTTGGTAATGTATATCTATGGTTGTGATATGACGTTTTTTATCACTTCGTTTCGTTCACGTCAATTTTGCTATATGGAAAATAGTTTTACACAATAACGTAACATAATGTTCTAAAAGATATCAGTGACTTAAGTCATTACACATGATTGCTTCCATCTTTGAAAAGAAAAATAGATAAATAAGGCATGAATCGTGCGTCAGGCAGGTGAACGAAAAATTATGAAACTCTGCCACGAGTTTTTTGGCCGACAGTACATACCCATTTTCCCCTCACAAGGGATTGCGACAGGAATGTTTGAGCAAGTATTTTGACGTAATGTTGCTGGTCTTTGTCCTTCCCCGCCCTCTTTACTGTGAAAACTTTCACCCACTGCTCTCTCTCTCTCTCTCTCTCTCTCTCTCTCTCTCTCTCTCTCTCTTCTGGTATCAGCTAGCCAGTATCACATTTCCGTTTAACCTTCGATGTCCCATTTCGAGAGGAAAACAACTCTGGCTTTAAAAACTCCATGGAAATTTGAACGAGGCCATTTCACTGATCCCGCGGGTTTTGCATCCCGCTGGAAAATACCGAAGTATGACGTCATCTTTATCTTGTAATGATTTTCGGATATCGATGTCCTATGATATAAAAGGTAGCTGAGGGCATAGTCGTGTTGCATGGGTCTTCCAAAGTTCGGGGAAAAAAAAGGGCGGTACACTGGTCAACAGCTAACAATCTTTGAAAGAAAATAATATTCTGTCCCTTTCATATGATTGTAAGTATTACTAGATAATTAAAAGCGATTGTTTATTGGTATTTTTTGATAAATAA
>NC_061087.1:80452063-80473937 GCF_015104395.2 Macrobrachium nipponense
GGCGATGCCCAAGGACTAATACTTGGCTCCGCAAAACCATGTTGTAGGCAAAAAGTCAGTTTCCTTCTTTAGTATGGCTCTCTTTTGAGGGGAAACTCGATATGGGGCACTCTTCTGAGGTTCTGTACCTGGCTTAAGTTCTAGCTGATAATCTACCATTGATGTCTGGACAGGCACATCTCCACAGATCTCTGGAAAAAGTTCCAATAACTTTTTCAAGTCACTAGCCTGTTTGAGATGAGAGATGATTAAGTTTACAGTCAATGTTATTTAATGCAAGTGTATTTATTTAGAGGTATACTTTTTACTTCGATCTGGAAAACCTGCTTCATTAAGCTTCACATTATCTTCCACAGATGACTTGCAAATCAAGCTGACATTGTCATCATTGGGTCTCAACTTTTTTAGTAGGTTTATATGTACCATCTTCTCACTTTTTTCTCTTTCCCGAGTAGAGATTACATAATTATCCTTGTTTCTGCTTATCACTGTATAAGGACCTTCATATCTATTCTCAAAGGTTTTCCTTATGGGTACTAGCATTAAAACAGATTCACCTGGCCTAAAGCTTCGTGTCTCAGCCTTATTATCAAATTTAATTTCATCTTATCTTGAGCTATGCTTAGATTGTCATGTGCAAATTTACGAGAGCTCTCTAGCTTACCTTGTAAGTTCTTAGCATAATCTCCTAATGTTACCTCTTGCGACTGATCCGTCCACATGTCATAGAGTATCTCCAAAGGACCTCTCACTTTCCTTCCATATAACAACTCGGCTGGGGAATATCCAAGACTTTCTGTTGAGTGTTGCGGATGGCATACAACACGAATGGTAATCCTTCATCCCAGTCTGTCTGATGTTCCTGACAGTACTTCGTAAGGGCATCCTTCAGCGTCTGATGGAATCGTTCCAGGGCTCCTTGACTCTCTGGGTGGTATGGGCTGAGGACAAAGTATGTTTAATGCTCATAGCTGCCATAACCTGTCTAAATAAATCAGAGGTAAAGTTACTTCCTCTATCAGTCTGGATAATCTTGGGGATACCATACTGAGTGAAAATTTTATTTAAAACTGGGATCAGTGTCTTAGAACTTATGTTCCTAAGTGGGTAGCATCAGGATAACGAATGGAACTGCACATCATTGTAATCATATATTGATTCTGCCTCTTATTTTGGGTAAAGGACCCACACACAGTCTAATATGACTTTATCAAAAGGCTCAGGTAAAAACAGGGATAGGCTGTAAAGGGGCAGGTTTTTATTATCTGATTCGGCTTACCAACCAGCTGACATACTGCACAAGACTTACAGTAACTCTGTGACACTTTTCCTTATACCAGGCCAGTAAAAGAGTTGAAGAACTGCACTCAAAGTCTTCCTTATTCCTAAGTGTGAAGAAGATACATTATGTGCCATTTGTAATACTTTTTGCCTTAGGCTCGCTGGAATGACAATCTGATTCCTGATTCCCAAGTTGAACTTGCCGGAGTATGCAAAGATCTGAACTTTCTCATTAGTAGTCCATTCCTCAAGTAATAGCATACTGGCTCCATATTGATCTGGTCTTCTGCAACAACTTTACTGTAAATAGACTGCAAAGGACAAATCTCCTGTTGAGCTTTTATAATGTCAGAACATTTCATATCAAAAAGATTATCAGAGCAATCAGAAACATTACTTAAATTAATTTCATTTTCAACTGACTTCAGAGTATTTACCAATACTACGTTACCAGTCTTCAAACCAAACTTAGTTTCATCCTCGTCGCCATCTAGCACACTTTCTTTCTCTTTTACATTACCTTCAAAACTATCAGTTTGGAATAAACTATCAATATTGATATCTACGTCAACTGTACCAACAGCATCTTTTTCTTCAGTACCTGAAGTAGTACTTACATTGACGTCCTTAGTCACATCTGTTCCACGCTCTCTGTGGATTTCTACCACAGCCAGACTTCTGCTACGCTGTACAACACAAGAAGGATACAATACTTGGATCTTCTACAGGGCTTACCTCTAATGGAGTGTCAACACTATGGGACTAGGTACAACCTTCCCTCCCCTGCCAAGTCGTTCCCCATAAGAAAATCAACACCTTGAATAGGCAATTCATCCACCACCCCAACTGTGACATAACGAGTAATAAACCACAATGCAGATATAACCTACACAAGGGAACTGTTACCAGTCCACCCAAACTTCTAACAACCAGTCTATCTGATGTAAAAGTCTTTCCAATCCAGGAACCTTTCTTTTATAATTAGACTATTAGAAGAACAAGTGTCCCGTACTATCCTAACAGGCACACTTTTACCTAGGTCATCTGACACTGACACAACCCCATCAAACTTGAAAGGAGCAAACTCATTATCTAACCTATCACAATGAGAAACAGGAATTTCCTGCCGGACCTTCCTAATTGCCATATTTGATCCCGAAGATTCTCTCTTCCCCTCCTTATAATTACTAGGACATCTTGCCTTCATATGACCAAGCTGGTTACATTTGTAACACCTAACCTCAGACAGACTTCTACTGTATGAGCCAGAGGATTTCTTCTCCTCTGATACATTACCTGGAGATTTCTTGGATTGTCTTTGACTTTGTTGATGTGGTTTAATTAAACTGTAATTCTCAGCTAACACAGCTGCTCTTGTAAAGTTTGTAACCTCACGCTCAAATAGGTATCTCTGAACATCAATAGGAACACCTCTAATGAACTGTTCAAGTAAAATGAGCTCCCTATATTCATCTAAGGTAGTGACACTTGCTGCTGTATACCATTTATCATGTAATTTAACAAGATTATGTGAATATTCAATGTATGAATGTGAATCAAACTTCTTATATCTACGAAACTTGAGACGATAATATTCAGCCGTAAGCTCATAGGCTTTCAGGATACTATCCTTAGTAAAGTCGTAATCATTACTCTCACTAGATGTTAACAGACAAGAAAACTGTTCTAAGCTTTACCCTTTAATGACGGCTGCAAAATTACGGGCCATAAACGCTTAGGTCCACTTCAAATTAAGCGCAAGTCTTTCAAAAAGCATAAAGAACTCGTCTGGATCCGCTTCATCAAACAACTGAATCATTTTAGAAGCCTAACAACATCAATTACCTGTTCACTTTCATCGCCTTGGCTTCACGTTATCTTTTATCGTTCTCTTTTCTCCAACAGCTCTAATTGATATCTGTGCTCTCTTTCCTCTCGCTCTATCCTATCCTTCCTCTCTAACTCTTCACGCTCTCTCCGCTCTTTCCTCTCCAACTCCTCACGCTCTCTCCTCTCTTGTCTATCTCTCTCCTCTTTTTCACGAGCATACTGCAATTCTACCTGCTTGAGAGTACTGGGACCCCTCTTCATCTAATAAATCAAAAGCTTCCTCAGGCAAAGTCTCCGTCTCAACCAAAGCATTAACAACAAAATTCTTAATCTGAGATTTCCTCCACACCTTTTTAACAGAAAAGTCATACTTCACAGCAATAGCAATCCAGTCATCCTTTCTCATACGATGATTACGCAAATAATGCACACTTGGGTTACTAGAAAAATCACTAATGCTGAAAGGATCCATATTCAAAACTATACAATAGAGAAAATTTTAACTTCAAAACGTATATACGATAGAGAAGATTTTAACTTTAAAATGTAAATAGTAATAAAATGAGCGAAAGCATTCACTTTAACAAACAAAAATTACTCTTAATAGTCAATCCGATTGTTCTTAACGTGCACAGCGCCGTATTTTTAACATTAACACTTCACTTCACGGCAAAATACTAATAAACATACGGAAAAATAAATTTATGACAACTTCCTAGAATAAATTCGCACAAATTTTAGTTATTCAGATAATTATACAAAAAATAAAATTATGCAAAA
Source organism: Macrobrachium nipponense (assembly GCF_015104395.2). Classification (NCBI taxonomy): domain Eukaryota; kingdom Metazoa; phylum Arthropoda; class Malacostraca; order Decapoda; family Palaemonidae; genus Macrobrachium; species Macrobrachium nipponense. The sequence goes on from NC_061087.1 coordinate 80,455,955, forward strand.
CCCCGCAAAATAACTTTAGCTTATACCGGTCTCTTTGATTTACTCGGCAAAACAAATCCCGGACAGGCCCCCAAATTGTTACGACCATTCGCCTCTTAATACTCTTTCCTGCATTTTCACTGATGCAAGTACGAAGCGGAGCTCCAAACGGCCATAGACAATAAATAATAAGACATTTAATGATGCCTTAACTTAACTTATTTTTATAATAGAGCTCTTATCCAAATTTAAATAGCATTAAATTTAAGTATGATATACGAGTAAATATATAATAACACGGGATAAGGTAAACACTACGAAATTTTGTTATTTTACTTAAAATTAATTAAAGGTCCAATATAAAGATAAGGATTACGATGATAACGAGAATAATGAAACTAAAGCAATAACGAATGTAAATTAACGAAACTCCAGGAACATTAACATTGTACAGCATTACGACAAATGAGCAAAACAAGCAGGTAAGTAACAATTAAATCGATTATCAATACACTGTAGATAATACAGGAAATAACGTAAATATTAAACACAATAAAATGCAGAAAATACACACATACCCAGCAAGCGTCAACAGAACCTTAAATGCAATATAGTAATACTTACAAATTAGCAAGTACAAATAATGTAACACTTTTAGATATAATCCAGGGTTATTAACACTATGACAAATCCAAGAAATCTCAATCCCTGGTGGTGCTCCAATGGTCGAAGTAAACAATCCAAGGACTGAGGAATACAAACACCCAAACAACACGCAAGGACAACACAGACAGACATGGGAAAAATATGAACTACAAAACATTTACAATCCACACTACAAAAATACTTTATTTACATAAATTCAATACTCCAAACATAATGCAATACTCTTACAAATGATATATATATATATATATAATATATATATATATATATATATATATATATATATATATATACATACATAAATACATATATAATATATATATATATATATAATATATATATATATATATATATATATATATATATATATATATATATATATATATTTATATATATTAGGAGATATAATTAATAATATATTTAATATGCCATTGTGATGTGCTGTGACTTTTAGAATGTGCAGATTCATTGCTTTTAACTTCCCATAGAGACAGAGTCCGAAGTGTTGACCTTAGAAAGCTGATAAATGATTTCTGTAGTTATGAGAGTTCACGGGGGTTTGTTCAAGGGGCCTTTGAAAACTGGCTATGACCAGTTTATAGAGGCGTTACCGATGAGTGTGAGTTCGTGTGTACGTGTGCGCCTCTTCAGTTCATAGTGGCATCGTAAGCCAAATCTATGGGAGACTTACGGAGAGGTCTGTGGGAGGGAGACAGCTACGGGAGAAAAGGCAGAATGCTGGGATAGTTCTGCGAAAGTGATAATTGTTAAAGTGTTAAAGATCCAAGCTGCAATGGGTGAGTAGTCACACTTTAGCCAAAGGGATGGCTTGTTGTCTGTTTGACATTTTGTAAAGATGTTCCATTTTATTGACTTTGTCTTTACAATTGTGTGTGCGCTCACTAGTGTGTTCTCCTATCTTTTAAACAGGCAGTTCTAGTGAGGGGACCGAGTGTCCTAGGGGGCCGAGGGTCCCGTGTGGAGGGAACTATAATATTTTGGAGAAGAGATAATTGGTGTGACTAATTACTGATTGAGACATCTAAGTACTAGGCAGTTATCGGAGTGGGTTTGTCTGGGAGACTTGAGTTATTATCTTTCCATTGTTGAATAAATATTATATTTTTTGTAACTCCAACTCTAATTTGATGACCTGATAGAATGGAGAGAGAGAGAGAGACGGGTATGCCAGTGATCGCCTTGAGAGAGAGAGAGAGAGAGAGAGAGAGAGAGAGAGAGAGAGAGAGAGAGAGAGAGAGAGAAAGGCTATGCCAGTGAGAGAGAGGGGAGGGGAGAGATTGAGTATAACCTATTTGCTTTAACGCTTAGGTTTAACGCATACCAAATATTAAATACCTTCGCTGGTAACAAGTGTCAGCGGACAGGTAACATATACATATAGTATATATATATATATATATATATAATATATATATATATATATATATATATATATATATATATATATGTATATATATATATATATTATGAGCTTGTATTGCAGCTCTACGATTCTCCAGATGATGCTCAGTTCACTTCATAATTTTTAATTACATCTTTCACTTTAACTCTCCAAGCAGATCGCTCCAGTGCATCGGTCTCCCATGTTTTATAGTCAATGTCACATAGTTTTAAGTTGTCTTTTAAGTTGTCTTTGAATCTCTTCCTTGGTTTGCCAACATGTCGAGTCCCGTCACTTAGCTCTGAGTAAAAGAGCTGCTTAGGAGGGCGACTGTCTGCCATTCTGACAACATGCCCTGCCCATCTCAACTGGCTTTTTATCATAACGGCCTCAATACTGAGGCAGTTGGCCTCTTCAAGAACACTTACATTAGTAAGGCGGTCTTCCCAAGTTATTCTCAAGATGTTTCGTAAGGACCGCTGATGGAATTTCTCAAGGGCTTTAACATGGCGTCGGTAAGTTTTCCAGGTTTCGGATTGTGACAGAGTATGTGGCTCGAGAATTGGTCTCAGCATTCATACTCGAATCGAGTGATAGCCATGATGATGATGATGTATATATACATATATACATTATATAATATAGTGTGTGTCTGTAGTCTGTATAAGTTTATTCTTTATTAAAAAGAGATTTTTCAAAACTTTCTATAATGATCTAAGCCTATATCCCAGACGTTTATGTACAGTTGAAAAAAATTTTGGGAAATAAAGCTAAGTACAATACTTTGTTACCTTTTATTAGCTTAACCTAGACTCGTATAAACATCCTCGTATAGCCTGATTTGCTATCATCGAGCCTTCTCCCTCCTTAGGAAACCAATGGCTTGGGGTCCACAATCCGAAATACTAACCGAGATATGCTCTTCAAGTGAAGTCACACTTGAAATATTTTGGAGTGGGAGGAATTTTGAGAAAAAAAAAAGTTGAGGTACTGTTATTTTACCCACATGTCCTAACAGTCAGCTCTCTCTCTCTCTCTCTCTCTCTCTCTCTCTCTCTCTCTCTCTCTCTCTCTCTCTCTCTCTCTCTCGGAAACATCCTCTTCACATTCTATTGCAGTTCTTGGCCTTTCTGTAACACTACCCAATAATTATTTTTAGTAATGACAATTGCAGTCATTACAGTTACTGCATGACTGTTTAGTATTAACGAGGCTCATGAGCGACCATCATTAATCATTAGGACTGGTACGTTCAACCAAACAAGGTTTTACAATTTTCGGATTTCTTTGTCGTACGATGACGGGACATAAGCACCTTTGCTTAAGTTGACAGATTGTCGCAAGAAGGAAGCCATGCGGTGTTGTCTTTACTCGGTCGCATTATTTTTCGCAGATATGAATGTAGTTTTCTTTATAATGATAATACAATGATTGTGTAAGTGTATCTTTTTATTTAACAGGCCCCTCTACGCACGACGAAACAACTTAATTATTATCAACTCTAAATTCTCATTAGATAAATAAAATTACTAATTTCCAATTTGCAAAAATTACAAATTACACACACTACCTACTATATATATATATATATATATATATATATATATATATATATATATAATATATATATATATCTATATATATATTATCATACACATACTAGCTGGCCAACCCAGGGCTGTAGGGAAATCTCTGATTACAACCAATCGTTAGACAATATGATAAAGGTGATGACAGTAGGAACTCTAATCCTAATAATTAATGTTTATATGCCATGGGAAAATAACAATAATTTTGATCATTACTGCATGATCCTTGGGGAGTTACACAGTATTATTCAAGATTCTCCTGCTGATCATATTTGTATAATAGGGGACCTTAATTCTCACCACACAAAACAATTTTATAATGAACTTACTCGCTTCTGTCAAACAAATCATGCTCTTCAAATTAGCGATGTAATGCTCCTGCCCTCCCTCCTCCTACTCATATGTACATAATAGAGCGGACGCAATTACAACCTCCTGGCTGGACCACTGCATCACATCTCCACAACTGCATGATTCTATTATGACCTGCAATATTCGCTACGATCTTGCAACGGGCTACGATCACATCCCATTACAGGTGTCATTCAGTACCCCATCCCACCTACCGTGAACCCACTAACTGACCGCCCTCCAGCGGTTAACTGGGAGTTTAAAAACCAACGAAAGCCAGATACTTTAGGGCGACCACGGAAACGGGTTTGCGGTCAATAATTCATTGGAAAGATATCCAGTCCTTAAATCCCAAAACTAAAAAGCTATCACAGAGAGTAGGGGAAGCAGTCGGAGACGAGGCTATCGTAAGGATGTGGGGTGATCACTTCAAACAATATCCTGAATTGCATAAATGATCAGGATTCCCGAAGCGAGGTAGATACCTCCTTAATGACAACATTCAATTTCATTTTGCAGACCGTATTACGCCAGGTAACATCAGCGATGCCATAAACAGCATACCTAATAAATCGCCTGGCTGTGATGGTTCTTCCCGCAGAGGCTTTCAAATTCTGCCATCCGATAATTTACATTTTGCTAGCTGCCTTATTCAATGCGTGCATAATTCACCAGTTTCTTCCAGACTCCCTACTCTTAGTTCCCTTGATACCATTAATCAAAAACAAGCTAAAGGATGCAGCTGACCCTGGCAACTACCGGCCAATTGCAATCACAACGATCGCATCGAAGATACTTGAGTCGGTTCTTCTTGTGAGACTTCTCCCCTTTCTACACACCACTGACAACCAGTTCGGGTTTAAAGCAAACCACTCAACCGACACCTGCATTTACATACTGAAAGAATTGCTGAAACTACTACCTATCATCAGCATCTCCGGTTTTCCTGTGTTTCGTAGATGTGAGAAAAGCATTTGACAGAGTAAACTACCTGAAGCTATTCCTGAGCTGCATAAAAGGGGCACACCCCTATATCTAATTGGCATTTTACATTGCTGGTTCTCCACACAGCAATTCTGTGTCAAATGGGGCAACGTATTATCGTACACCTTCGCTCCCTAAACGGGCTTCGGCAAGGGGGCATTCTCTCTCCATACCTGTTTAATACGTACACAGATGCCTTGAATGTCAAACTGAACTCACTCCCAATAGGATGCACTGTCAATGAACAACTATAAACAACCTCTGTTACGCCGACGATATGGTTCTGATTTCCCCATCAGTGCATGGCCTCCAACGACTCTCGACACTTGCCGCCAATATGCAGAGGAATTTGATATAATCTACAACGAAACAAGACCCAGTGCATGTCGCTTCTCCCGAGACCGCTTAAGCATATTGCAGAACCACAAATTTTCCTCAGAAACCATCGGCTGGAATTTGTGCGCGAATTTCCGTATTTGGGTCACATTATTACCGACGACCTAAAAGATACGGCAGACATTGAACAGAGGCGTCGTAAACTATGTGCAACTGGCAACATGATTGCAAGGAGGTTTGCCTTCTGTCACCGAGACGTGAAACTGCTGCTCTCCGCTCGTACTGTTACAGTATCTATGGGTGTTCCCTCTGGACGAACTATACCCGAGAGACCATGAGACGTATCACTGTTGTGCACAATGACATTCTGAGACGCCTCACAAACACTCCACGCTACCACTCCGCCACACAGATGTTCTTAGAAAAACCACCTGGACAATTTAAAAATCATTGTAAGGCGAACAATGTCCATCCTGGTAACCCGAGTGAGAAACAGCGGCAACTCGCTCATACAAAGATCCTAAGGAGTGAAGCAAGAAGAAGATCTAAATTGTGGGAAGATGGGAAATGAGGCCTTTGTCCCCTAAAGGACTTAATCTCTGTATTAGCAAGATGTCATCTGCAGATTTTGTCATTATTATATTTATTGCTGATATTTTATTTTTTCATTATTTCTGTGATTACTATCAAGTTAAAGTTTATATATATATATATATATATATATATATATATATATATTATATATATATATATATATGTATGTATGTATGTATGTATGTATGTATGTATGTATATATATATATATATATATATATATATATATATATATATATATATATATATATATATATATATATATATATACATTCAATTTATGTATTTAGCCCTCTGGACCAGACTACTGTAACCACCTAGTCTCTAGTGAAGTTTAAGCTATATAATCTGTGCACTAACTGTTATAACTCTCAATGCATTTTTTTTCTCACCAATATTATTACTATTACCAGTATTATGATTACTATCTTTTATGCTACCTCAGCTATTTTGTGGATAAGTGCCGATTACTAATTTTTCCTATCATGTTGACTCATATATCTAGATTGTGTATGTTACTGTGTATTTTGTATGTTCATTGTATATGGTCTTGAACCGAAATAAAGGATATTATTATTATTATTATTATTATTATTAACCAACTCTCTCTCTCTCTCTCTCTCTCTCTCTCGTCTCTCTCCTCTCTCTCTCTCATTCCGATAAGATAGTTGCTTCTCACACCCCATTCCTATTGGGGCTGAACTTGGACTTAACTCAGCGACCTCGAAAACTGTGGAGTAAACACTAATATCTGTCATTTTCTATTATTTTTACATGTCACCCCCTTCTCACCCCCTCCCTGAACTTGGACTTTTAAAGGGCATCGGAAGTGTCAACAGTTTTCTCAGCGACCTCAAAAACTATGGATTAGACACTAATATCTGTCGTTTTTGGTTATTCTTACACATCACCCCCTTCCTATCAAGGTTGAACTTTGACTTGAAGGGCATCAGAAGTGCCACTATGCATCTCGCCAACCTCGAAAGTTATGGATTAGACACCAAGGTCTGTTGTTTTATATTATTTTTAATGTCATTCCCCTTTTCACCCCCCTCATTACTGGGGATGATGAACTTTGAATTAAGGGCATTGAGACCATCACTACTCTTCTCAGCGACCTCCAAAACTATGGATTAGATACTGATATATGTTGTTTTGGTTATTTTTACATTTCATCCTGTTCCCATTCCTTTCTCACCCTACCCCAAATCGGGGCTGAACTTGGACTTAAAGAGCATCAATAGTGTCATTCTTGTCAGCGACCTCGAAAACTATGGATTGGACATTAATATCTGACATTTCATTTTTATATTTCACACCCTTTCCAGCCCCCTCGCAAACGTGGCTGAACTTGGACTTAAAAAGCATCATGAGTCTCACTATTCTTCTCAGCAACCTCGGAAACTATATTTTAGCCATTAATATCTGTTGTTGGCTTTATAAATTTCCCCCCTTTCCCACCTCTTTCTCACTCCTCTTCCTATCCGGGCTAAACTTTGACTTGAAGGGCATCAGAAGTGTTGCTACACATCTCGACAACCTCGAAAACTATGGATTAGACACTAAGGTCTGCCATTTTCGATTATTTTTAACATCACCCCCTTTTCATCCCCCTCCCTAATAGGGATGAGCTTGGACTTTAAAGGGCATCAGGAGGGTCACTATTCTTCCCAGTGACCTCAAAAACTATAAATTAGACACTAATATACCTATGTTGTTTTGGTTATTTTTACATTTCATCCTGTTCCCATCCCTTTGTCAACCTACCCCCAATTGGGGCTGAACTTGGACTTTAAGGGCATCAGTAGTGTCCCTATACCTGTCAGAGACCAAAAACTATGGCTTGGACATTAATGTCTGTCGTTTTGGTCATTTTTATATTTCACCCCCTTCCTAGCTCCCTCCCAAACGGGGCTGAACTTGGAATTTAAGGGCATTGGCAGTGTCACTATTCTTTTCAGTGACCTCGAAAACTATGGATTAGACACTAATATATGTCGTTGGCTTTTAGCATTTTCCCCCTTTCCCCCCCACCCCTTCTCACTCCCCTCCAAATCCGGCCTGAACTTAGACTTAAAGGGCATTGATAGTGTCACTATTCTTCTCAGCAACCTCGAAAACTATGAATTAGGTACTCATACCTGTCGTTTTGGTTACTTTTACATTTCACCACCTTTCCAGCCTCCCCCCAACCGGGGCTGAACTGATTGGACGAAAAATTTACTAAAACTGCGTAGGACTACAGATGCCCTAAAAAGGAAACTCGACAGAAAACTAAAAAATCTTATTGATAGCAGTGATTGGACTAATTGTGCACGTCATGATTGTGTTGTAAACCTATCAAATGTTGTGAGTGCGCTTGGATATGGTGTATCTTTCTTTATAGCAAACAGAACCTTCTGCTTTAATTATTGCGTCATCCCTAAGTAAATTGGAAAAATATTGTGATCTTCCTGAAAATCATGTTGACATAATTAAAGGTATTGTTTACGGAGCTGCTAATGTTAAGTATGAAAGAAACTTCCTTGCTCACTATAAGAAAAGTTTGACTGATCTTAAAAAGGACAATACTATCCACATCACAAAAGCTGAGTCAAATAGTACAGTAATTTTAGATAAAGCAGACTACATATCACGTAGGTATGCAAGCCTTACTGGATGAGGATGCGACTTACATAAAACTAAAAAAAAAATCCCCTTGATCAAGTCATAAAAAAATTTAATAGCACAGTGAAAAAAAAATCATCAAAGATAAAACAGAACTGCCAGGCAAATTGTCAGTCAAATTTCCTTCGCTACCTTTCCTGTACGGATTAGTCAAAACGCACAAAGAAAATAACCCTATGCGGCCTATTATCAGTACTGACGGCTCAATTTCACAAACTTTCTTAATATATCACAAAGCTCTTGTCCCTGTTACTTGGAACTATCTCAGATTCTCATATATATAATTCTCTAGATTTAGTTGATAAATTAAAAAAAAATTACTGTTTGCCCCACTGATGGATTCGTTAGTTTTGATGTATGTTCTCTTTTTACTAAAGTCCCTATGGACTCTATTTTAGAGTATCTTAGTAATGAACTAACTCAGCATGAATTACCTCTACTTGTAAGTCACATTGTTTCACTCACTAGGTTGTGCATTTGTGATTGTAAGTTTATATTCAATGGTGAATTTTATTTTAAAAAATATTTGGCTTGACAATAGGCAATCCTTTATCACCACTCGTCTCAAACTTGTATATATATGGAATTCTTTGAAAAACGCTCTTTACCTTATATCATTTATATTCCTTCCAAGTGGTATAGATATGTTGATGATATTTTAGCTGTTTTGCCTGCAGGTATTGATGTAAATGATTTACTCTCTAAATTAAATAACCAGGTACCATCGACTAAGTTTACCCTAGAATTGAAAAAGACAATTGCCTCCATTCCTTACATATTTTGATACACAGAGAACCAATTTTTTCTTCAAAGTTTTTACGAGCATTGCGCAATGTCAGCCCCCAATATTTGGATCAGGAAATTGAATACATAAGAAAAGCAGGGAAAGATTTATGTTATCCTTCACATATATTTGATATTTGCTATAATAAAGCCCACAAAAAGTTTTATAGTGTAAGTAACACGGAAAAAGATACTTCTAAGAACATTCTCAGTTTCCCTTATTTTAACAGTTTTGAAACCATAAAATCATTGTTAAAATCTTTTAAGGTCAACCTCGTTTTTTCCTATAACAACACACTAAAAGGAATGTTAATAAAAAATGGCCTCAGGGAAAAAAAACAACTACATAATATATAAATTTCCATGTATGGACTGCCCTTCCTTTTATCTCGGGCAAAGTAGCAAGGGCTTAGAAGTAAGAATCAGAATAAATATTCTGTCAAAACTGGGCAAACATCTAATGCAATATTCATTCATTTAAATGAAAACAACCACCGGATAAATTGGATTGGTAGTTCAGTAACTGCAAGATCAAAAAATGTCTTATTACAAAATGTTTTAGAATTTGCCATTATACAGCTTACTTTTCATTGTAATTTTGATATTAGTCGTGGCTTGTTTCATTTAGACCCTTGTATTTATAATACGTTTAAGAATGACCTCAAAGATACAATCACAGACGTAAATACAAATTAGTTGCCTCAGATATTGTCTTTGTATGTGTATGTTTAATATGTTTTGTGAATAAGGTTTTGTTTACCAAAGGTTTGAATGTGGTCGGTTGCCGCCTTGTATTATCCTTTAATTGTCTTTTCCCTGTGTCTGAGCAGTTGGACTTAATCTTTTTGTAAACCTCTTAAATTGTACCCATGTTTATGTTCGCTTGGGAATGTTATCAATTCTTCAGGTGTGTTGGATTCTAGGTACTAATCTCGTCATAATCCCTATTTGTCTCTTATACGACCCTTCCTTGTCCTCTCAGTTTCTCATGTATGTCAGTCAATCTGCCAAGTAAAGGATGTTGAGTCGAAAGATCTTGTAGCTACTCCAGTGTTTCACTTTCCTTCGTGGCTTATACCTTTATTTGTGCATTTATTACGTTCCAAACTAGTTTATACATACATACGTACGTACGTACGTATGTATGTATGTATGTATGTATGTTATGTATGTATGTATGTATGTATGTATGTATAGTTATGTATATAATATAGATATATATATATATATATATATATATATATATATATATATATATATTATGTATGTATATATATGTGCATGTATATATAAATAATATATATATATATATATATATAATATATATATATATATATATATATATATAAACTTATATATCTATATACAAGTATACATGTATACATGCATACATACATACATACTATATATATATATATATATATATATATATATTAATATATATATATATTACATCACATATATGCTACCGAGTTTGTATCCCTAGCATGAATGATCATGACAATAGTTTTCAACTACTTAGATTAAAGAAAAACAATTATTTGCGAATAAAATTTCATTAGAATAACTGCCACGTAAAGATAATGAATAAATTAGTTGTTTTCCCACTGCTGTGGAGCGTTAGCCTTAAGTTCAAAATTGGACTTCAAAGAAACAATAGAATAATTAATACGACAGAACAGGAAGCAGTGGTATACAAATGGGAAAACTGAAAGCATCCGCCAAACGATGGCCTTGTGTGAATAAAATATAACGGTGATGAAGTCACGGTAAAGATTTTGTGCAGCTTTAAAGAAAACGAAGATTTTGAATGTCACTTTCTCCCTTTGAGTAAGAGGCAAGAGTAAAACCCCGTAAACATAGAAAAGATATTCCTAAGAAACACAAACCTTCTATAAAATAGATTTTTCAAATTGATGTTTATGAGGGCATAAAAGCCTGTCCACACGAACGGGCGCGATCGCCAGGGAGCACGGTAGGTGGGCGAATTCTGAGTGTTTGTCCACACTCCAGAGTTGAGGAATGGGCGGGTGTGCCCTACGATGGCAGTACCTTGCCGAGTTTCGTGCGAAAAACATGGTGGATAGTACTGCACAATAATTTGCGTATGAATAAGAAAATGAAGAGTGGTGCAAACATTGCTCAATAGGTGAGATGTTTACAGGAGCCATGCGACAGTAGTACGTAACTACAATGTTAAATGTGATGACCTACAGGAGTGACAGATTGCTGGGGCTTTAAGTGACACAAGGGGACTCCAAGATCCTGATAATTAATGTTTGTATGGCCTGGGAAAATAACTATAATTGATCAATACAGCATGATCCTAGGTGAGTTACAGTATTATTCACGAGTCTCCTGCTGGTCATATCTGTATAATCGGGGACCTTAATTCTCAACCAACAAAACAATTTTACAAAGAACTTACTCGCTTCTGTCAAAATCATGCTCTCCAAATTAACAATGTAATGATCCTCCCTCCCTCCCTCCCTCCTATCCCTATATGCAAAATAGAACAGGCACTATTACAACCTCCTGGCTGGACCAATACATCACATCTCCACAACTTCATGGTTCCATTGGGATCGGCAACATTCTCTACGATCTTGCAACGGGCTACGATCACATCCTTTACAGGTGTCAATCAGTACCCCATCCCTCCCTACCGTGAACCTCGTAACTGATCTCCCACCAGCTGTAACCTGGGATTTTAAAAACCAACAAAGAACCAGATACTTTAGGGTGACCACGTAAACCAAGTTGTGGTCAATAGTTCAACCGGCAGACGCCTTACTCTGTACTTACAAAAAATGTAATTCTATCCGAACATAATTTCCGCTATGCTTGCTTTCAGCAGGGGCATCGTTAGATTTCGTCGAGGTAATTCTCGCACTATACCTGGCTGAATGACTTTGCTAAAGATCTGTTTTCATATTCACCAGAAATGTTTTTGCTATGGAGGTAAAATGGTAGCTCGAGGGAGGGGCACTTTGCATTGCTATTGAGACAGGCGAAAGCGCAGTTCAAACTTGCTCCTTAGCACTGCAGATTAAATGAAAAGTAACTAAGAGCCGATGCAATGTCTAGAAATTTAGAATCCGTTGATTATCCTCGTCTTTGGAAAGACATTCAATCCCTTAATCCCAAAACTAAAACGCTATCAGAGTAGAGGCAGTCTGCGACACGGCTATCGTAAGTATGCGGGGCGATCACTTTAGCAATATCCTGAATTGCATAAACGATCAAGACTCCCGTAGGGATGTAGATAACCTCCTTACTGATAACATTCAATTTCATTTCGCCGATCGTATTACGCCAGGTAACATCTGCGATGTCGAAAACAATCTATCTAATAACAAATCCCCCGGCTGCGATGGTCTTCCCGCAGAAGCTTTCAAATTCTGTCACCCGATAATCTACATTTTGCTAGCAGCCCTATTCAATGCATGCATAATTCACCAGTTCCTTCGAGACTCCCTACTCCTAGTTCACTAAATACCATTAATCAAAAAAAAGCCAATGGATGCAGCTGACCCTGGCAATTATCGGCCGATTGCAATCTCAACGATCGCGTCGAAGATATTTGAGTCGTTTCTTCTAGTGAGACTTCTCCTCTTTCTACACACCACGGATTTAAAGCAAACCACTCAACCGACACCTTCATCTATATACTAAAAGAATTGCTGAACTATTGCCTATCATCAGCCTCTCCTGTTTACCTATGTGAGAAAAATATCTGACAAGAGTAAACTACCTGAAGCTGCAAAAAAGAGGCACACCTTCATATTTAATTGGCATTTTATATTGCTGGTTCTCCAAACAGCAATTCTGTGTCAAATGGGGTAACGTACTGTCGTATACCTTCGGCTCCCTAAACGGACTTTGGCAAGGGGGCATTCTCTCCATACCTGTTTAATGCGTACACAGATGCCTTGAATGTCAAACTGAACTCACTCCCAATCGGATGCAATGTCAACGAAACAACTATAACCAACCTCTGTTACTCCGACGATATGGTTCTTATTTCCCCAACAGTGAAAGGGATCCAACGACAAACTGACACTTGCCACCATTATGCAGTGGAATTTGATATCCTCTATAACGAAACCAAGACCCAGTGCATGTCGCTGCTCCCGAGATCGCATAGGCATATTGCAGAACCACAAATTTTCCTCGGAAATCATCGGCTGGAATTCGTGCACGAATTTCCGTATTTGGGTCACATTATCACGAACGACCTAAAAGATACAGCAGACATGGAACAGAGGGGTCGTAAACTATGTGCAACTGGCAACATGATTACAAGGAGGTTTGCCATCTGTCACCGAGACATGTAACTGCTACTCTTCCGTTCGTATTGCTACAGTATCTATGGGTGTTTCCTCTGGACGAACTATACCTGAGAGACCATGAGACGTATCAATGTTGTGCACAATGACACTCTGAGACGCCTCAGAAACACTCCTCGCTACCACTCCGCCACACAGAGACGTTCACAGAAAACCGACTGGACAACTTAAAAGTAAAGCAAGATCTAAACTGTGGGAAAGAATATGTCATTATTATATTTCTACGGTTACTGTTCTGACTGGTATTTTACATTCTCATTATCACTGTGAATATTATCAATTTAGGAGTTGTTCTACATTCAATTTTCGTATTTAGCCCTCTGGACCTGACTACTGTAATCACCTAGGTCTTTAGCTGGAATTTAATCTATACAATCTGTGCACTAATTATTACAACTCTCAATGTTTTTTTACTATTGTCAATATTATTGCTGTTATTAGCAGTATTATGATTACTATCTTTTATAATACTTCAGGAGCTATGTGGATATTGCTGATTATTCATTTTGTATCATGTTATCTCATGTATCTAGATTCTGTATGTTACTGTCTGTACTTTGTATATATATGGCCTTGAGCTGAGGATAAAATATATATCATTAATATGGCTATGACCATGATTATAGAAACTATGAGAACAAGCGTAAGCACATTCCATCTTGGCCACCGATTCCTAGCAAAGGTAGAGCCGTACATCCGAAAGCAAGATAAAAACATGTGACACAGCATAACAGCAGAGGCTCGATTGGAAGCAACGCTGAGAGAGAGAGAGAGAGAGAGAGAGAGAGAGGTAGGAATTCGAACAGAAATGAAGTAACAGCTAATAAAACGGTCCGAGAGAGAGAGAGAGAGAGAGAGAGAGAGAGAGAGACTGGAATTAATTAGTATGAAGCAAAATTGCCGAAGGAACAGCATTTTTTATTTCACAATGACAGTGGACATTTGGACACAACCTTGAAGAAACTACATGGGTGACCCAAAGCGGAATTAAACAGGCATATTTTTGTTACGCTTTTCTTTCTTGCCTTCGTAGATATTTTGTCTAGGAAGATCTTTTAAAAAATGCTTGTCATTCAGATGCAATTTTGATTTTACTCTGGGAACTATAACAATATATATATTATATATATATGTGTATGTATATATATATACATATAGTATATATATATATATATAGATATATATATATATATATATATATATATATATATATATATATATATATATATATATATATATATATATATATATATATATATATATATATATATATATATATATATATATATATATATATATATGTATATATATATATATATTATATATATATATATATATATATATATATCTATATATATATATATATATATATATATATATATATATATATATATATATATATATATATATATGTATATATATATATATATATATATATATATATATATATATATATTATATATATATATATCATATATATATATATATATATATACGTGATAAATTCTAGTTTATTCAGTGGCTATGTTCATTTATATGGTTGGAAATAGCCGAGTTCTATTGGCCATACCTAATCTCTGGGGAAGTGAATTTCCTGTAAAACTGATGTAAGATTGGTCACAGGCCAGGCATGGGATTTCGTAACCGCCTGTGTCCTTGGGGGATGTCTTTAGTTGGACGCTAATGAGGGATTTAGCAAAGGTATTTGGGTAGGTAAATGCAAAAGGATAAGATTTTCCGAGAGTTTGGGTAACCGTCTTATTCCTGTTCAGGTGTGGAATTTTTATTTTATTGTTGGGCGTCTTTCTGGTTATTCATGTATATACATGTATAACTGGATCACAAAATATGGAACGATGAATATATAAATACAGGCAAAAGCCGTGAACGAAAGCACTATGGCATTATTTTACTTTCGTTCATGGCCTTTGCCTTTATCTATATACACACACACATTATATATATATATATATATATATATATATATATATATATATATATATATCTATATATATATATATACCAACCATTGTTTCACTTTCTTTCAGGGCTTTTGCCTGTATTTATATATTTATCATTCCAAATTTTGTGATCCAGTTATACAAGTGTATTATACATGTATAATCAGACACACCCAACAATAAAATAAAAATTCCACACCTGGATAGGATTTAGACGGTGACCCAGACTCACGGAAAATCTAATCCTTTTGTATTTACTTACCCAAATACCTTAGCCAAATCCCTCATTAACGTCCAACAAAAGACATTCCCCAAGGACACAGGCGTTTACGAAATCCCATGCCTGGACTGCGACCAATATTAAATCAGCTTTACAGGAAAATCACTTCCACAGAGATTAGGCATGGACGACAGAACTCGGCTTTTTTCAACCATATAAATAACATAACCACAGAATAAACTAGAATTTGTCATGTATAATTTATAGCAGCAACTGTTGGTACAAGAGTCAGATGATAGAACTGGCTTTGATTAAACAGAGACAGGTAACGAACATCTCAAAGGGCGCATGGGATTCAGAAGTCTTTGATAAAGTTTTTCTTCAACCAACGCTTAAGAGGATTAAAGAAGGATTATCAGTGGGTGTGACCTAAATTGATTTAACTGTGGATGGATTTCTTGGTATAAATACCACCTTTTCTGTAACTTTTCTCATTCATCTACCTGAAGAGATATAGTTTTTTCTCTCTACATTTTGGCGTTTTTATGTTCCTTTTATATATATATAATATAATATATATATAATACATATACATATATATATATATATATATATATATATATATATATATATATATATATATATATATATATTATATATCACGAATCAAGATTTTCTCGGAAGCAGAAACAAGCAGGAATGACAAAAAGGGAATAAATCGGTTTCTCAGAACCAATCGACTAGCTCAAAATTTCCTTTGCAATGACTTTAACATTTATGAAAAACCTCTTTCTCTGATCGTCAAATTCTAGGAAATTGCCTCAAGAGGGCCTCTTGAACGGGAATTTTTCGGAAAATTTTGCCTTTCCGGGATTCACTCGATAACCGAATTCCTTTTCACGATGATTACTAGTTATTCACAAGGATACTGATAAAAGAAGTATTATCATATTATTTTTTGTGGAAAGACGAATAAAACGCACTAAAGAATTTCTTTCTAGACCACGTCCGGAAAAATTATGAAAAAGGATTGGAAAAGATGACGCACAGAGGTTAAATGATCACTGCAAATTGATTGACGTTTAATTCCCGAATTACATAAGACCTGAGCATTTAGTCTCTATCAAGATGACTCATACTACCCTACTATTCCGAGTGAGGCTGACTTTAACTTCTGATTAATGTGATGGATAAATACTAGTGTCTATTTTAACCACTGTCCATCTCGGTGCTATGAAAATCAAAACTGGTAATCGTTCTCTACTAACGCACAGATAAATTTGGTAAATTTCAATTTCATTTACCTGAATCATACTCTTATATTAGTTGCAGTAAAAGTTTTGCATTTTTCAGAATAAGTTGAAAGTGCTGGTTACAGAAGCGCTGTTTTAATTGTAGAAAAAAATTTGATATGTAAACTGATTATAAATTAAATGAGCAAACTAAAGTACAGTATTGTCATGAATCATCTACATCATTACATAATACTTGCTGAAAATTTTACTTCATAAGATTTAAAAATCTTTGAGTTATTAGGACTCATTTTCTGTATAATTATATGGCAGAAAACATAAAATCACCTTCTTAAAATACAACTATTTCAACTGAAAATAGGAATTCAGGAATGAAACTTCAACTCCGCCAAAAATGTTGAAAATTCGAGTTCCTTAAATTCAGTAAGGCACCAACATAACTGGAGCGGAAAGCGTAAATAATGTATTGATGACGCTGACTTTTTTTTTTTTTTTTTTTTTTTTTTTGTGGGGGGGGGGGGGGGGCTACAAATTAAAAGACAACGGAGAAACCATTCGATACAAAGCGGTTAAAGAGGCCTTCGTTGAACTAAACATAACATATAATGTTCAAATACTAGAGGGAAAACTATAAAGATGTGAATAGTACATTTAAAAAAAAACACATGTTTATTGATCAACAACATAATACGAAATTAATGGCACCAAACTAAAAGAATAACAGTTGATAAATATACTGTGTACGTCAATTTCCAATAGCAATTAGGTATTTTTCAAGCATTGGCCTGTCATATCCAAAATGGCTGTGTAGGTGAGCATACTGTTTGTGCATTTATATCAGACTCCGTA
>NC_061087.1:80474437-80494622 GCF_015104395.2 Macrobrachium nipponense
CCAGTCTGTTTCAGCAAGGTGTTCTGAAACAACTGACAGACTAAAAAAGTCATTAATAATCCTCTGAGATAAGAGGCACAATTTCAATCAAGATTAAATTTAATGTGTAATAAGAAATCCACAATTATATGAATAACTTGAATTATTTATAAAAGACAAAAACAGACTTTCAAACTCCTGAATGGTGCTCCCCCATAGTTTACGTTAACGCAGAAAACAACGCTGCCTGAACGCAGTTAGGTGCTGGCCTTTCACCGAGGCAACATTTTGGCAACATGCAACGTGTTGCCGTATCGATGCATGCAACAGATAGCCTGTTGCCTATACTTTTTTCTTATTTATTTTTTTTTTTTTATCTGTCATCCGCCTGTTGGTGTGTATTGTACACACGTCCCGGGCTTTAGATAGTTTACGCTATGTGTAAGTTAGGTAAATCAAGGATATCTGGGTTGTACATGTACCTGAAAAGTGTTTAATAATTTACTGTATGCGAATTACACGTTAACATTCTATAGGTGATATTAATAACGTTGAATTGTAAGCTGAATGTAACGTATCTAAAGCCCGGGACGCAGTGTTTTCCATACACAAACACCACAGGCGGATGGACAGATGAAAAAAAAAACAGTTACAGTGTAGAACGCCTTCCCACCAGCCGCGGGAAGGATTCGATGTTGAAAGCCACAAGATAAAATTGGTCGGACCACGAAAAAACCGTAAGGAATTTATTCATAGGAGAATGTAGGAAAACCTTCTGTCTATTTTGACAGCAGTCCGCCTGAAGGTCCAGTGTCCGCAAAAAAAATGTTGCTGGCCCGCCAAGAAAAATTGGGATATTATTTTAATTTTTCTGTTTTCTTAATCCTTTTCAGGCAACCCTGATACAAATTGCACAAAGACAGAGAACCCAGTGTTGCCAATTTAGAATTGCTAATGCTAAATCTAGCTGCCTAGCATTTTAGGCCGATTTAGCATTAAAAATTTGGATCTCGGCTCCAAATTAAAACAGCTGTCCGTCTTGTAGTAACGTAATTGGAGCTAAAAATCAACAATCTTATTTCAAACAAGCAGCAACAAAGATCACACTAAATTGTGTAATTCTTGAACAAACTTCAAAATTTCAATTTTTTTAATAATTAAACTATAACTGTTATATTTAATAAATGCATTTAATATTACTAAAATAATAGTTTTCCGATTATTAATTATATACACCCACTTAGCTTTTTTTAGAATTTATATTAGTGGCCCGACAAATTTAAGATTATACATTAGTGGGCCATGAAGTTCAAAAGGTTGGCGAGGCTACGTGAAGCAAAATATACGACTTTGTTAACATGGCAGAGGGGGTTGGATATAGATTCTCATTACAAATACCTGAGTTTGACAGTGTTTTGTATATATCCCGCTGCTATGGGATATATGCTTGGCAGAGTACAAGAATAGCCATGCTAAACTAGATGCAATGTGGGGATTAACTAAGAAATTTAACTATTAAAAAAAGATCAAGAACTTGCGTACTGCTCACTCACGCAGGATATCGTACTAGCAGTGGTAAATGCTCTCGTTGGCTATTCTCTCTCTCTCTCTCTCTCTCTCTCTCTCTCTCTCTCTCTCTCTCAAGATGGTGCTAGACACGGCAGTGTTTTCATTGGTCTCTCTCTCCTCTCTCTCTCTCTCTCTCTCTCTCTCTCTCTCTCTCATATGAGTAATCAATCTTCACGATTTTTTTTAACTAAAGGAGGAAATGCCGGCGTTGGATGTTTGACTTTTTATTTTACGCAAATGCACCAATTCCATTACTCCAAATTTTACAGTAGCTTTGTACAGTAATTTATGTCTTTGAAATAAGTCATTCGAGAAAAAGGTCATTTATTATCAGCCTCCTTTTGAAGGTATTTCAATATTAATAGGTCACAGCAGCTTTCATTGCTATTATTATTATTATTATTATTATTATTATTATTATTATTGTTGTTGTTGTTGTTGTTGTTTATATTCAGAAGAATTGTCTGGTGCGCTTGAGAGCACAGCACCAAATGTGCAGCAGCAGCGACATTGTGCTTAGTTTTTGTTGAACTGGTGGAAAAGGTGTTGTGGCATTCAACAGTCAACATAGCCTGCTACAAGCAACAACGGTATTGCCTTGTCGCAGGCAACATGTCTCCTGGTTGAAAGCCGCATTCAACTTACTACATGTTGCCTCGGTGGAATCCCGTCTTTTGGAAGTCTTTGTTTTTATCCATGTTATTAATAAATACAACTTACCCATAGAATTTTTTATTTTTATTAAACAATAGTTTTTTATGACATTATGAATGAATTCCTTGCCACTAAATTTGATGTCACAGTTTCCTGTTGAATTAGATTAATAATTATTGTAATAATATCTAATGCTTCGAATACACGAGTTTGTATGCCATTTTCTATACATCCGCACTTCGAACAATCATCAAACAACTGTTTTCGAGCAATTGCATCCGAGTGTCTATTCTTTTTAGAACGGGACAGGTAACCGTACAATCAGGCTAAGAGCAGTATCTGACGACGTATCGGATGAATGTTACGGGCTGCTTTAGTAACAAGAGCCTGTGCTGGCATAAGATCGAATAATCAACATCTTTCTGTTTGGTAATTTATTTTACCTCGCCAAGGTTTTACCGTTTGCAAATGATTATTACATTAGGTTCATCCCGATAAAGCATAGATTGTTCGTGTTTGGTCTCCCACCGCCGGCAACCATCCCCCACCCCCCCTTTCCTCTCTCTCTCTCTCTCTCTCTCTCTCTCTCTCTCTCTCTCTCTCTATAGCTGCGACCCAAAACAAATGACCAGCAACCAGTTACAAAATGCACTGTTTATGTCAGCATTATTATGATTAGAATAGGATAACCAGACCAGTAAGCTGATTATCAGCTCTCATAGGGCTGCCCCGAAGGATCATAATGAAATGGAATACAAGGTCTAGTCCATGCGATATGCACAGGGACCAAAGAAGTCATTCGGTGTGGTGGAATCATCACACGTACACCGTGGAAAAACACATCTGTAAATGCATCTTCCATGATATTTGTTTTTATTTCACTTGATTGAATTAACAAATACTTTTCAGTGTTGTTAAGCTTTTGCTGTATTTAGTAACAGAGCAGGAGAAATGCATTCTTATACGTACGCTTATGCTGATTTTACCTCACACCAGCCGTGTCTATCAGTGTCAACTAAATAATAGACCGATACTCGATGTCAAAGCCGACGATATATAAACAGGTTTCTGGGTTAGTAGCCAATAAATTACTTAATGTGAGAAAACGCAGCAACGTATTTCAAAAAACGTTATAAATAAGATGCTTCCTTCAGCGTTACTGAGAAAGCATTTTTAATACTTAGCTCCATGTGTCCCCTTAGGGATAAGCACATTGATAATACATAATTTTTAATTTTATATTAGTCTTTTAGCAATATTTCATACATTGATAAACTTACGGTTTCCATAAAGTAACAAAGCCCTGCTTTGTTAATAGCCAGTACTATAATGTCCTTCCGCTAGAACTTTAAAGAGCTACCGTAGTATTAACTTCATTTTACTTCATTTCGTATAACAAGCAATATATAGAAAGTTAATATTGAGATCGGCATGAAAGTAATACAATAACAATTACATAAACTTCGGACTAAAAAGGAAAATGTGCTTTCTGACTAAGTCAATCGTATATTTTTTTACAATCTTATTCACGATATAATGACTTTAATCAAAGAAAAATTTATGACCAAAAAGTCGTAAATGAGAGATGTACTCGTATGTTAGGGGCCCCATAGCATAGACGATACGATCGCCTGATCAAGTCGTTTGAACCGGAGGTAAACCTCACTGTGTCTGTGCCGTTCTCCTCCAAACAAAAGTGGGCAGAGTCCGTCGGCTTCTGCGACCATCTCAACACGGTCTAGGTATATTATATCCCTAGACCGTGTATCTCTCAACCTGCTGTTGCCAGGTTCGTGGCTTCCGTTTTCATTCAGGTGGCCGGAAGCCTTCACGTCTGTGGCGTGATATCAGGATTTACTTCAGTTTCAACTTGACGGTGAAAACGAAACACGAAAGCTTCGGAGTTCTGGGAAGAGTACATTGAACTTCATATGCTATATCCTTGCCTATGGAGTCTTAATTAAGTGCAAGGATTATTCCGATAAAGGAAATCAAAATGAGATATGATAAATTAGTTGAAAAATTACAGGCGAAATATGTAATATACAGATATATGTATACATTAGTACTAATGTTCAAATTACATTATTTTCCTTACATAAAATAAAAATGTATGATAATAATGACTTCAAAAATATTTTCATTTTCCTTCCATACATTAAAAAATTTGTATACAAGAGTTGATAATATTGTACTCTTACTTGGTCAAAGAAAAGTAGGTTTAAAGGCCTAGTCTTCTTTAACGGACCCTAAACTACTGCATAATAGACTATATACGGCTAGATCTATACAGAAATGCTGTGCATGACATATGATTACGTTTTTACAAACCTTGAATAATTGCTTTACAAGTGCTTGGGATTATATGCCCTAAGGAATGACCTATAGACAATCGTGAGATATTTCATTTCTCTTCTGCCACCAGATTTCAATCCAGGTTTTCATTTTTCGCTGGGGTTCTCCAATATCAGCTGCCACCACAGACGCTACAGACACTGCTCCAAGAGTGTTTTCTGAAGTGTCATCACTACCAGGTTTCACCAAACTGAAGTAAATCCAATGTCTATGGGCAACGCCGATACCGGAGTTAGAACGGAACCTGATCCGCCGGTCGTATCGCCTATGGGGCCTTTAATAAGTCGTAACAAACCTAGGCTTATGACGAGTCTGTAGTAACGTTTCCTTTTAACTAGGATGTCAGTTATAAAGTACCTGTACAATCGCTATTTAAGAAATATGCAGTCAGTC
This sequence comes from Macrobrachium nipponense, assembly GCF_015104395.2. Taxonomy (NCBI): domain Eukaryota; kingdom Metazoa; phylum Arthropoda; class Malacostraca; order Decapoda; family Palaemonidae; genus Macrobrachium; species Macrobrachium nipponense. The sequence continues at coordinate 80,479,388 of NC_061087.1, forward strand.
TTTTAGCATATTTACAATAGCTTCAGACATGCATTTAATTTATATATTTGCAAATGTCTTTCAGTTTCTACATACTTTCACAGCCCAGAGCAACTTATTCACATTAACATTAATTTTTGCAACGCCTTGGAATAATGAGTTTTCCTATTGCAGTGTAAATTAAAAAAAAATAGAGGATCTGGAGAATAACATTTCTAAAATGACAAAATGCAGATTTGTAACTGTAGTCATATTTATAGATTTCCACAGTATTCTGTTTCCAGTTTCACTTCCAACATATATTACAGACGAAGGCAAGAAAATCGAAGTACTTTCAAAAGTAAAATAACAAAAAATAATATCAAAGAGTTGAAAGCGGAGAGAGAGAGAGAGAGAATGCCCCCGAGTCACTTAATATGACTCATTCTTTAGCGGAAATGCTTGAAAGAATCGAAGCCTTTTTGTGATAGGATTCGAGCGGCTTTTTGAAGGATTGGCTGAGATCGCCCGGAGGAGAGGAACCTCCGGAATTTCTGCCATTAGAGAGATTCCTGTTAATACTCGTTTGATGGCGGAGCGTTCCAGATACTGATCGATGGGGGCTTTTTCTCCCCGGAGTTCTGGAAATGATCTGAATGCGATTCATTGTGTATTTCGGGTCTTCCAGGAAATTCACTCGCTCTTAGATAGAAAGCGTTTAATTTCGCATTGCTAATCTAGCGAGGACCCTCTCTTACGTACGTTTTTCGTTTTTTGCTGTTATGGTTTAAAGAGAGAGAGAGAGAGAGAGAGAGAGAGAGAGAGAGAGAGAGAGAGAATGTCTGACGAATCTAATGAATGGTTTCACTCCGGTTTCTTTTCTCCGCCCACCTAAGTATGACTCACATTAGTCTCCTAACAGCAAAGTACACCAAGCAACGATTAAACGTACAGAGGAATGGCAATTTTGCCATGAAACGCTTCTATCTCATACCTTACCTAAGGGAAAGTATGGTATCATCGCACCTTACGCGGTGCCCAGCAGACGATATTAGTTTTTTTAAGTAGCGTCCTTCCAGCCCAAGGTGCAGTCCCATTCCTTCCTTTTACATACCTCAGTTCATACACACTTTCTTCTCTCTTATTTTCCAACCTTTCTAATTCTTTCATGGTGGAATTGCGAGGTTTTCCTCCTGCTGCACCTTTAAAACCTTTTTCCTTTCAACTTCCCTTTCAGGGTTCAATGACCAAAAGGTCCCAAATTTTGGCCTTTGGTCTTAACTTTATATACTCCATATTTCATTTCCTCCCGATATCGAACGCGGGTCTACTCGGGTGTGAGCCATCCTCTACTATTTGCACTACCAAGTTTTTAGGTAGAATTTGTTTATAAATAATTGGTACGTTAATATATACTATGTTCCTCATCAGAATGGGACGATATAAGCAAAATGTTAACTTCTCAACTGTACAAGTAGCATTTGCGTTTTCTGTATTGAAAATCGATTCACAACTAATAATTATATTCCTGTATGATTTTCATATTCATGTACAGGTTCTAATAGTTCAATTGCTATTTGTCTTCTAAATTGGCCCTTTGCCAGCACAGGCTCTTCTTCCTAGAGCAGCCCATAACAAAAACCCCGTGAACTCCGGATTTTACTTATCAACAAATGTGCCTACAAGATTCCAGAGGTTGGGGTGGAGGGGGGGTTTTCGAGAGTTGGTCAGGAGGAGGAAGCTTAGATCGTGGTGCCAGATGCAAGTCTTTAGGGATGAGGTAGCTGGCCCTACGTCCTTTTTCTTTGCCTCAACATGAACTGATACCCAATTAATAGTAGCAGTAACAACCTAGGAGCGATCCGCTAACCCACAAAAGTGAGCTGAAGACTTACTTCTCACCCATGGTGTCCAATTTGGTCGACTGGATGTTTCTTTTTTCCACCTGAAAGGATCAGATCCCACCAGATTGAGTTAACCACCAGGTACTTAATTCACTGAGTAAGTTAAGAGACAAGGGTATTGTAAATGGGATCCCCCCCCCCATATGATCGTAATGCCCAGGATAAGAATCTGGGTGCTCTCGCTGCTGAGACTAGAATGCTGTATATATAATGTATATATATATATATATATATATATATATATATACTATATATATATATATATATACTATACAGCATTCTCAGTCGCAGCAGCGAGAGACCCAATTCTACCTCTAGGTCAATTACGATCATAAAATATTATAATATATAATATATATAATAATATATATATATATATTAATATATATAAATAAAGCATAAATGCCACGAAGGAAAAATAAACGAAGGAGTCCTGCGAGATCTTTTCGGCTGAAACACCCTTTTAACTGAAGCAGCTACTGACAAAATTACGAGAAAAGACAACAGAAGGTTCGTATAACTGACAGATAGGATTTAAAAAGGATTAGGTGCCTATAGAATCCGACCACACCCTCGAAGATAAGAAACCTTAAACTAAACAAGCATAACAAGGGTGCAATAAAGGTTTTAAAAGACCAATCATCTCAGATACAATTCTCAGACCATTAAAGGATTATAGGTGACAGGCTATACCGGAAACCTGGTAGACAAAAACCATATTCACAAAAAAATGACAGATACATACAATAAAAATTTTTTTTTAATAACTCTAAGGCAACTGATTTTTCATTTTAAGTCAGTAATTATATATTTGAGCGTCTATTCTTAACATGTTACGCGGATTACAAGGGCCTAAAGAAAAAGGCCACGACTAACAATTGAAAATACAATGAAGTAATGTTGTATAAGATGCAGATCTAAAAGATTCGTGATAAGACATCTCTTGACCGGCAATTACTGAACTGGTCAATCAATTAATTCGGTGGTTTGTTTTCACTTAAATGAATAAATATGCAATTACGTTTGTTTCCCAGTTTTTAACAGAGTATGTTATGCGGCTTACGTCCCTTACTTCTAAGCCCTTTGCCGACTGTCCCAGGTAGAATGAGGGACGAATCCATACATGGATTTATATAATTATTATGTTTGTTGCTTTCTCTGGGGCCTTTTTTAATTAACATTCTTTTTAGTGGTGTTATTTTATTAGGAAGAACAAGGTTGAATTAAAAGCTTTAACAATGGTTAAATTGGTTTCAAATCCGTTAAAATAAGGCAAACATGAGAAGTGTTCTTTAGAATTTCTTTCTGTAGTGTTGTTTTCAGTATAAAACTTTTTGTGGGGCTTTATTATAACAAATGTCTAATATATGTGAAGGAATAGCAAAATCTTTCCCTTATTTTTCTTATGTATTCAATTTCTTGAATCCAATATTGTGGACTGACAATGTCGTAATGCTCGTAAAAACATTACGAGGATAAAAATTGATATTTTTGTATATTAAAGATGGTGGCCTGAGAGATAAATGAACATAACAGTTAAGTTGTTGTCGGTTTTCCTATAAAATACTGATTTAAAAATTGACAATGGTTCTCTTATGTATCAAATCATCAAGAAGGCTGAGGCAATTGGTCTGTTTTCTAATTCTAGAGTAACAATTAATCGATGTACCTGGTATTTAATTTAATGTCTTCCGTGTCCGGTAATTGTGTAAATGATTTATCTCTAATTAATAACCAGGTATCATCGATTTAAGTTTACTCTAAGAATTAGAAAAGACAATGCCTCCCTTTCGTTAGATGGTTTTAGATACATAGAGAAGCATTTCAATGAAAATTCAGTATTTATGGAATCCGACTAAACGACTTAACTTATGTTCATTTCTTCCTCAGGCCACCATCTTAATATAAAAATATCATTTTCCTCTATGTTTTTACGAGCATTAGAATTGTCCAGTCCCAATATTTTGGATCAAGAAATTGAATACATAGAAAAATAGGGAAGATTTATGCTATCTTTCAATATCTTAGGACATTGTTATCAATAAAGCCGGCACAAAAAGTTTATACTGAAACCAAAACAGAAAGAATATTCTAAGAACATTTCTCAGTTTGCTTATTTTATCGGATTTGAAACCATTAAACATTGTTAAAAAGCTTTTAATGTCAACCTTGTTCTTCCTATAATAAACACACTAAAAGAGAAATGTTAATAAAAAATGGCCCCCAGAAGAAAGCAACAACATAAATATAAATTCCATGTATGGATTGTCCCTCATTCTACTGGGACGAGACGAGCAAGGGCTTAGAAGTAAGGCTAAGCCAGCATTAAATACTCTGGTAAAATGGGCAAAAATCTATGCATATTTATTCATTAAGTGAAAGACAACACGAATTATTGGATGACAGTTCCAGTAAATTGCACGGTCAAGAAGATTCTTTATCACGAAAATCTTTTGACTCTGCTTAATACAACTTATTTCAATTGTAATTTCAATGTTAGTCGTGCCTTTTTCATTTAGACCCTTGTAATCCGTAACAATGTTTAAGAACTCAATATATAATTACTGACTTAAATAAAAATCAGTTGCCTAGAGTTATTAATAAAAATAATTTTATTGTAATGTATGTTCTGTCATTTTTTGTGAATATGGTTTGTCTACCAGGTTCGTATTAGTGTCACCTAAATCCTTTAAGTGTCTGGAGATTGTAATCTGAGATGATTGTCTTAAACCTTTAACTTGCACCTTTGTTTTATGCTTGTTTTGGGAAGGTTTCTTATCTTCCAGGTGTGCCGAATTCCTAGCACTAATCCTTTTATAATCCCTATCTAGGCATTACGATCATTTATTATATATATATAGGTATATATATAAATATATATATATATATATATATATATATATACTCACAAAAACAAATAGATATGAACCGAGCACCAATCTTTGCCTCTGTGCAAGAAGAGAAAGATTTGGTAACATTACAAACACAATATTTTAACGGACTTCCACCTTTAACTTGAAAGCCTTTTTGTGGGAGTCCAAAGAGACCTAACAAGGTAAATGCCAATATCATGGCAAATTTGCTTTTCGTTTTGTATCGCTGTGGGGCAGACCGGAAATTAACCGTGCTCTTTGAAGATTAAACTGAATCTGACTGTATCGGAGTCAGTGGATTTTGCAATGTTATTTTTGTTGCTAATATTTTGGGAAAACTAAAATGAAGAAAATTATTGATTAATAGTATTGATTCCAGTTAGTCGTTCAAATGCCAGAAAATGCTTGAAGACAAGAAAGAAACAGGAACATTATATATATATATAATTATAATATATTAATATATATAATATATTAATATTATATCTACTATAAAGATATATATATATACAAACACATACATATGTATATATATAATTTGTTTAAATTTTAATTGATCACATCTTTCCGGAGTGACCACTGAGACCACTGAAACCCTTGAAAGAATTAAATTTAAATACAGGTCTTATTCGTTTAAGAATATAGGGAAATGCATAAAAGATCTTCAGACTACATATATGTGTGTGCATGTGTGTGTTTGTGTGTGTGCGTGTGTCATTCTACAGCAAGGCATGGAAAACATTATACCGTGGTTTTTCAGCTACTTCCTTGCTGATGGACCTTTGTTTTAGTACCGTCGATTTGATATAAACCAATCAACTTACCTCCCTTTTGGGACAAGGTTTCTCGTCTTGCAAAAGAGTTCATTTTATTTTCAAAGAAGTGATTCTTATCATGATCTCATAGTTTCAGCCGGATGGTTTACGGCTTCAGTTTACTAAGTAAATCAGGGTTATTTGATTCTTTCCAATAGTGACCTTCACCTGAAAACCGACTAAACTCCTGCCTAAACTGTGGAGAGAGAGAGAGAGAGAGAGAGAGAGACGAACTGAACTCTTGGCCTATGGATTGGCTTCTAGAAGAGAAAGTCCAGTGGACTGAAGTTCATACGAAGTTCTTTAAAGTCTCCATCTCAACTAGGCGTCTACAAAGTGGCTTTATGAAAGCTTCATGAGGAACAGAGAAAGCTGTCACGGGCTTTTCTTGATACGATAACTGACAGAATGATAAACTAAAGGGAAAATCTCATGTGACGAATATATACATGCATATATATACACACACATATATGTGTGTGTGTATATATATATATATATATATATATATATATATATATATATATATATATCTATATATATATATATATATATATATAATTTATATATATAACTATGTATATGTTCGAAGGAAAAATAAACGAAGGAGTAACTGCGAGACCTTTCGACGTTTCCACGTCCTTTACTAAGCTTAGTAAAGGACGAGGAAACGTCGAAAGGTCTCGTAGTTATTCCTTTCGTTTATTTTTCCTTCGTAGCATATATCTTTATTTATGGATTTATCACGTTTCCTAACTTTCGTGATTCAGTTATACATATATAAATCTATGTGTGCGCGTGTATACATGCATATATATATATATATATATATATATATATATATATATATATATATATATATATATATATATATTCGAGCTACAATGTCCTTTAATATCTAATTGGCTCTAACCATCGGAATTGATATATTTTCATATATGTACCGAGGGGGAATTTAGTTGATAATAATTCGTACCCCCCTCCCCGTGGGATCGAACCACCGTCCAGTTGGACGGGAACGAAATCAGGATCGGACAGTGGCGCTACCGAAACGGCTATCAGAGAGGCTAAAGGTTTATATCGATTCTGACCATTACAAATCAACGTCGATCTCGTTGTATTTGTAATTAGAATCGATATGAAACCCCCTCCACCATGCTAGCCGATTCGAGCGTTTGACCCACGCAGCCTTGTTATAAATATTTATCACATCACCGTGATTCATATAAATCATTCGAGCTACAAATGTCCTTTGATACGAAATTATTATCAACTAAAAATTCCCCCTCGGTACATATAGGAAAATATATCAATTGTAGCTCGAATGATTTATATGAATCACGGTGATGTGATAAATATTCATAACAAGGCTGCGTGGGTCAAACGCTCGAATCGGCTAGCATGGTGGAGGGGGTTTCATATCGGTTCTAATTACAAATACAACGAGATCGACGTTGATTTGTAATGGTCAGAATCGATATAAACCTTTAGCCTCTCTGATAGCCGTTTCGGTAGCGTCACTGTCCGATCCTAATTTCGTTCCCCGTCCAACTGGACGGTGGTTCGATCCCATTGGGGTACGAAATTATTATCAAATAAAAATTCCCCCTCGGTACATATGTGAAAATATATCAATTCCGAGGTAGAGCCAATTAGATATTTAAAGGACATTTGTAGCTCGAATGATTTATATAAATCACGGTGATGTGATAAATATTCATATATATATATGTATATCATATATATATATATATAATATTATATATATATATATATATATATATATAATATGTAATATATATGAGGAATATTCTTTGTTATGCCTTGAAGATGGGCTTATGTTACTTTGTAGTAGCTCATCCAAATGGTATTGGGCCCATAGTCAAGGGATAGAGACTATATACCTAGGAATGCGTCCATTTATAGAGAGGAAGTGAAACAACCGAAACACCCAGTAAGGGTATATGTTTAAGTAGAAGCCAGAGTTTCTGTTGCAATTGTGGCAACACTTATTACCCTTGCGTTTCCCATTTAGGAGCCAAAGGACAAAAACAAGGACATACAGGTAGAAACTAGAAATTTTGTAACAATGCACAAATAGAACAGAGTAAATCCATAAACTAGTAGAAAGCTTACTACGTTTCTTGTCTTATTTTTTCGTTATCTGCTTCTTACCTTTCATTCCTTTTTGTAAATTAAACCGAAAACGTAAAAACGAAAGAAAAAAGAAAACCCAAGAGTTTCTCTCAACATAGAAGACATTTAGCATTTATGAGCGAATTTGTTCCCAATTTTCCACGCGTACGAGTTCTCTTATGAAACGGAGGTTGGTAGTTTGCAATTTGGCGTTTTGCAATCTTCGTTGTTATGTTCGTATCACATGAAAATAATCTGAAAATAACCACAAAGGTTTATTTCGTTCCTTGTATACAAATGGCCTCTCAATTATTTATATAATTATAGCACGTTTATTCGTTCAAGAATGCTATTTCTTAACGAAGCATTTATTGTATTTATATATTTGTACATTCGCATCAGGTTCATCTCGTCCTATTTGATTAAGTCTCATCCTTAAGCCATAATTTCCTTTTCCTCTCTCTCTCTTTCTAGAACCAGTTTAACTGGTTTCCGGAGTAGAAAGGAACATCCGGCTGCCATTTTAATTGGTTAGTGGATCGAAAAGAACATCCTGTAATTGGTTTCTGGAGCAGAAAAGCACAGCCGGTTGTCAGTTTAATTGGTTTTTGGTTGCCAGTTTAATTATCTGCTGGAGTAGGAAAGTACATCCGTAGCCAGTTTAATTGGTTTCTGGAGAAGAAAAGGACAACCGGTAGCAAGTTTAATTGGTTTCTGGAGTAAAGAACGACACCCGTTTGCCGATGCAATTGGTTTCTTCAGTAGAAAAGGATATCAGGTTGTCAGTTTAATTAGCTTCTGGAGTAGAAAAGAACATCCGGTAGCCATTTTGATTTGTTTCTGGAGAAGAAAAGGACACCTGGTAGCCATTTCAATCGGCTTCTGGAGTAGAAAGGGAAATCTAGTAGCCATTCAGTAGGTTTCTGGAGAAGAAAAGGACATCCGGTAACCATTTTAGTAGGTGTCTGAAGAAGAAAAGGACATCTGGTAGCCATTTTAATTGGCCTCTGGAGAGGAAAAGGGCATCCAGTTGCCAGTTTAATTGGTGTCAGGAGTAGAAAAGGACATGCAATTGTTAGTTAAATTGGTGTCCAGAATCGAAAAGGACACGCAATTGCCAGTTTAATTGGTTTTGGGATCTATAAAAGATATCCTGTTGCCAGTTTAATTGGTTTCCGGAGTAGAAAAGTAGTACATCCGGTGGTAATTGGTCTATGGAGAAGAAAATGACATCCAGTTTTGTTGGTTTCTGCGCTAAAAATATAATAAAATTAAATTTTAGTTTCTAAAGACGTCTACGGAAAGTCCTTTAATCCTAAATTATTCATAGTTAAGTTACTTGTTTTTCAAACTTAGAATGCATAAAATACAAACCTAAAGCAAAATGATTAGCAAAACTCCCGAGATAGTTTGCATTCTCTGAAGGGCAAACGCTCGGAAAGTCCGCAAGGCGCTGGTAATTGAACAAGCGCTAATAAAACTAAGCCAATTTCAGCCTGGTTTAATCGTTTCCTAATTGAAGATTTTCCGTGCAGTGAAAGATGACACTCATAGAATTACCTGGATTTATTGAAACACAGATAAACATGAATTTAACTCTCTTATTTCTAACGGTACAGTTGAATAGTTCTGCTATTCTGAGACCTTGTAGTGTGAGAATCAGGTACCTTTTCAAGTCGAAATTACCACTTCAAGTCATGCAATATTTACAGGAAAATTATCTCAAATTAAATTTAGAAATATAATTTATTTTTCAGCATTTATTTACATTGGTTCTTTTCTCTTTTTATTGAAGTAGTTAGTCATTATTTGAACATGCCTTCTCAGAACAATTTTTCCATTAAGATATCAAAATACCCGAATAGTAGTAGGTCATGTCTTGATATACACATTACTCGATGGAATTGGCGAAGTTTGTGACTGATTTTATGTGTTAAGAGCTTTGCTGACAAGATAATTCTTTGGTTTTGGTTACTTAACAGGAAAATCTTAGAAGATTAGGTTTAAAACAAAAATAGGATACCTCTCTCTCTCTCTCTCTCTCTTACGAGCGTTTCTGGAGTTTACACTTGCATGGTATATTACGTGCACGCGCGTGAGTAAAGAGAGAGGGGGCGGTTGCTCATCTTTTTATTGGCTTTGTTCTCTTAAAGAAACACATTATGCTATACATTTGATACGAAATTACAACACCAAACACTGACTCAATACTGCCAAGATATTTCTAAGCAATATACACGAACTCAGAAATTCAGAAGCTTGTATCAAAACCTAAATTCTGTTTTGGATTCATCTACGTTTTTTACCCACGTGGGGACCAAATCCCATCCAGGAATATCCACGAATTCGTCCGAAATGGGAATAAAAGAAGAGAGAGAGAAAAAAAAAAAGAAATACGGAGAGTGATGTGGTGTTAATGCTGAGGACCGTCTGGCCTTATCGACATGCGGAAACTCGACCTCGACCTCCTGTTCCGGCTTTCGAAAAATGTCAGAGTCGGCGCTCATATTCCCAGGCCACTGAGGGAGGGAGACATGATACACTTTGGCATGTCTCTCTGGCAGGGGGAAAATACACTATGAAAAAAAAAACACACACACACAACAAGAAAGAGAGGGAAAAAACACACACACACAGAACAAGAAAGAAAAAAAAGTACCATACTACCAAAATACACAAGACAGATATAAGTCAAACCCGTAGATTATTATTTTTGTGATTTAGCTCTTCTAGCAACATAAACAAAAAATCAATAATAAATATGGAAATTATCGTTTGATAAACAATGCTGGGAAAATGACGTGTATCATTATTAAGAGAACTAATCAAGGAAGGCTGAATTGCTTTTATCGGTAGCGTGTTTTGCCTTTTCCTTCAACTATCTTCTCTTCAGAGAAAGTATAAGTTATGTACAGTTGGACACAGGTTTGCCTGGTACACTGTCTTGAAAGACTTCGAAAAATTACATGGTATCAATGTTTACTGAGGGAGATGGGGGGAGAACTCCTTCTCTGCTAGCAAGAGTTCCACCAATAAGCTCTGGAGTTCGTTTGGTGGGCGGACTTATTAGGTATAGTGGGAGAAAGACACACACACACACGGAGAAAAAAAAAAAAAAAAAAAAAAAAAAAAAAAAAAAAAAAAGATCTGAGCAGTTTATATCGTTGTAATGAAGATTGTTGTCTCACTTGTAATATAAGTTTGTTTATTAAGGTTTCATTTAACTTTCGGCCAAGACGTTATCTTACCACATTGTCTATATATCGGTCATATTCATTACACAATACTTAAAATGTATCAACATTTTAAAGTTATATTGGTATTGCCGAAAATCACGATTGGATCTCTCTACAGTCAGTTCCATTAAAAACAGAATAAAAAACTTTATTCCTGATATACTTTCATCAAAATCGAATGGGTGGTCAAAAAATTACACCACCAATCCTTTGCCACACAGGATTAGCTGGTTTGACATTTCTGACAACCTCCTCCAGGCCACCCTTAACCCCGCCCCTCCACCCCCGCACAGTTCATACAAATGGAAGACAAGCAGTGCAAACGGCCAGCAAGGCCTCTAATAAGGCACTAAGTAGTACAGAAACAATATCGATACAATAAGGCTATGAAGGCGCGCAAATTTAAAAATCTTAAGAACGTCACATGACGTAAACAACATGTGTGGGACGACTTCTGCAACACGTCATATGACGAGGTTGACCTTTTAAGGGTTAACTGTTGTTTTCTAAAATTTATGTTATGCACTGATATATTATGACTATATATTTCGTTTGACCTCAGGCGATAGTGAAGTCATTTGGGCTTTCCTTATAGTGGCTGACATAAAGAGAGCATCATCTACTGAACTGACAGTTTCCTTTTTAAAATATCCTACAGAGCATATGACCCTTATACTCAGTAACGACAACGACGCCAAAAAATATGCCACATTTTTACTCTTGTTCATATAACTTAGATTTTAACCAAAGATACTACATTGAAAATATCAGTGGGAATGTAAAGCATTAACATTTCAAATAATGGAAATTATTTTAATAGACTCCAAGAAGCTAATAAGCGAAAATAAGTGGCGGAAAGTATCATATCTGTATCGCCACACCACTGAGAAACAAAGTATACAGGTAAGGCAATTTTGCCAATACTGTTACCTCCACCTCACTGTATGAAAACAGTGCTCGGCGAGTCATTCAGTTCTATAATTCAATGCTGTTAACAAGAAACGGTGATTAGAAGACACATAAAAAACATGTGGGCCAGAGTAAGTAGGAAAGTTTAACTGCAATACTCCTCAATATTGTATGGAGGCATTATGCCATTTTTTTTACAGATACTTCGAATATTTATCAAGAATATCATGGTTATAATAAAAACTTGTTGTGAATTATGTTTATTAAACATATAATGAAATAACTAGTGAGAACAATGAGACCATTTTATGTCCTGTTTATTCAAAAAATATAACATTTATATTATACAATCTAATACCTTGACCATCCACCATCTCTCATCATCATTCCCTCAATCTGTCGGACATCGAATGAACAAGGTTGAAAATTTGCTGCGGTCTCTGTCTACAAATTTCCCACAGATTGAGAGTTGATGTGAGCCATGGCGTTTGCTGTGTTGTTCTCTCATGTTACATTTTCCATGTGTTCACCATCTGGGCCCACACATGTTCAATCACGTTCATATCTGCTCCTTTGCTCGGCCATTCAAGAAGAAGCAGGTTATCCTGTCTGGCAAACCACTCTTGAACAACGCGAGCAGTGTTTGATGGGACTCCGTCGTGCATGAACAGATGGGCCCTGATGGGAAGGGAAAATTCCTTTCTCGTAACGAAGGCAAAAGAAGGAAGGGTTTGCAGCAGCTCAACATACTTAGCTGCTGTAAATCGTCCCTCGATACAGAACACATCACCCATACCATCCAGACCACACCCAGCCCATACGTTGCAGGTGACATGGCCGGATCGAACCACCTCAACGATTTACGGGATTCATATCTGAATGAGAGAAAAATGGGGGTGTTATAATATAAATCATATATATGCCTTTGGAGATTTAATTTCAAATTCTCAGTGGTGAACAACCTGAAAGAAATTCTGTTGTCTAATTATCTATTTAATTATTATTTTGAGGAAAGAGAGCAAATGCTGCCACTCCCTACCTATATTTATCTCAGAATAGCACTCTTATTTATGTTTACTCCCTTTATATATTTTGACAGTCCACTTCCGTGGAACAAAATCTGAAGATTAATAATTAATATAAAGAAGTATGCAATTGATATTTGATGCAAGTAAAGATTTTGCTTATCATAACCGAGTTTCTATTTGTTCGCCAACACTGCAGCTTCCCATGCGATGTGGACGAGAAGCACTTCTCGTCAGTAAAGATGACCTGGCCTCAAAAGTCCAAATCCTTATCAGCATGACGTTCTGCAAAATCAAGCCTTCCCGCCTTATGTCGCTCCATCAAGAGCTCCTTCGTCGCTGGTATTCTGTGATGAATCCTAGCAGTGTGAAGTCTGCGTCGTACTGTCATCGAAGACACTTCTAATCCAAGGTATTCACGAATGGCCTCGGCGTTGGTTAAGGGTTGCTCTCGAGCCGCCCTGATAATGGCGTGTTCCGTGGACCCCCTGGCCTAGCTAAGAGACCATATTATCTTAAATGTTTAACTTATAATTTATATAACATCGCAATCAATTCTAGATTCTTCGAATTTTGTACTGGATGGATTGATCATAATTTAGTAAACATGGCAGTATACTTTTGGTTTCAAAAGCATATCAAATAGAACGTGATTACATATTTCCATAATATTCTCAATTTGGTTGTTAGTTATTAACACTGTAAATCATTCCTGAGCCATCACTGAAATGACATTTAATATATAAACTATATCTACCATAAGACGCACAATGACTGTGACAGGGTGGGCACAAATAAAATGCTCTTATAGGCTTAATTTTACCGAGACAACTCAATCGACTATCTAACTTTGTTCATGGTTGAGGTCGGCAAGGGCCAACCACCCACCGGTGGTGTGGAATTATGGAGGTGCACCCCCCCCCCCCCCCCCCCCCCCTGAAATTATTACTTTTGTGCTGTTGGAATGGCTGTGGATATCTGTAGTCTAACCAAAATTATAAGAGCAAGACGAAATACATTTAAGAAAGAAACTTTCACATTAAATAAGCAAGATTAAATAACCATGAACAATGTAACATATCCACCAATCATTCAGCATAAACAACTTACGCAAGTCGTTCAAGTTCCCACTCTCCTCCCACCTTCTACTGTACCGTGGTGGGGGACACACCAATATCACGTGCAATGGCTCGTATCGAGAAGCTATTGTCGCATAAAGTGACAATTCGTCCTCGCAGCGCCAGATTTGTGTTCCTTCGATTCATTGTGAGTAGTTATGAAGTCTGACCCATTTAAAAATCCTGCTGACGACCTCACCTCTATTGGGATTCAGACTCTGTTTCGAGTCGAGTAAAACATACCATGATTATATCATTATATCGTTCCTTGATTGTAGGATTAGCAATAGGAATCATAATCACCATGGTATGAAATGAAGATACTGCTGTTAAATATAATATGCTCACGTAATTATTGTTCCTGTTAATAATTACATTGAGAACTGAATACTCGTTGAGAACTGCTTCGTAAAATGAGCTCGGTAAACGTGTTCGAGAATTCTCTAACCTATTTCTCTGTAACTAAGATTCGTATAAGTACGAGATTTTGCTATAGTGTACCCTAACAATTTACCCTAATTTTTATAAGAGTATCATGAATCACAAATCATAAAGATAGACACTTGTCCTGTACGAAGAGGCAAAAGGCTCGATTAGCCAGAAATGGATGTGAACACAACAGTATACTTCCTCTCTCTCTCTGTGAAGTTTACTTCAGTTTAAGTATATTTTGCACGATTTATTTTTATCTATCTATCTATCTATCTAATCTAATAATAATATTAAAATGTTGTATATATCTAACATTCACGCTGTTGTTACCTGCCAGCAGGCTGGCATTACGGTATGTACGGTTGATATTTATAGCCTATGTGTACGGTACGGAATTACGCAACGATAATTTTACCAAAGTACGGTACGGTACAGTTCAGGTACGGAAAAAATAAAAAAGTGCAAATTCCGTAACGTACTACCTTACCTTAGGCAATGGATATATTACTTTTGGTCTACGTTGAAAACAAGGGAACAATATTAATTAATTATTAATAATAATAACCAGTAATATAGCATTTTTTTTTACTATTATTCTTCAGCAGCGCAGCACAGCAGCAGCAGCAGTAGTAGTAGCTATTAATATTTTTGTCTTAAGATCAAAATTTTTTTTCTTTCTTTTAGTGACTATTGACTTGGGATTTATGAGTAAATAATTATAATTATTAGAGTGAGAGATATCTGCATGTATGGTGGAGTAGTTAGAACGATAGACACTGTGATTGATGGTAAATCTACTGTTATACTTGTATTTGGTTACCTCCTTGGC
>NC_061087.1:80495122-80527622 GCF_015104395.2 Macrobrachium nipponense
TATCTTATCAACAGACACGACTGTTCACAAGATCGATACAAATCTTTCACCAACAGTGTTATTGGTGTTGATCTGTAATCTGCAAGACACCCCTTATAAAAAAACTAACATCTATAGCAGCAATTAGCAAAATTTTCAGTTTACTTACGACTTACGTTATTTTGAGGTAGCAAACACAAACTGATTATTATATAATATATATATATATATATATATATATATATATATATATATATATATATATATATATATATATATATATATATATATATATATCAAATCAGGCGTTGACTGAAGGAAACAGCCAATCTACATAGTTTTTTATTCCAACGTTTCGTAAAATCTGCAAAACACATATCGAAAGAGACGATTTTTGCATTATAGGAACAAACAACACCAAACCCCCCAAGAATTACCCATTTTAGAGTCCAATTACTCATTAAGCAGCTGGTTCCCCAGTTGAATACCAACCTCCTCCATCCAACTGTACCTTAGTTAACGTGTCTCCTTTTTTGTTGTCTCCTATCATTCAGTCTTTTCTCTCTCTTAACTTAAGGTTGGTTGGCGGTTCCAGCTTTTAAATAATAATTTTCTGTAATTGTATATTTTAGTGAATTTTAGTTTTTTTACAATTTTTTTAATTTTTTAGTAAATTTAAGATGTTTTATAATAATTATTATTTTAATTAATTGACAGATTCCCAGAAGATGTAATAAATGTTATTACGAAACGTTGGAATAAAAAACTATGTAGATTGGCCTGTTTCCTTCAGTCAACGCCTGATTTGATGTATTCCTTGGTCGTCACCTGCCTGCCCCTTGGTTGTATAATTATATATATATATATATATATATATATATATATATATATATATATATATATATATATATATATATATATATATATATATATATATTTGTGTGTGTGTGTGTTTGTGTGTGTGTCTGTGTGTGTGTATGAAGCTAAAAGGCCCATAAAATACTATTTTAAAGTTGCAACCACATATTTCGAGTACTTCCTTCTGTGCTCCTGATCACTAGTAAAATATGGACATAGATTAAACTATTCCCTGGTGATTTTTGGCCTCATTAACTCCTGTCTCGCAACTCGTCCTCTTAGTATTGACAAAATGATAAAACTAATCAACCTCTGTGTAACTAACAAGATGTTCTCTGGTTCAATGGTATTTTTTATAACATAGGTTGTAGCATGGGCAGTCCCCTATTCCCCCTTCTAGCAAAACTACACTTTGGAATATTTCGAAACAGAAATTTTGTCCCTCTATCAACCCCGCAACATGGTCTGGCTTAGATACGTAGATGATATTTTTACTTACCGGGATGATAGCTGGGGAGATTTCAATTCATTTTTCAATCAACTAAATTCGCTAGTTCCAACTATAAAATTTAAAACATAATGGGAAAAGGACGGGAAATAGCCGTTCCTGGACGTACTAATCATAAGAGAGCAGAATAGATATGCATTCACTGAACACAGGAAACCAACCTTTCATTGTTTCATATATTCATTTCCTAAGTTACCACGATGTATCCGTAAATACCATGGTTGGGTGCAAGCCTATTCCTCAGGGGGCTTAGAATGATTTCAAATGGGTACGTAGATAAAGAATTCAACACGATCCGCCAACACCTAATGCAACTGCTTTACCTACCATACATTATTGAGAAGGCGATAAATAAAGCGAATACAATATACTATAGAGGTCCCACTCCCAATAGACAAATAGACTTTATCAATAAATTGAAAATTCCATAAGATGGAAGCATTCAAAAAGCCACAGAACACTTCAGGTCTAATAATCCTTTTATTTTCCATTATCCCAAATCCATCGGGAGTTCGCTCATTAACGTATACCTAAATAAAAGAGAAGAAGAAGCCGGGGTTTACAAGACACGTGTAGCAATTGTAATGAGATTTACGTTGGGGAAACCGGTAGATCCATCTCGCAAAGTTTAGCAGAACACAAAAGATCAGTGCGACATGCAACAGAGAACTCGGGGATTTTCCTATGGAGTGGGGCGGAGCTGATTTTCAAAAGCAGCTGTCCGTACAAAAGGAAAATGCTGGAATCTGCTATCATCAATCAAACCAACAATATGAACCTGTCAGGAGGACACTGGAAATCGGATGACATCGACAAACTAAACCTTAGGCCGCTCCTATAGCAGGTGTCCAAGAACATCCGACCACTGGAACGAGTCGCCAGACGTGAGTGAATGAGGCCAGCAAATCACCATGGAATAGTTTAATTTCCACCCTTCGTGGGTCACAAACAGAGAGATACTGCCACACTTCATATGTTTTTGTCTATAATACGCCTGTAAGACATATATTCCATATTTTTTATTCCAGTGATCAGGAGCACAGAAGGAAGTGCTCGAAATATATGGTTACAACGTTAAAATAGTGTTTTACGGGCCGTTTATCTTCATATTATACTGTTGTATTACTGGTAAAAGGACATCATATATATATATATATATATATATATATAATATATATATATATATATATATATATATATATATATATATATATCGCATATGAATATATAGATATATATATTATTTGTTGGAGTTTCTCAGGAGTCTTTAAATGAGATGCAGTGCAAGCTTCTTCCCTTCATTCACACTAGAATGATACAGTCACAGATACAAGTTCAACAATGAAGACTACAAATCAATTTGAAGTTCTGTTAACAGCAACTGCTCTGGCTTTGGGTAGCTGACCAACTTTCGTCAGAGCTGTGCGCAGCCCTTTCTTTTTCCAACTGGTGCTCTCCTTCTGCTGCTGGGCTTCTAAAAGATTCTACAAAGGAGAATGTCCCACCTACAATAGGCGGGAGGGGATATGCTTTTTGGCCCTCCTGTTTGGTCATTCATATTGTTTGCAGATTATCTAACGCCGTCCTTTAGGTGTGATGGATTGACTTAATTCCTCCCCTTGTGGGTTAGAACTTATGACGTCACCGTAACCTGTCGAGTTTCCGGCAAGAGTGGTAGAGGTCGGGTCATAGGTGAAGATTTTTATGGAAACCGCTTTGATTAAACAAAACTTTGTGGCGTGTTGCGGCTGCTGTTGGGGACTCTTCCTGTGACTAATTCTCTCTCTCTCTCTCTTTCTCTCTCTCTCTCACTTCACTGTCTTGTTTCTCCCCTCCCTCTCTTTTATATTAACGCTGTTCCTAACTGACATTCTCTTAGCTATCATTACATATGGCAGTCCCCGGGTTACGACGGGTTCAGCTTACGGCATTCTGAGGTTAAGGTGCTTTTCAATTATATTCATCAGAAATTATTTCCAAGGTTATGACGCCTACAAACGCTGATCTAGTAGAAGAAAAATGATGCCAAAAATGCAAAATAATCAATACTTGAAAGTTTTTTTGATGAAAAATGCAATAACAATGCAGTTTACATAGTTTTTAACGTACCCAAAGCATTAAAAGTAAGGTTTTCTTAGGATTTTTTTATGATGTTCTGGCTTATGACAATTTTCGGCTTACACGCGTCTCAGAACAGAACCCCCGTCATAACCAGGGACTGCCTGTAATACATTTTGGGCAGTGGATTGGGCCAATACCCATAGAGAAGGCAAGCGATTTGGGTGATAACACCCGATGCCTGTTTTTGGAAACTTACAAATTATGGGGGTAGTCTCTCGTTGGACGAGGGGTTTTCGCGCTCGGCCACCAATCTGGTGGTCCGAAGTTCGATTATCGGCTTGGCCATCGCGGAATCGGAGGAATTTATTTCTGGTGCAGAAAATTCCTTTTTCGATATAATGTGGTTCTGACCCCACAGTAAGCTGCAAGTCCCGTTGCTAGCTGCCCAATTGGTTCCAAAAAAAAAAAAAAAAAACAAAAAAAACCAAAAAAAAAAAAGAAAAATAACTAATCCTTCGGGCCAGCCCAAGGAAATCTGCTTATCAGTTCAGTGGTCTGGTAAAACTAAGATATACTCAAGTTTTACAAATTATGGCTTTATGTAGCTAATTTTTAAAAATACTAACGCAAAATATAAGATGCAGTACTTTCACCAATGTAACAAATTCATATTCAATAAAAGCTAGAAAGAAAGAAGCACAGCAAAAATATCAATAATAGCACAAAGATAAAGACAAAAAAGTTTATAAGAGAGAGAGAGAGAGAGAGAGAGAGAGAGAGAGAGAGAGAGAGAGAGAGAGTGTTGTTTGACAGTTTTTTTGGCTGTGTGAGGTTCTAGCAACGAAAATGCGCTGTGAATTGAATAGTCTTTTACCTGTCCAATTGTTATTATTCTTAATGTAGAATGAAATGGTCATGGAAACTACTAATCCACAAACAATATTATGGTGTGGACACTTTTTTTAAACTAACAGAATAGCATATACAAAGGTTTAAGGATAACGCTGCCCATACCTGTGTTGAGAGGTAAACATTTGATAGAAAGTGACTTGGGACACGCACAAATTTGACAGTGACTTTGTTCCCGCCCCACCTTACCATCTACAGCTACTGACTTAAGCCACTTGATACCCTGAAAATGTTGTAGAAACAGAGCCTGACATCGACATCAGGAACGTAACGTCATATTTACAGAATTCTTTACCATTATTCACTTCTTTCAATTGTGATCATAGCATACTAGTATTATTTGTATGGATGTTGTTCAGTGTTACCACAGGTTGATCTTTGGCTGGCTAGCATATATAAACCTTAAAACAGCTATAAGACCTTCTTTTCCTTTGCATGAGAAGGTTGCACAGGCTGGAATATTGAAAAACGATCCAAAAAGTAGAAGAAATAGACCCTGATAAAATTAGTTGAGCTAAAAACTGCAGCCTAAGATCGGTCATATAATACGCAACCTAACTCACCAATGCCAAGGTAGCAGATATTGGTTCCAAACCCTCCCCAACACAAGAACTAGTCAGGGAAGGGAGGGACCACTGCAGTAGAGTTGACTTTCGTAAAGAGATAAGTTAAATTCCTACAATAGCATATTCGCTGGCAATAGCTTTTAAAATATGACAATCAAAATTGTCAGCGATAATTAATTCGTTTACACATTATAGCATTAGCTATAACTCCATCGGCACTGCAAAACTACTTTGCTCTTTGAAACAGAATCTAAGTTGAGTTATTTTCTATTACAATGCATCGTGAAAACAATGAAGAAGATGTTATTAAGAAAGATATTTTACGATTGCCATGGTGATAAAACGAAACTAATAAGATGAGGCTTGTTCACCATGGTATTAAACCAGAAAAGAACTTGAAAGTCTCTCTCTTTCATAATTTTTTTTATCTCTGTCCTATTATTAATATTTTTTTATCTGCTTCTGTCTTTCTATCTTTCTACTAAATACGAATTTGTTACATTGGTGAAAATATCTTAATATTTCATATTGTGTTAGTATTTCAAGAAAATCACATACGGTATAGCAGTAATTCGCAAGTGAACTGAAAATTTTGCTAATTTGCTGCTGTAGATATTGGGTTTGATTGTAAAATATGCAGCTAAAGAAATATGCGAAATATATGAGAATAAAAGTGCTTAGGAAGTCAGTATTCAGAATTAGTATTTCCAATAGATTATCGTATCCTATCAACAGACGCGACTGCCCACAAGATCGATACAAAGCTTTCACCAACAGTGTTAACGGTGGTGTTCTGTAATCAGCAAGCCATCTCATTCATATATATATCTATATATATATATATATAATATATATATATATATATATATATATATATATATATATATACATGAGGTGGCTAGCAGATTACAGAACACCACCGTTAACACTGTGGTGAAAGTTATGTATCGATCTTGTGAACAGTCTGTTGGGTGCTTAATTAGTTACTTGTTCAACTGCTTAGGGGTTTCATAGTCACGGATTCGTGTTCGCTCTGGATCAGGAGGGAATGAACTATTGTGTGCCATGGTACCAAAACACTTCTTCCTCTCACTATACTTTAGAGCGGTGTATTACACCATCATCACTAGCGAGAGAACACAGGATGATTATTTTTTTATAACAGGAATTAGATAGTTTGCTTGAGAACCTACCTCGTTACCTTAATTGACGGTAAGTCTCGGAATAACCTGCAGCGATGTGGACAGACGCATCCACCGTGTAATCGCTGTAATGAGTGTCACATTGCTAAAGAGGATGGAGAGAATTAGGGGGAACTGTAGAATCCTTGACTGGAAGTGGTACCCCTACGTATAACTCATTAATGATATATTTTCTGTTTATCTCTATCTTATGCTGGCAATTTAGATGTACAGTAAAAGTAGTTACTTTTATAAGTGTAATAACAAACATCACGGGCGCGTTCACAACAAATGCGCCACGTCGAGTCGACCAATTGTGGGCCTCGCCAGCCCGCCATGGGACGCCTAGCAAGAAAGAGAAAAAGAGTAACCTTAAAAGTAGTTACTTTTATAAGTGTAATAACAAACAACAAGGGTGCATTCACACAAAATGTGATACATTAAGTGGACCAATTGCAGGCCTTCCCTGACCGTCCAGGGACTCCTGATGGGTATTGCCCATTCCCCAGACACCAGGCGTGACGTGCCCACCCATCCCAGGACACCGCTTGCACGTTCCCGGGATGGGCGGGTGAAGCCCTCCAGGTATTCCGGGACTGAAGGCCGAAGCTAACCAGGTGTCAAAGGACAGGCAGGCGAAGCCCGCCAGGTGTCCGGGACGTACGGGCGAGGCCAGACAAGTTTCCTAGGACAGCAGGCCTAGTCTGCCCGTCCCAGAACTTCTGGCGGGGATCACCACCCATTCCAGGAACACCGTGTGGGCCTCACCCACCAGGAACCTGGATGCGAGATGGGCATCACCCACCTGTCCCGGGACACCTGGCAGACCTCGCCCACCCGTCCCGAGAAACCTGGCGGGCCGCGCCTGCCTGAACCGGGACACCTGGCGGGCCACGCCAGCCGGTCCAGGGACACCTGGCGGACCGTGCATGCCCGTCCCGTGACACCTGGCGGGCCTTGCCCACACATCCTGGGACACCTGGCGGGCGTCGCCTGCCCGTCCCGGTACACCTGGCAAGCCTCGCCCGCCCGTCCCGGGACACCTGGCGAACCTTGCCCACCCATCATGGGACACCTGGCGGGCTTCGCCCGCCCGTCCCGGGACACCTAGTGGGCCTCGCCCGCCCGTCCTGGGACGCCTGGCGGGCCGCGCCCGCCCGTCCTGGGACACCCGGCGGGCCGCGGCCCGCCAGTAGCTTGGGACGCCCGGCGGGCCTCAGCCCGCCCATCCCTGGAAGCCTGGAGGGCCTCTGCCGCCCGTCCTTGACTCCCCCTGGCGGGCCCTCACCCGCCCGTTCGTGGGAACGGCCGGGCGGGACACCTGGCAGGCCTCACCCACACCGTCCCGAGAAACCTGGCGGGCGGGCCCGGCTGACCAGTCCCAAGACACCTGTGGGGCCTCACCTGCCCCTTCCCGGAACCCGTAGCGGGGCCTCGCCCACCGTCAAGGCCCACCCACCCGTCCACGGATGCCTGGCGAGCGCGGGCGAGGCCCGCCAGGCATCCCGGGATGCCTGGCGGGCCGCTCCCGCTCATCGCGGGACGCCTGGCGGGCCTCTGCCCGCCCGTCCCGGGACGCCTGGCAAGCCTCTGCCCGCCTGTCCCTAGAATGCCTGGCGGGCCTCGCCCGCCCGTTCGTGGGCGAGGCCCGCCCGGGACACCTGGCAGGCCTCGCCAACCTGTCCGAGAAACCTGGCGGGCCCGGCTGACTAGTCCCAAGACACCTTGGGGGGCCTCACCTGCCCCTTCTCTCGAAATCCGTAGCGGGCCTCGCCCACCCGTCAAGGCCCGCCCACCCGTCCAGGACGCCTGGCGGGCCTCGCCCGCCCGTCCCGGGACGCCTGGTGGGCCTCCCCCGCCCGTCCCAGGACGCCTGGCGGGCCTCGCCCTGCCGTCCCGGAAGCCTGCGGCCTTGCCCGCCCTCCTGGGAATCCTGGCGGGCCACGCCCGCCCGTCCCGGGAAGCCTGGTGAGCTGCGCCTGCCCGTCCGGGACGCCTGGTGAGCGCGCCTGCCCGTCCCAGGACACCCTGGCGGCCTCTACCCGCCCCTTTCCCCGGGACGCCTGGCGGGCCTCTGCCGCCCCGTCCCTGGACGCCTGGGGGCCTCTGCCGCCCGTCCGGGGACCTGCCACTTCCTGGGACCCGTAGCGGCCTCGCCCACCCGTCAAGGCCTGTCCACCCATCCCGCCCGACGCCTGGCGGGCCTTGCCGACCCGTCCCGGGACACCTGGCGGGCCTCACATGACCCTTCCCGAAACCCGTAGCGGGCCTCGCCTGCCCGCCCGTCCCGGGACACCTGGCGGGCCTCGCCCACCCGTGAAGGCCTGTTCACCCATCCCGGGACGCCTGGCGGGCCTTGCCGACCCGTCCCGGGACACCTGGCGGGCCTCACATGCCCCTTCCCGAAATCCGTAAGCGGGGGGCCTCGCCTGCACGCCCGTCCCGGGACACCTGGCGGGCCTCGCCCAGCCGTTTCCAGGAACAGGCGGGCGAGGTCCGCCAGGTGTCCTGGGACACCTGGCGGGCCTCGCCCACCCATCCGAGAAAACCTGGCGGGCCGGCTGACCAGTCCCAAAACACCTGGGGTACCTCACCTGCCCCTTCCCGGAACCCGTTAGCAGGCCTCGCCCACACGTCAAGCCCTGCCCACCCATCCCACCCGGGACCGCCTGGCGGGCCTCTGCCCGCCCGTCCCTGGATGCCTGGCGGCCTCGCCCGCACTTCGTGAAAACAGGCGGGCGAGGCCCCCCGCCCGGGACACCTGCAAGGCCTCGCCAACCCGTCCCGAGAAACCTGGCCGGGCCCGGCTGACCAGTCCCAAGACACCTGGGGGGCCTCAACTGCCCCTTCCCGAACCCGTAGCGGGCCTCGCGCCACCCTCAAGGCCCACCCACCGTCCAGGGACGCCTGGCGGGCCTCGCCCGTCCGTCCCGGGACACCTGGTGGGCCTCCCCCGCCCGTCCCGGGACGCCTGGCGGGCCTCGCCCGCCCGTCCCGGGAAGCCTGGCGGGCCTCGCCCGCCTGTCCCGGGAAGCCTGTCGGTCCAATTCCGCCCGTCCGGGAAACGCCTGTGAGCCGCGCCTGCCCGTCCCGGGACGCCTGGCGGGCCTCCCCCGCCCGTCCCGGGACGCCTGGCGCCTCTACCCGCCAAGTCCCGGGAGCTGCTGGCGGGCCTCTACCCGCCCCGTCCCGGGATGCCCTGACGGGCCGCGCCCACCCCCTCCCGAGACGCCTGGTGAGCCGTGCCTGCCCGTCCCGGGACGCCTGGCGGCCTCTAACCCGCCCGTCCCGGGATGCCTGGCGGGCCTCTGCCCGCCTGTCCCTGGACGCCTGACGGGCCTATGCCCGCCCCCCGTCCGGGGACCTGCCACATCCTGGGAACCGTAGCGGGCCTCGCCCACCCTTCAAGGCCTGCCCACCCATCCCGGGACGCCTGGCAGGCCTTGCCCACCCGTCCCGGGATACCCATAGCAGGCCTCGCCCACACGTCAAGCCCTGCCCGCCCGTCCCGAGACGCCTGGTGAGCCGTGCCTGCCCGTTCCGGGAAGCCTGGCGGGCCTCTACCCGCCCGTCCCGGGATGCCTGGCGGGCCTCTGCCCGCCCGTCCCTGGACGCCTGACGGGCCTCTTCCCGCCCGTCCCGTGGGGACCTGACCACTTCCTGGGAACCGTGTAGCGGGCCTCGCCCTCCCACCCGTCAAGGCCTGCCCACCCATCCGGGCCCTAGGGCGGGCCCTCCGGCCCACGCCGTGGCAGGCCTTGCCCACCCGTCCCGGACACCCGTAGCAGGCCACGCCCACACGTCAAGCCCTGCCCACCCATCCCAGGACGCCTGGCGGGCCTCTGCCCGCCCAGTCCCTGGATGCCTGGCGGGCCTCGCCCGCCGTTCGTGAAAACAGGCGGGCGAGGCCCGCCCGGGACACCTGGCAGGCCTCGCCAACCCGTCCCGAGAAACCTGGCGGGGGGCCCGGCTGACCATCCAGACACCTGGGGGCCACATGCCCCTTCCCGGAACCCGTAGCAGGCCCTCGCCCCCCCACCCTCAAGGCCACCCACCCGTCCAGGGACGCCTGGGCGGGCCTCGCCCGTCCGTCCCGGGACACCTGGGTGGGCCTCCCCCGCCCGTCCCGGGACGCCCTGGCAGGCCCTCGCCCGCCCTCCCGCCCAAAGCCTGGCGGGCCTCCCGCCGCCCGTCCCGGGAAGCCTGGCGGGCCACGCCCGCCCGTCCCGGGATGCCTGGTGAGCCGCGCCTGCCCGTCCGGGAACGCCTGGCGGGCCTCCCCCGCCCGTCCCGGGACGCCTGGCGGGCCTCGGCCCCGCACGTCCAGGAAGCCTGACGTGACGCTCCCGCCCGTCCGACGCCTGGTGAGCCGTGCCTGCTCCTCCCGGGTGGGACCTGGCGCCCTCTACCAGCCCGTCCGGGATGCCTGGCGGGCCTCTCCCGCCCGTCCCTGGACCCGGCCCCTGGCGGGGCCTCTGCCCGCCCGTCCGGGGACCTGTCACTTCCTGGGACCCGTAGCGGGCCTCGCCCACCCGTCAAGGCCTGCCCACCCATCCCGGGACGCCTGGCTAGGCCTTGCCCACCCGCCTCCCGGGACACCCGTAGCAGGCCCTCGCCCACACGTCAAGCCCCGCCCATCCCTGGAAGCCTGGAGGGCCTCTGCCCGCACCGTCCTTGGACGCCTGGCGGGCCTCACCCGCCCGTTCGTGGGAACGAGCGGGACACCTGGCAGGCCTCACCCACCCGTCCCAAGAAACCTGGTGGGCCCGGCTGACCAGTCCAAGACACCTGTGGGGCCTCACCTGCCCCT
Organism: Macrobrachium nipponense; assembly: GCF_015104395.2. Taxonomy (NCBI): domain Eukaryota; kingdom Metazoa; phylum Arthropoda; class Malacostraca; order Decapoda; family Palaemonidae; genus Macrobrachium; species Macrobrachium nipponense. The sequence continues at coordinate 80,505,995 of NC_061087.1, forward strand.
TCCAGAACCCCGTAAGCGGGCCTCGCGGCCCACCCGTCAAGGCCCACCACCCACCCGTCCAGGGATGCCTTGGCGAGCCGCGGGCGAGGCCCCGCCATGGCGTCCCGGGATGCCTGGCGGGCCGGCCTCGGGGGCCGCTCATCGCGGACGCCCTGTCTGGGCCTACTGCCCGCCCGCGGGACGCCTGGCGGGCCTCTGCCCCGCCCCGTCCCGGGACGCCTGGCGGGCCTCTGCCCCGCCCGTCCCTAGATGCCTGGCGGGCCTCCGCCCGCCCGCCCGGTTGGTGGGCGAGGCCCGCCCGGGACACCTGGCAGCCCTCGCCAAACCTAGTCCCGAGAAAGCCAGGATGGGGCCCGGCTTGGTGACTAGTCCCCAACGACACCTGGGGGGCCTCACCTGCCCCTTCTCGAAACCCGTAGCCTCGCCCACACCGTCAAGGCCCGCCCACCCGTCCAGGGACGCCTGGCGGGCCTCGCCACGCCCGTCCCGGGACGCCTGGCGGCCCCCCCCCGGGCTCCCGCCCGTCCCGGGACGCTGGTGGGCCTACCCCGCCCGTTCGGGACGCCTGGCGGGCCTCGCCCGCCCGTCCACCCGGGAAGCCTGGCGGGCCTGCGCGCCCGTCCTGGGAAGCCTGGCGGGGCCACGCCCACCCGTCGCGGGAAGCCTGGTGAGCTGCGCTGCCCATCCCGGGACGCCTGGCGAGCCGCGCCTGCCCATCCCGGGACACCTGGCGGGCCTCTACCCGCCCGTCCCAGGACGCCTGGCGGGCCTCTGCCCGCCCGTCCCTGGACGCCTGGAGGGCCTCTGCCCGCCCGTCCGGGGACCTGCCACTTCCTGGGACCCGTAGCGGGCCTCGCCCACCCGTCAAGGCCTGTCCACCCATCCCGGGACGCCTGGCGGGCCTTGCCGACCCGTCCCGGGACACCTGGTGGGCCTCACATGCCCCTTCCCGAAACCCGTAGTGGGCCTCGCCTGCCCGCCCGTCCCGGGACACCTGGCGGGCCTCGCCCACCCGTCAAGGCCTGTTCCACAGCCATCCCGGGACGCCTGGCGGGCCTTGCCGACCCGCCCGTCCCGGGACACCTGGCGGGCCTCACATGCCCCTTCCCGAAATCCGTAGCGGGCCTCGCCTGCCCGCCTGTCCCGGGACAACCTGGCGGGCCTCGCCCAGCCGTTTCCAGGAACAGGCGGGCGAGGCCCGCCAGGTGTCCTGGGACACCTGGCAGGCCTCGCCCACCCATCCCGAGAAACCTGGCGGGCCCGGCTGACCAGTCCCAAAACACCTGGGGGACCTCACCTGCCCCTTCCCGGAACCCGTAGCAGGCCTCGCCCACACGTCAAGCCCTGCCCACCCATCCCGGGGACGCCTGGCGGGCCTCTGCCCGCCCGTACCCTGGTATGACCTGGCGGGCCTTCGCCCGCCCGTTAGTGGGAACGGGCGGGACACCTGGCAGGCCTCACCCACCCGTCCCGAAAAAAACCTGGTGGGCCCGGCCTGACTCCCAGTTCCCAAGACACCCTGGTGGGGCCTCACCTCCTGGCCCCTTCACCGGAACAACCCGTAGAGGGCCTCGCCCACCCGGTCAAGGCCCAACCCACCCAGTCACCAGGGATTGCCTGGCAGAGCGCCGGGCGAGGCAACGCCAGGCGCTCCCGGGATGCCTGGCGGGCCGCTACCCGCTCATCGCGGGACGCCTGGCGGGCCTCTTGGCCCCGCCCGTCCCGGGACGCCTGGCGGGCCTCCTTGCCCGCCCTGTCCCTAGATGCCTGGCGGGCCCATCGCCCGCCCGTTGGTGGGCGAGGCCCGCCCGGGACACCTGGCAGCCCTCGCCTAAACCTGTCCCGAGAAACCTGGAGGGCCCGGCTGACTAGTCCCAAGACACCTGGGGGGCCTCAACCTGCCCCTTCTCGAAAACCCGTTAGCGGGCCTCGCCCATCCGTCAAGGCCCGCCCACCCGTCCAGGGACGCCTGGTGGCGGCCTCGCCCGTCCGTCCCGGGACGCCTGGTGGGCCTCCCAACCCCGCCCGTTCGGGACGCCTGGCGGGCCTCGCCCGCCCGTCCCGGGAAGCCTGGCGGGCCTCGCCCGCCCGTCCTGGGAAGCCTGGCGGGCCACGCCCGCCCGTCGCGGGAAGCCTGGTGAGCTGCGCCTGCCCATCCCGGGACGCCTGGTGAGCCGCGCCTGCCCATCCCGGGACACCTGGCGGGCCTCCTACCCAGCCCGTCCCAGGACGCCTGGGCGGGACCTCTGCCCGCCCGTCCCTGGACGCCTGGAGGGCCTCTGCCCGCCCCGTCCGGGGACCATGCCACTTCCTGGGACCCGGTAGCGGGCCTCGCCCACCCGTCAAGGCCTGCCACCCATCCCGGGACGCCTGGCGGGCCTTGCCGACCCGTCCCGGAACACCTGGTGGGCCTCACATGCCCCTTCCCGAAAACCCGTAGTGGGCCTCGCCTGCCCGCCCGTCCCGGGACACCTGGCGGGCCTCGCCCACCCGTCAAGGCCTGTTCACCCATCCCGGGACGCCTGGCGGGCCTTGCCGACCCGTCCCGGGACACCTGGCGGGCCTCACATGCCCCTTCCCGAAATCCGTAGCGGGCCTCGCCTGCCCGCCCGTCCCGGGACACCTGGCGGGCCTCGCCCAGCCGTTTCCAGGAACAGGCGGGCGAGGCCCGCCAGGTGTGGCCTGGGACACCTGGCAGGCCTCGCCCACCCATCCCGAGAAACCTGGCGGGCCCGGCTGACCAGTCCCAAAACACCTGGGGGACCTCACCTGCCCCTTCCCGGAACCCGTAGCAGGCCTCGCCCACACGTCAAGCCCTGCCCACCCATCCCGGGACGCCTGGCGGGCCTCTGCCCGCCCGTCCCTGGATGCCTGGCGGGCCTCGCCCGCACTTCGTGAAAACAGGCGGGCGAGGCCCGCCCGGGACACCTGGCAGGCCTCGCCAACCCGTCCCGAGAAACCTGGCGGGCCCGGCTGACCAGTCCCAAGATACCTGGGGGGCCTCACCTGCCCCTTCCCGGAACCCGTAGCGGGCCTCGCCCACCCGTCAAGGCCCACCCACCCGTCCAGGGACGCCTGGCGGGCCTCGCCCGTCCGTCCCGGAACACCTGGTGGGCCTCCCCCGGGCCTCCCCCCCGCCGTCCCGGGACGCCTGGCGGGCCTCGCCCGACCCGTCCCAGGAAGCCTGGCGGTCTCGCCCGCCTGTCCCGGAAGCCTGGCGGGCCACGCCCGCCCGTCCCGGGACGCCTGGTGAGCCGCGCCTGCCCGTCCCAGAGGCCTGGCGGGCCTCCCCCGCCCGTCCCGGGACGCCTGGCGGGCCTCGCCCGCCCGTCCTGGGAAGCCTGACGGGCCGCGCCCGCCCGTCCCGAGACGCCTGGTGAGCCGTGCCTGCCTGTCCCGGGACGCCTGGCGGGCCTCTACCCGCCCGTCCCGCCCGGGATGCCTGGCGCCTCTGCCCGCCCGTCCCTGGACGCCTGACGGGCCTCTGCCCGCCCGTCCGGGGACCTGCCACTTCCTGGGAACCGTAGCGGGCCTCGCCCACCCGTCAAGGCCTGCCCACCCATCCCAGGACGCCTGGCAGGCCTTGCCCACCGCCCCCCCGTCCCGGGGACACCCGTAGCAGGCCTCGCCCACACGTCAAAGCCCTGCCCACCCATCCCGGGACACCTGGCGGGCCTCTGCCCGCCCGTCCCTGGATGCCTGGCGGGCCTCGCACGCCCGTTCGTGAAAACAGGCGGGCGAGGCCCGCCCGGGACACCTGGCAGGCCTCGCCAACCCGTCCCGAGAAACCTGGCGGGCCCGGCTGACCAGTCCCAAGACACCTGGGGGGCCTCACCTGCCCCTTCCCGGAACCGTAGCGGGCCTCGCCCACCCGTCAAGGCCCACCCACCGTCCAGGGACGCTGGCGGGCCTCGCCCGTCCCGTCCCGGGACACCTGGTGGGCCTTCCCCCTCCCGTCCCGGGACGCCAGGCGGGCCTCGCCCGCCCGTCCGGGAAGCCTGGAGGGCCTCGCCCGCCCGTCCCGGGAAGCCTGGCGGGCCACGGCCGCCCGTCCCGGGACGCCTGGTGAGCCGCGCTGCCCGTCCCGAGAGGCCTGGCGGGCCTCCCCGCCCGTCCCGGGACGCCTGGCAGCCTCGCCCGCCCATCCTGGGAAGCCTGACGGCCGCGCCCGCCCGTCCCGAGACGCCCCTGGTGAGCCGTGCCTGCCCATCCCAGGACGCCTGGCGGGCCTCTGCCCGCCCCGTCCCTGGACGCCTGGCGGGCCTCTGCCCGCCCGTCCGGGGACCTGCCACTTCCTGGGAACCGTAGCGGGCCTCGCCCACCCGTTAAGGCCTGCCCACCCATCCCGGGACGCCTGGCAGGCCTTGCCAACCCGTCCCGGGACACTCGTAGCAGGCCTCGCCCACACGTCAAGGCCCTGCCCACCCATCCCGGGACGCCTGGCGGGCCTCTGCCCGCCCGTCCCTGGATGCCTGGCGGGCCTCGCCCGCCCGTTCGTGAAAACAGGCGGGCGAGGCCCGCCCGGGACACCTGGCAGGCCTCGCCAACCAGTCCCGAGAAACCTGGCGGGCCCGGCTGACCAGTCCAAGACACCTGGGGGACCTCACCTGCCCCTTCCCGGAACCCGTAGTAGGCCTCGCCCACCCGTCAAGGCCAACCCACCCGTCCAGGGACGCCTGGCGGGCCTCGCCCGTCCGTCCCGGGACACCTGGTGGGCCTCCCCTGCCCGTCCCGGGACGCCTGGCGGGCCTCGCCCGCCCGTCCCGGGATGCCTGGCGGGCCTCGCCCGCCCGTCCCGGGAAGCCTGGCGGGCCACGCCCGCCCGTCCCGAGATGCCTGGTGAGCCGCGCCTGCCCGTCCCGGGACGCCTGGCGGGCCTCCCCTGCCCGTCCCGGGACGCCTGGCGGGCCTTGCCCGCCCGTACCCGGGAAGCCTGACGGGGCCGCGCCCGCCCGTCCGAGACGCCTGGTGAGCCGTGACTGCTCGTCCCGGGATGCCTGGCGGGCCTCTGCCCGCCGTCCCTGGACCCCTGTCGGGCCTCTGCCCGCCCGTCCGGGGACCTGCCACTTCCCTGGGAACCAGTAGCGGGCCTCGCCCACCGTCAAGGCCTGCCCGCCCGTCCTGGGACACCTGGCGGCTTCGCCCAGGCCGTTCCCAGGAACGGGCGGGCGAGCTCGCCAGGTGTCCTGGGACACCTGAGGCAGCCCTCGCCCAACCAGTCCAGGAAACCTGGCGGGCCCGGATGACAGTCCAAGACACCTGGGGGTTCTCACCTGCCCCTTCCCGGAACCCGTAGCAGGCCTCGCCCACCCATCAAGGCCCGCCCAACCATCCCCCGGGACACCAGGCCTTCCCGTCTCGGGGACACCCGGCGGGCCTCACATCTGGCCCCTTCCCGGAACCCGTACGGGCCTTGCCCACCCGTCAAGGCCTGCCCGCCCGTCCTGGGACACCTGGCGGGGCCCGTTCGCCCAGCCGTTCCCAGGAACGGTGGGCGGGCCGAGCTCGCCAGGTGGTCCCTTGGGACAAACCTGGCAGGCCCTCGCCCACCCGTCCAGAGTAAACCTGGCGGGGGCCCCGGCTGACCAGTTCCCCAAGACAACCACGGGGTTCTTTCCAACCTGCCCCTTCCCGGAACCCCGTAGCAGGCTCGCCCCACCCATCAAGGCCCGCGCCCACCCATCCCGGGACACCAGGGCCTTTCCCGTCCTCGGGACACCTGGAGGGCCTTCACCCTCCCCCCGTCCCGTGGGACACCCGGCGGGCCCTGCCGACCAATCCCAAGACACTGGGGGGGCCTCACCTGCCACTTCCTTGGACTTGTAGCGGGCCTCGCCCACCCGTCAAGGCCTGCCCACCCATCCCGGGATGCCGGCGGGCTCGCACCCACCGTCCCCCGGGACACCTGGCGGGCTTCACATGCCCCTTCCCGGAATCCGTAGCGGGCTTCGCCCACGGGACGCCTGGCGGGCCGCTGCCCGACCGTCCCAGGGACACCTGGCAGGGCCGCTGCCCGCCCGTCCCCAGGGACGCCTGGCGGGCCACTGCCTGCCTGTCCCCGGGATGCCTGGCGGGCCGCTGCCCGCCCGTCCACGGGACGCCTGGCGGGCCCGGCTGACCAGTCCCAAGACACCTGGGGGACTTCACCTGCCCCTTCCCGGGACCCGTAGCAGGCCTTGCCCACCCGTCAAGGCCCGCCACCCATCCCGGGACACCAGGCCTTCCTGTTCTCGGGACACCTGGCGGGCCTCGCCCGCCCGTCCCGGGACACCCGGCGCGCCCTGCCGACCAATCCCAAGACACCTGGGGGCCTCACCTGCCACTTCCTTGGACCCGTAGCGAGGGCCTCGGCCCACCAAGTCAAGGCCTGCCCACCCATCCCGGGACGCCTGGCGGGCCTCGCCCACCTGTCCCGGGACACCTGGCGGGCCTCACATGCCCCTTCCCGGAAACCGTAGCGGGCCTCGCCCACGGGACGCCCACGAGACGCCTGGCGGGCTGAGGCCCGCCGGTCCCTGGGACTCCTCGTGGGCGGAGGACCGCCCGTCCCCGGGACGCCTGGCTGGCAGAGGCCCGTCGGTCCCCGGGACGCCTGGCGGGCGGATGCCCGCCGGTCCCCGGGTCACGGGCACCGTGGCGGGCGGAGGCACCCGCCGGTCCACCCCGGAGGACACCTGGCGGGCGGAGGCCCGCCGGTCCTCCCGGGACGCCTGGCGGGTTGGGCCATTCTGACCCGAGCCGGTACCCCGGGACGCCCTGGACGGGCGGAGGCCCGCTGGTCCCCGGGACGCCTGGCGGCCTTCTGCCCGCCGGTCCCCGGGACGCCTGGCGGGCGGAGGACCGCCGGTCCCGGGACACCCGCCGGTCCCCGGGACGCCCCGCGGGCGGAGGCCCGCCGGTCCCCGGGGCCGGGACGCCCCGCGGGCGGAGGCCCGCCGGTCCCCGGAACGCCCGGCGGGCGGAGGCCCGCCGGTCCCCGGGACGCCCGGCGGGCGGAGGCCCGCCGGTGGCCCCGGGACGCCCGGCGGGCGGAGGCCCGCCGGTCCCGGGACGCCTGCGGGCGGAGGCCCGCCGGTCCCCGGGACGCCTGGCGGGCTCCGCCCGTCCCGGGACGCCTGGAGGGCTGAGGCCCGCCGGTCCCTGGGACGCCTGGCGGGCGGAAGGCCCGCCGGGTCCCTGGGACGCCTGGCGGGCGGCAGAGGCCCGCCCGTCCCTGGGACGCCTGGCGGCGGAGAGCCTGTCCCCCGGGATGCCTGGGCGGGACCGCTGCCCGCCCGTCCACGGGACGCCTGGCGGGCCCGGCTGACCAGTCCCAAGACCAAACCTCGGGGGACTTCAACCTGCCCCTTCACCCGGAACCCGTTTCAGCAGGCCTTGCCCACCACCCGTCAAGGCCCACCCACCCCCCATCCCGGGACACCAGGCCTTCCTGTCTCCGGGACACCTGGCGGCAGGCCTCGCCCGCCCTTTCCCTGGGACACCCGGCGGGCCCTGCCGACCCAATCCCAAGGACACCTGGGGGGGGCCTCACCTGCCACTCCTCCTTGGACCCGTAGCGGGCCTCGCCCACCCGTCAAGGCCTGCCCATCCATCCCGGGACGCCTGGCCGGGCCCTCGCCCACCTGTCCCGGGACACCTGGCGGGCCTCACATGCCCCTTCCCGGAAACCGTAGCGGGCCTCGCCCACGGGTACGCCCACGAGACGCCTGGCGGGCTGAGGCCCGCCGGTTCCCTGGGTGGACTACTCGTGGGGCGGAGGACCGCCCGTACCCCGGGACGCCTGGCTGGCGGAGGCCCGTCAGTCCCCGGGACGCCTGGCGGGCGGAGGCCCGCTGGTCCCCGGGACGCCATGGCGGGCGGAGGCCCGCCGGTCCCCGGGACGCCTGGCGGGCCTCTGCCCAGCGGTCCCTGGGACGCCTGGCGGGCCTCTGCCCGCCGGTCCCCACCCCCGGGACGCCTGGGTGGGCCTCTGCCCGCCGGTCCCCGGTCCCCCGGGACGCCATGGTGGGCCTCTGCCCGCTGGGGGCCGGTCCCCGGGACGCCTGGCAGCCCTCTGCCCGCCGGTCCCCGGGACGCCTGGCTGGCGGAGGCCCGTCGGTCCCCGGGACGCCTGGCGGGCGGAGGCCCGCCGGTGGGACGGGGGAGCCTGGCGGGCGGAGGCCCGCCGGTCCCCGGGACGCCTGGCGGGCCTCTGCCCGCCGGTCCCCACCCCGGGACGCCTGGCGGGCTCTGCCCGCCGGTCCCCGGGACGCCTGGTGGGCCTACTGGCCGCCGGTCCCCGGTCCCCGGGACGCCTGGTGGGCCTCTGCCCGCTGGTCCCCGGGACGCCTGGTGGCCCTCCTTGCCCGCCGGTCCCCGGGACGCCTGGCGGGCGGAGGCCCGCCGGTCCCGGGACGCCCGGCGGGCGGAGGCCTGCCGGTCCCCGGGACGCCTGGCGGGCGGAGGCCCGCCGGTCCCCGGGACGTCTGGCGGGCCTCTGCCCGCCGGTCCCCGGACGCCTGGCGGGCCTCTGCCCGCCGGTCCCCGGGACGCCTGGTGCGGCCTCTGCCCGCCGGTCCCCGGTCCCCGGGACGCCTGGTGGGCCTCTGCCCGCTGGTCCCCGGGACGCCTGGCGGCACCTCCCGCCCGCCGGTCCCCCGGGACGCCTGGCGGGCGGAGGCCCCCGTCCCGGTCCCCGGGACGCCCCGGCGGGCGGAGGCCCGCCCGGTCCCCGGGACGCCCGGCGGGCGGAGGCCCGCCGGTCCCCCGGGACGCCCGGCGGGCGGAGGCCCGACGGTCCCCGGGACGCCCTGGAGGGCCGGAGGCCCGCCGGTCCCGGGAACGCCTGGCGGGGCTCCGCCCGTACCCGCCGGACCCGGGCTGGGAGGAGGCCCGGCCGGTCCCTGGGACGCCTGGCGGGCGGAGGCCCGCCCGTCCCTGGGTCGCCTGGCGGGTGGAGGCCCGCCCGTCCCGGGACGCCTGGCGGGCCTCGCCCGCCGTCCCTTAAGAGAGTAACACTTCTGTTCAACCTTAGAACCAGAATATGCCACTGAATCCTTTCAATTCTCTAGGGCTTCTCTGAATCCTCTGCTTCTTATCCTGGCACTCCACAAATCTTCTCTGAATTCTTTGCTCTTTCTTCTGACGCTCCCTGAATCTTCTCTGAATCCTCTGCTTCTCCTGGCATTCCACCAATCTTCTCTCAATCCTTTGCTTCTCCATGGCACTCCACCAATCTTCTCTCAATCGTTTGCTTCTCAATGACACTTCCACCAAATCTTCTCAGAATCCGCTGCTTTTCTTGGCACTCCACCAATCTTCTCTGTATCTTCTGCTTCGAATCCTGGCACTCCACCAATCCTTACATTTACCTTTCCCTCTCAGGAATCATTAAAACTCTTACAAAACATTTTATACTTACCCTCTAACTTTCATATCCTTCAACGATTAACAAAGCAAACTATTGCATATAAACATCAAACCTTCCATATAAAATAAAGTATTTGCAGTTCACTCCTAAAATCCATTGTAAACAAAATCCAAAATCATTCTAACACATGGGATTTATGAAAGAAGTCCTTTAATCGAGGTTAAACTCGAATTATTATGTAATAACAAAATTTGCTGCAAAAAATAATGTGTAAATGAAAATCACAGTTTGTAAATAAACTTTATTGATTAAAAAAAAAAAAACTTTCCATACAACAAACATTCTCCTCAAATTTTTGACATCTGAGCACTCTTCGCAAGGCCAGCTTAGACTTGGTCGCGACATTCCTTGAACAATGACAGCTGCTCCTTCATTTTCCAGGCATCTGTAATTTCCCTGGTGGTTCTTGAGCTGGCAAACCGATGTTCTCCTTCGCTCCTCGCAAGCTGTCGAACCTCATCTTCCAACTGGTCGTTCCGTTCGCCCTGGACACCGTGTTCCTATCCAGCGACTTGAAGCGATGATTCCCTTCCTCTAGAAGGCACCTCAGCTCGTTTCTCTTCAGTTTCGCAACCTGAACTTCACAATGTAGTACACACGTTTCCTTCGTGAGATCTTCCACTTCCTTCTGCAGGAGCTGGAACCTGACCTCGGCGTCTTTCCTGTCGGATTAACGCTTTTCGTTCGCGTCTTTTCGTTCCTGGACGAGCCTCGCCTTCCGCGCTGCTTCTTCGGTCTATATCTGCACGTCCTTCTCCTTCTTCACTTGATCGTTCTCCTTCAGAAACAACGTCTCACCTTCGAATAAGTGGGCCCTTTCTTGCCAGGCCTGTTGTTGCAACACCCACTGAGTTATCTGGATCACACGAGTGCTTTCTTCCTTTCCGCCCGCCTTCTGAATGTCTTCATTGTAGTCAAGCCTCTGTTGCAGTTGAAAAATGATCCTGTCCAAGTTCACTGCTGCTCTCTCTGGTACTGTGTGGTGTCTCGCAAGGCCGAAATTCTCTCGTTCAATTCCATTTCCTTGGCCTGTTCACCTCCATCATCAGTAATTAGAAGGAACCTCACCAGTGAATAGGCAGCCTATAAACAACATGACTATCCTTGCGTTAGACTTCTCTCCGTATTTCAGGACAAACATATAGACAATAACGTCAACACAACAGCTGCTGCCAAGGCCAAGTAAGGCCACATTTTCTTCAAACTGGAGTACCCAATTCATATACTCTCCTCTATATCCCTCTCTTTTTCCTTGATTTTCAATATTTCACAAGAGATATTTCGATTTATCAAAATATAGCAAGAAACATTCTGAAAGATTTCCAATCATGCCTTGTTTCTAGGTGTTATAAATTTCTGCAGTTTTCTCTCTCTCTCTCTCTCTCTCTCTCTCTCTCTCTCTCTCTCTCTCTCTCTCTCTCTCTCTCTCTCTTTTTTTACGGGATCTTTTTGCAGTACGCATCTTTTTTGTTTGGGTCTCTTATCGTCTATCTATTAAAAATATATTTAAGGGATTTTCCTTTATTTACCTTTTTCTCTTCAGTTTCGCAACCTGAACTTCACAATGTAGTACACACGTTTCCTTCGTGAGATCTTCCACTTCCTTCTGCAGGAGCTGGAACCTGACCTCGGCGGGCAATTGGAACTGGAACTGAGCAAAAAATGACCATTTTTCTAAGCTACGTTTTATTGTTATTGGATTTAACCAAATAACTAAAAGATATCATTCTAAATGAACTAGCCGAGACATCAAGAGAAATATTATATTATATTATAATTAATAATCAACTACTCAACCATAATGATTTTCAAAAACTATAGGTAAGTTTTAAGATTTTAAATTTATATCATATGCATACAAAGAAAAGGTAAAACGAAATTTAATTATACTAAATTTTGTCCTATATAAAAGTGAAAATCAGGTATAAAGGAGTACAATTTTATTTGAGCATAACTTGATTCGTAAATTGAAATCCAATATAGAAATAAAGCAGAAAATCCTAACAGCCCCATTTCTATAGGCAACGCATTTGGTGTGAACGTATCCTTATAACACAAATGTAAATAATACTGCGTAAAACACGTTCCAGGGAAATCAAATACATAACCCACACTTCTGTTACATAATATAAACTGTAGATTCCATACCTGATCGTCTGTGTGAGGTCACAGATGCAGATGGAGGTTGGACATCCTACTCATTGTATATATCATACAAATAACAATGATAAAATATTGACACTAGCTCAACGTGTTTTTTAGTTTATGTTCCTTTTACTTGATTACCAGTTAATGCTAAATTTGTTTTTTGAAAAGATCATGCATATTTTCATAGTTTAAAGTGAAAAAGTAAATTTATAGTATCTCAAATTAAATGAAAAAAAAAAAAAAGTGATATTGGTTCAAATTTATCTGCCAGATTGTCGGAAAAATGTGATGGTTTTTTAGTTTAACATTTAGTCAAACTGAAATAAGCCTTAAATTTTGAACATAGAAGGCTTTGTAAATATCACTACTTTATTTTGTTATTTTGAAATAAAGGGAATTACAAAACGCGCTTCATTCCAAGAAAAAAAGAAGGAAAACAGATTAAGGTAATAAAGTTGAGACAGAATAAGAGCACAGCAGTTAAGAAACTAAGGCTAGATTATTAAAAGGGGGTCCAAAAGGTAGAAGAAATAAGCCCTGATAGAATTAGTGGAGCTAAAAGCTGCAGCCTACGAATGGCCATATACTAGGCAACTTAACTCTCCAAAGCAAAGGTAGAAGCTAGTGGCTCCTAACCCTCCCTAAGACAGGAAATGGTCAGGGAACGGCAAGGACTATGGCAGTTGACTTTACAGCGGAGAGAAAAGTTACATTCCTACAAAAACATATTAACTCTTTTACACGTTAGAATTGGCTATAACTACATCGGCACTAGAAAACTACTTTGCTTCTTGAAACACAGGAATTGAGTTAAGTTATTTTTCTATTACAATGCATCTTGAAAACAAGGATGAAAATATCCTTACTAAAGAAATATAGTAAAATGGATAATGACTCGTATTTTGTAACTGACCTGGTGCTAGGAAGAAAATAAGAACACGAGGCTTCTTCACACCATAATCTAGAAAAGAACTTAATAAGTTTTATCTCTCTCTCTTTCTCTCTACTCATCTTTGTCTTGTTATATTCTGTGGTTCTGTCTTTCTCTTTTCCACCAAATATGAACCTGTTTATATTGGTGAAAGTATCCTAATATTTCATGTTGTTTTAATTACTAAAATTTAGTAAATAAAGAAAATTATATATAGCCCAATTTTTTGTGTGATTGCCCACATCGCCCGCTTTCTCTATGGAGTTTGTTGGCCCAATCATGGAATTGTATAAGTATATAGACATGTATCTGTGTGTATGGTTGCTACCTCAATAAAGTAAGTGAACTGAAAATTTTGCTAATTTGCTGATAGATGTTCTATATATCTATATATATATATATATATATATATATATATATATATATATATATATATATATATATAGAGGTGGCTTGCTGCTTACAGAACACCACCGTTAACACTTGGTGAAAGTTTTGTATCGATCTCGTGGACAGTCATGTCAGTATATAAGATTTAAGATTTAATAATCTATAGGAAATGCCATTTCATAAATAGTGAGTTCCTAAGCACTTTAGTCTCATATTTATTTCGCATATTTCCTTAAATGCACATTTTACACTCAAACCCAGTATCGTCAACAACAAAATGTTTACGACCACTCTCTTAATTAACGTTAATAGATTAAGGATACTTTAGTCTATGCTCAAGAAAACTATCTGCTGCCCACTCCTCCTTCCTTGTCCTGACGGCGCAACATCTATTGGATGCTCCATTAGTTACTTGCTCAACTGCTCCGGGGTTTCATAGTCGCGGATTCGTGTTCACTCTGGATCAGCGGAGGGAACGAACTATTGTGCGTGACAGTACAGTTGGACACAGGTTTACCTGGTACACCGTCTTGAGAGACTTCCCTCACCTCTCCTCCCCCTCCCTTCTCTCTCTCTCTCTGAATGTTACTTAGTTTAAGTATATTTTGCACGATTTTTTTTTGTATCTATCTATCTATCTAATCTAATAATAATAATTTAAAATGTTGTATATATATATATATAACGATTCACGCTGTTGTTACCTGCCAGCAAGGCTGGCATTACGGTACGGTACGGTAAGGTTGATATTTATAGCCTATGTGTACGGTACGGAATTACGCAACGACAATTTTACCGAAGTACGGTACGGTACAGTTCAGGTACGGAAAAAATGTGCAAATTCCGTACCGTACTACCTTACCTTACGCTATGGATATATTACTTTTGGTCTACGTTGAAAACAAGGGAACAATATTAATTAATTATTAATAATAATAACAGTAATATAGTCATTTTTTTAAACTATTAATTTGAATTAGCATCCCAGCAGCAGCAGCAGTAGTAGTAGCTATTACTAGTTTTTTTGTCTTAAGATCAAATTTTTTTTTCTTTCTTTAGTGACTATTGACTTGGGTTATGAGTAAATGATTATAATTATTGGAGTAAGAGATATCTGCATGTATGGTGGAGTAGTAGAACGATAGACACTGTGATTGATGGTAAATCTACTGTTATACTTGTGTTAGTTACCTCCTTCGCAAGCTTCATTTGGACTCAGGGCATCAGCCATATGCTTGCATTACGAAGGTGAAGAAGAGATGGCCGTCTTGGAACATAGCTGTCGGCATGGTAGCCGAAATCCGTTTGTCACGCAACTTTTTAACTTTTTTTTTTTTTTTTAGCAAGAGAGAGCCGCCAATTGCCCACAGATTGGTTTGAATAGGTAACTGGTTATAGTTACTCTATGTGTTACAAATAAAAATTGAGCATTTTTTACCGAACATCCAATAGAGTTAAAGCCTTGATTATACCGAAAAATTACAGCAAAATCTCGTACTGATACCAGTCTTCATTACAGTGTTATTGACCAAAAACGTGACTGCATTGTCTGTGAAACCCACAGTAAGAGAGCTTTACCAATTACAAATAAACCTTACCTTTTATTCAGGCTTGGTGTAATTGTCCTTTATCTGATATGTTTTTAATTACACGTTTTGAAGTTAACTGTAATTGAATTGTTTTTTATTTATAATTAATGGTAATTGTTATTGTTATTGTAATTGTAACTGAAAACTTTATTTGAGATTGTTATCCTAGAGCCGCCCTCTTACTTTTCGAGAACTCATCTTGACCAAATGCAATGGAGAGATGTTTTGAGTCGCTTCCATTCATTTTATTATATTATTAAGGGAGAATCTTGACAAGCCAGCTACCAATTCTAAAAATTTTTTTTATTCCATTTATTTCCTTTTTTTGTGCAAAAAGTTTTGTGAAATTTTTTTTCCAGTATTTGAGTTTTGTATTTCAGTATCATTTTCTTTAAAATCAGCTAATAATTTTAATTTTCTACCACAATAAACATACTAAAAATTTACTTAGGCAAATCATAGGATGCTAACGATAATTTCTACAGGTCTAAAATATTTTAGATATGTTTGTTTTGTATTTGTACTAAAGGTATCATAAGTTACAAATTACAATTGTTGCAGAAATTGACTGTAAAAGGAAAACCAAACTCAAGTATAACAAAGTCTTTGCAACTATCTGCATTTCTTAAAATTAAATAGGTGTGCGAAATGTAATTGAGTAATACGTTTTATATATGTATTTGTAGCTGTGATTACAATTTTGAAATATTAAAATTGTATTGTATTTGATATTGTTTTTTCCCATCTTGTAATTGAGTTGTAACTGTAATTCGATAACAAGTCAGGTAATTATGATTCTAATTATTGTAATAGACATAAAGCAAACGTAATTAATCTCCTAACCTGCTTAATGCTTATATTACATAAAGATACGACGAGTAGCTACTTCATACGAAATGGATGAGCATAAAAATAACGGGAACAAAAATGATTTTTTTTTTATGTATACATGGGAGAAAACTGATTAGAAATTCAGTGATTTTTCCACTGCACTTCGGCTTCTCTCGGGGCACCTGTGAATTGTTCAATATTTAATAATCGACTTTATCTTTCTCGGGATCTATGGGATTCATGTCTGCACCCTTATTTGGCCAGTCAACCAATTCAAATCCTCTCGATCTAGAAACCATTCCTGGACTATTCTGGCCGTACGATGGGGCAGCCGTCATGAATGAAAATGACAGGACTAGGTGGAAAGGGATAATTCCGCTGGTGAAGTGAAGGGAGTAAGAAATCCTGAAGAATTTTAACGTATTTTTCCACTGAGGAAACCCTTCAGTCTTGGTGATATCACATATACCATGTAAGGAAAATCCAGGCCCACACATTTACGGTTACAAGCCACTCCTGGCAACTTCGTAAATGTTTCCTCGGTGGTATCTGAAGGAAAACAATCTGAATTTTTACAATTTACGCGTTGCTTTCCGTAACAACCACTGCATTAAAGATAATGTTTATTCATCTATGATGATTAATACTTATTACAAGTTTGCCTCCTCCAACCTCCTTATACACTAAAACAGCCCGAAAGCAGGTTAATGGAATTCACGTTAAGAGAGGAAACCAACACCACCTTTAGTGTTTCAAACAGACAATTAACAATTTATCATTATGAAGACATACAGAATTTTAAACGTTATCAATGACAGTAATGACCTGAGATGGTGCAATGCAGTAACAGCCAATCAATCACTCAGTCCCAGTAATCGTGTGATTTAATATATCACTTTGTTCAGTGATAACGAATCCAATGCTAGCAGCACCCCTATTACACGCTAACAACGTTTTGTCACCCCAATCAATGGCTAGAACTGAGGTGGTTGTATAAATTTTGATAGGTTATCTGTCCTCTGCTAGTAGTATTCGTTATAGTCTCCAAATGAACAGCAATATATGGTTCTCCTGGCGCAGATCGTCGCTCTACGAGAAAGTGGGCTTCCAATATGTGCTGTTGCACAGCGTCTTGACGTCTCCCCTACAGCAGTAAATAAATGAAAAGGAGGCATGCTTAGACTGGGAATTGACCGACTTTGGATAGCATTTATTTATTTCATTTATTATTAATTTTTTTAAACAATAAACCTTACAAACCCGTAAAATCATGAAACCTAAATTACAGTTGCCTTGGTCCTGTTGAACTCTAATAGTGATTCTTTCTCTTTACTTCCCAGAATACCAAATAGCCCTCCCATAAGTAAACAGGCTATAATTAATCTTGATTATCTAGGTATCTGAATGTTAATTACGTATTTCAGTTCGAAGACTTCCACCACCAATGACCACCCGTTAGGATAACGACGACATTTGACGAGCAGCAGAAGACCCTTTTACCAATATTCGTGAACGTCTGGCATTAAATGTTTCGGCTATGACGGTGCGAAGACGTCTGCATGAGGCAGGAATACCTCATAGAATTCCTGCCAAGAAGGAATTTCTCGCCGAACGGCATCGTGCTGATAGTGTTGCCTTTGTTCAACAGTTTGTGGGGGAGGATATGGAATTTCGGTCTCGAGTCGTATGCAGTGACGAAAGGTCTTTTACTAGCAGAAGTCACGGCAGGATACATAAGTGAAGACCGAGTAATATAAGGTGAGTTTCTATAATCATTAATAACAGTCAGATTATAATAATTATAAGCAAGGGTAATATTATAATCAAAAGATAATAATTTTGTCAATAACCATGTATTTTCCGCTAATTAAATTATATTGCCACGAGAAGTGTGAAAATAAAAAATCTTCATTGAAAACCCCCCATTAGTTCTACTATTGCCAGCTTTCAGGCATTAAGCAAATGCATTATTAATGTTATGAATAATCACGTAGGCAAACTTATAATAGCTATAGAGTACAGCCTGTTTACTGAATTAAAGAATATCATATCATAACGGACCGTTGCAGATCAAACTTAATACTATTATAAGTATTAATCCTTGCAGATGAATAAACATTCTTAACTTATTGCAAGGGTTCTTACTTAGCATTTTATTTTCCCAAACGATATAGCATTATTTTCCCTATTACGAAAAGCAAACCGTAAATTGTTAAAAATTAGATTTTTTCCCTTCAGATACTACAGAAGAAACATTTACGAGGTGATCAGGAATGGGCATTTCAGAGTAAGCGTGTGGGGCTGGGTCTTCTTACATTGTATAGATGATATCACCAGGATTGAGTGGAGGTTCACTGGTGAAAAATACATTGAAATTCTTCAGGATTTCTAACTTATTTCACTTCAACAGCGGAATTATTCCTCCCCACCAGCTCTTGTGATTTTCATTCACTACCGCTGCCCCATCCATACGGCCAGAATAGTCCAGGAATCTGTTTCAAGGTCGAGAGGATCTGCAATTGCTTGACTGGCCAAGTAAGGATACAGACATGAACCTCATGAAAATATTTAGGCTAATTTGGTAAAATGTTGGAAGCCTGAGAGGGAGAGGACCACTGGGAACGCAATGGAAGGTCTTCCACAACCAACCACAGATCGTCAGAAACCACGAATCTTCTATGCCTAACAGATTGCAAGAGGTGATCTACAAGGGAAGGTGGGGGCTGGACTTCTCACTAATATTAAAAATAAAATGTAAAAATTGAGTAGTATATTTGGATTACCCCATGGCTTCCGCTGAACTTCCATGTCGTATGATATAAACAAAAATCGTAAACAGAATGAATATCGTTTAGCTCCAGGTCATGATTATTATAATTTATTTATTAGAAAGGTGAATTTGATATTTCAATGGAGTTCAAAATCTAAAGGGAATTTCGCTATCCTGGATTTTTTTCTTTAAAAATTATCTAAAAAGAGAACCCTAGGACAATATCATCAAACTACATTTCTCCAAATAGCTCTTTCCACAATGGACAGGTAAATGACTGAAGGGGCTGTTTAACAGTAGAGACGTCTGTCTCTTATCCTCACACGAATGATGATAAGAGCGAAAGGAATTTCTGTCCGTATGACATTAAAACATGTATCACATTTAATATATTAGAAAATATCAAGCCAAGTAGATAATGTTTTTATCCATATCATGTGAATAATTATTGTAAATGACCGAGCTGTTTAGGGAATAACCTCTAACCAGTATCTTGCAAGAGGGAACTTAAAAACCTAACCATGAATACATGAAACCTCTGAATATCAACAATTGTTTATCATTGGCAAACGAATTAAGTTTACCATATGGGAATGGTTAAAAGTTTGCACCAAGTTTGGGAGTCCTTCTTCACTGTCCATTACAAGTTGTGGAATGTTCTCTGACCCTAGTAGTTTCATTTTGAGAATTCCTCAGTAACGTCTAGTCTCTGTCTCTCGCTCTTTTTCATTCTATATGTATTTACAAGAGAGTGAGTTTAATCCAATCCTTCTTCTTGTAAATGTTGTTGTATTCAGAAAATCTACAGTACTATAATAATATTAGGATAAATACTAAAAACACCCAGGCATTAAAGATAAAACAAGAAAATATTTTCAAGTGGCGCTTTTCGTTAGCCATACACTATATCCACGAGCATATCTATACTTCTTCCACTCATCGGGGTCGCAACAGGCCCACCTTACCCCTAGGCCCCAACCCATTTCAGTTTGTAGCAAAGCCAGGCTGAGGACATCATCGGTACAGCAAAAAAAAGCAAGAAGCTTGTCAGTTTGAATTACATTTTAGAATTCCAAAACCTGTAAGACGGCTTAACAACAAGAACTCAATCCCCGACACCACTCCCCCCGACCCCCCGAAAAAATATATATGCATATATTAGTTTAGTCAAGATTAGAGGGTGTTAATGACATATCAAAACTGCATACTTAGCACAATGGTATTTCTAGATGACATGTCACTTTAAATTAGCTAATATGAGAGAGAGAGAGAGAGAGAGAAAGGAGCTAAGGTGTCACACTCTTTCAACACGTTCACTGAGTTTTTGAGTATGTTCAATGAAGTGCTGCTGCGCTTCTCTTTATAGCTTCCTATTATATTATTGGTAGGAAACGCACTGCAACCGATAGTATAAACTTGGCTTACGTGATAAGGTTAAAATATCCTGTTATGATGTTCCTGATTCTCTCCAATACCAATATAACTCTAAAATTTTGATGAATTTTAAGTATTGCGTAATGAATATGACCGATATATAATAACAGACACGGTGGAAAGATAACGTCTTAGACAAAAGTTAAATGGAATCTTAATAAACAAACTTATATTAAAAGTGAGACAGTAATCTTAGTTACAGTGATATAACCTGCTCAGATTTCTTTTTTTTCTTTACTCCGTGTGTGTGTGTGTGTGTGTGTGTTTCTCTTACCTTACCTAATGACTCCTCCCACTGAAAGAATTCTAGAGCTTATTGGTGGAACTCTTGCTAAGAGCGGAAGAGTCCTCCCCCTCAGTAAACACTGTTACCATATAATTTTTCGAAGTCCCTCAAGAAGGTGTGCCAGGGAAACCTGTGTCCAACTGTACGTACATATAAAAGACGAAAAATGACCATCATGTAAACACGCCCCCTTAGAGTTTCACATATGCCAGATAACCTTTGACACGTTTCAGACCACCTTCCTGAGGCGTGACTTCAATATTTCACCTTCTGCATTATTGCGTATTCTATGTGGGCGAGACGTTTTTCGGAATAAACGTTGGGATATATTTTTGAGCCAGAATTGTCAAACCTTCACTAGACTTATTTGGGGGAACTCATATTTCCCCCAGAAATTCTGGGCCTCAATTCTTGTATGACGTATATCCCTGCAGGGAGTATGTGTATCTTTTTTTCTTTTTTTTTTACCCTCATGTTTTACATATTTTGTCTCATGTGAGCTGATGTTGTAAAGGCAATGCCCATCTTTTAGAGCTTTGAAGGATAACGTATAACTCTTCCTATCAGAGTCTGCAAGTAAAGTCTTTTGCTAATGCTTCAGCGTATGTGTTAGTTTGCATGCATTGATACTTGCATACGTGTTCGCTTAGACGTGTATGTAAGGTTAAACACACAAGGCAATAAAGTAAATTAATCTCTGTGGGGCAGTAACATAACAGGCACAATAAAGTAACTTGAAACAAAAGTGGTTCTGTCTTCAAAATGGGTATAATGGGGGGGGGGGGGGGTTGTTGTTTTGCGAATGTGAATGAGAGATTACGACAAACTTTAATTTACTCTCCTGGATCTTTAGCTGATATGTAGTTCTTATTATACTCTGTTTCCTTCGGCGATGTTGTGGTGAAATGGGGAAAATCTGACTGAGTGAATGATTACTTAGGTTTAAGAAGATACACCTGGGGAAACCTTACACATTGTTAACGCTGAATGTCATATACAAAATCTCAAGACTTTTATAAGTCATTATAAGAAACATGAAGATTTTTGTTATCAAATAAAAAAAAGTGGTTGACCTTGTTAATTTCCACACTGTTATTTCTGACTCATCCGTTCCTCAAGAGAGGTCATAAATAAACAAAGACATCCAGCGAAGCAAAGGTCACATCATCTTTTCTATTCCCCCCAAAAAATGATCTTGTTCAGGTGGTGCAACAAGCAACAAACTACTCAGGTATTCCGTTTTGTGTTATTTTAAGGGGAAACATTTCTGTTTGTGGTCAGGAAGAAAGAAAACGGTAATTGAACGATGTAACATTTCATTCTTTCATTGACGAAGCTCTGAATGTGCAACGCCAGATCAAATTTAAACAACCAGTCAGAAATTGACTGTAAATTTTCTTTTAATTATTACCAGTGGGATCATTAAACGTTGATGTCAACCTTGGGAAAGTTTTTCTTTTCTTTGTTTTTTTTTAAGAAACTTGGTATGACTTTGACTGCCTTCAGCTGACCACTCACACAATGATACCGTCAAGGTTAAAGGGAAAACTATGCCCTTCTGTAGCCCAGACCCGGTAAAAACGAGATAAAGGAAAAGGAAAGAAGGAGAAGGCCTGGGCTTCATAACGAAGAGATCGAAAAGCCTCCTTAAAAAAAAATAAATAAAAGCTTCAGGTGAAAATAGTAACCGCTTCACACGAAAAGTATTACTACCCAATTAGATTTTCATAAATCCACGCTGAAGCTCTTTATAAGTCTAAGTGACCTTCGACAGATAAAGCAAAAAACTCCATAATCCAAGTTGTGATATACATTGTAAAACCCACAACATCACTAACTA
>NC_061087.1:80532622-80537622 GCF_015104395.2 Macrobrachium nipponense
AGACCCCGAAATTCTTGGTTTGTAGATATATATATATATATATATATATATATATATATATATACATACGATATATATATATATATAATATATATAATATATATTATATATACCATATATATATATATATATATATATATATAGTATATATATATTATGAATTAATTTTGATATGTAAAAGAAAATGTTTACAATAAGGTCAAGATTAATGAATTGTTTATCTTTAAGTTTATATTGTTAATGTGAAACTCATTGCATTTGGAATTCAAAGAGACCTAACAAGGTAAATGCCAATATCATGGTAACTCCTTTTTTTTGTTTTTTTTTTTCAGCTGCGCACAGCGTGAGGCAAAACAGAAATTATCTTGCTCTTTGAAGATTAAACCGTATCTGACTATGACCGAGGTAGTGGAATTTGCAATCTGGTTCTGTTAGGCTTTACACTGGAGGTGAATTCACTATCATTTAAGAAAATTAATATTTTGGTTTCTATTGCAGTGGATGTTACCTCAGGTGAATGCACTTTTTATGGGATATATTCAATGTAATGGGAACATTAGCATATACGTATGAAATATTAAATATATAATTTTTACGACGCTGCACTTGTTATGGGATATATGTAATATAATGGAACATTAGCATATGACCGTATTAAATATAAATATATAATTTTACGACTGTTGTGAGATCATAAGGAGGTCTACATATCTAAGTTCAATATTGGATAATATTGCATCTGTCTAGGCATATATCAAAACCACTTATTACAGTTTTCTTTTAATTAAATTCTCCATGAAAAATGAATATCAAGACGGTTGTTAGTAAAGAGCTAACGCTTAAGAAGCTTGTAGCATTTAGAATATATATATATATATATATATATATATATATATATATGATATATATATATATTATATAATATATATATATATATATATATGTATATATACATATGCTATATGTGCGTGTGTTTGTGTATGTGTGTATGCATGCATGTATGTATGTATGCATGTATGTATGCATGTATTATCTACTGGACTGTATGTGTGATTTATGCATGAAAGGCATCATGCCAGGATTATATAACGTTAACACTCAGTTCGACTGACGTTTTGGCGAGGCAAATCCTCCATTGTCCAAATCAGTGTGGTCGTCATTAGTGAGTAACATTGTTAATAACCCAAAAGATGCAGTTAATGGTCGGTTGACGGCGAAAACAATATTAAAAGCGGGAGACGACATTCGTCGAATTTGATGCATGGTTGTCATTGACGATAAAATGAACTGGGCTATAGAATGTTAAGTTCATGTATCCATATATGTTTGGCAACAATGATCTCTCTGTCTCCCTCCCCTTCTTTCTCTCATATATATATATATATATATATATATATATATCTATATATATATATATATATATATATATATATATGATTGAAAGAGAAGGGATTACTCTCCTGAAAACGGAGTGAAAAAAGAAGACAAAAAATGCAGAAACCAATGGTCGGGAAATATAATAATCTTGGATCCATAGTTTCTCGACTGAAGAAAAAATAAATGAAAAGATTGAGTTAACTTAGATCTTACAATGTGTCATCAGGTGAATGAAAAGAAATCGACAAAATATAATGCATGTGTAAATATGAATAAAATTTAAAGTTTGTCACATTATTTGTATAACTATTATTTTCATCAAAATTCTGTTGTCTATTTTTTCAATGAACGTTATATGGTAAAGCTTCCGATTGAAATGAATTATGTTTGGTAGACTTTGCTTATTAAAATGTTATTATGGAGCAGGGGTTTCCTATATAGAGCTTGAATATCACTTTGCTAAATACTATATATAGCTCATGCATCATATATTATTTATTTCACAGCTTGAATTTGATCAAATTTATATTGTATCGTTTCATTTCATTGGATTGTTTTGAAAATGACTCACTGAAACAATTTAGGGTCTATTCAGTTAAATGATGTTCGTTTAGAAATATAAATTATTTTTCAAAAATCATCTTATGCAATTCGCCACGTATTTTCTGCGCGCTATTTTATCAGTCTCTCGAAAGTTCATGAGTGTTCTTAATCACTTTATGAACTTATATTAAATTGCTGATAGCGATAAACCATATCCTGTCAAAGATATCTTGGGAGATAAGAAGAGGAGAGAGAGAGAGAGAGAGAGAGAGAGAGAGAGAGAGAGAGAGAGAGAGAGAGCTCAAAGCCACTCGAAGTAATTTTAAACGACTCATTTTTAAACGATAGTTCCCGAAGGAGTAGAATTTTTTTTTAAGTATTCGGAAAGATAATTGGGAGATCGGAGTACGATAACTGGAGGAAAGAATATCTGGAAATATGTGCCATTAGTGAGACGCCTTTTAATGTTTCTTTGATGACGGAGCGAGGTTCCAGACAGTGAATATTTCAGTTTTTTTTTTTTTTTCGAATGTCAGGAAATGGACTCCTGGTGTACGTCAACTAACTGAATATGGACTACTCGGGATGGGCGTGTTTATGGCGAAGCCGAAACTCTTAGTTTGTTGGTTTAAATCAAACCCCGAAACTCTCTTGTTGTTGGTTTGAATCAAACCCCAAAACTCTTGGTTTGTTGGTTTGAATCAAACCACAAAACTCTTGGTTTGTTTGTTTGAATCAAACCACAAAACTCTTGGTTTGAATCAAACTCCAAAACTCTTTACTTTATTTTGGTTATTTGAAATTCCAAACCCCAAAAACTCTTTGCTTTATTGTTGGTTTGAATCAAACCCCGAAACTCTTGGTTTGTTGGTTTGAATCAAACCCCGAAACTCTTGGTTTGTTGATTTGAATCAAACCAGTAGTCTGGCAGACTGAGTTATGTCCAGCGTCGTTAACTGTTAATAATGGCAAGGTAATAGGAGGCTTTGTTTGGATCTCTGGACTATGACCGACCAACAGAGACTAAGACAGAGACAGAGGTCGGGAGGCAATTTAGCCTCAACGAACTTCTTAATTTCCGTAGTTTCTGAGGTCCAGTAAAAAAGTTACCAGTCCTTCAGTTACGGATTTTTGCTCTGCTTACGATACAAACACACAAATATGTGTATGTGCATTTATGTGCATGTATGCTTACATTGTATATAAATATATATATATATATATATATATATATATATATATATATATATATATAATATATATATATATATATATATATATAGATATATATATATATTAGTATATATATATACCTATATATATAATATATATATATATATATATATATATATATATATATATATATATATATATATATGGAAGATAAAAAGCCCATAAAACACTATTTGAACGTCGCAACCATATATTTCGAGTACTTCCTTCTGTGATAGGACAGAACAAAGCCAGCGTAGCTTTATATTTTTATTTTCAAAATTTTCGAGACGTTGAGTCTCATCTTCAGGGTAGTAAATTATACAAAAGTTACACATTAAAACAAGACTCAGTCATAGTAATAGTTGTAGAAGTGAAAAATCGCAAAAAATCTTTAGTTAAAAAAATAAAAATGAAATAAAAAGTGAGGAATACTTAAATCACTATCTATCTCTATTTTCGTTAAAAACTGAGTGACGTTCTCCCGTTGTATAGTTCAGGTTCATCATATGGTGTATAAGGCTAGGAGTACACGAGACACTCTGCGGCGCCACAGAGTGGCGTCGGTATGTGGTGGGGATGTGGCTTCTCATAGGTTTCCAGTGCTTATAAGCTGTGGCGGGGATCTGCGGCAGCTCGCCACAGTCGCTTGCCACAGACGCTCGTCTGCTCGATATACCTTATGAACAATGGAAACCTATGGGAAAGCCACATTCCACACATTGACGCCACTCTGTGGTCGCCACAGAGTGGCTCGTGTATTCTTGGCCTTACAATGACTTCAAAAACTATAAAGATGGTGTCCTTTTAAAACCTATTTTAACGCTATGTAATAACTCTATTTACCAGATAGCAGAATACTTTGTACCAATGCTGCAACCATTTGCAAATAATGAATATGTTTTACCCAATTCTACCAACCTTGTACTTTATATTTCACCAATGAATGTTGACTAATATATGGTGAGTTGGTATGTCACATTTCTTTTTACGAACATACCGTTGCAGGCAACGGTTGACATTATCTTAGAGAAGATCTTTAGATGAAAAAATTTCATATAATGGTTTTGATAAGGCTAATTTTAAGAAACTTCTGGAAATTGCAGTGCAGGACACGCACTTTATTTTTAACAATCAACTCGTATTTAAACAAGTTGATGGTGTTTCCACTTGACCCAGTTATGGCTAATGCTTTTATGTACTCTTCTGAGGAACAAATGTTGGATGGGTGTCCCTTATCATATCGTCCTCTCTTTTATGAAGGATATGTGGATGACACTATTTCTCTAATCAGATCCCGAGAAGCAGCCGAAGATTTTTTAGAATATATTAATGGCCTCAGTTGAGCATGAGCATGACACCAACTTCCTTTTTTTTTAGATCTTCTAATTACTAGGACAGAACATGGTTCTATACGAGTGTCTTCCGATAAAACGACATTCACAGATCAAAGTACAAACTTCCATAGCAGCTGCTACCTAACATTTAAATACGTTATCTTCCAGCTGGCATAACTTCTTCAGCGAAATTCCGAAATTCAATTTTTACTCCAGTCTTTTTTTAAATCAATGAGTATCCTCCAGCCTTACTCTTTACATATGTGAATAACTTCTTAAATAACAAATTTCAGCCACATCAACCTGTACCGAACGATCCTTAATGATTAATGTATGCATTTGTTCCTTTTATTTATTCCAGCACATTTAAGTTACTAATACAAAAAATAATTCAGGATACGTGTCCGGCTGTGAATCTCAAAATAATAAGTAAAAATTCTAAAAATAAGGGTTCATTTTCCTCCAACAAACATAAACTTCCGGCTTTGATGCGACCTTCTATGGTTTATTGCTTTACCTACCCGAAATATA
>NC_061087.1:80542622-80545122 GCF_015104395.2 Macrobrachium nipponense
AATGAGCTGACAAAGAATACAAAAGAAAATCCTGCTTTAGAATTCCATGCAAACTAGAGAATTCATATTTTACTGTAGTCGGGACTATGCCAGATTGTAATCATTCCATCTTTCTGTTTTTCCTTTGAATGGACAATTCAGATGATTATATAAAATATGAAGATTAATCCCAAACAAGTTCACAGTAAAGCACAATACACGAGGAAAAGTTACGCTGAAGCTTCTTTTGAGAGAGAGAGAGAGAAGAGAGAGAGAGAAGAGAGAGAGAGAGAGAGAGCTCAAAGCTACTCATAGTCTTTTTATTCGACTCATTTTTAAACGGTAGTTCCCGAAAGAGTTGAAACTTTTTCGAAGCATTCGAATAGCTAATTGGGAGATCGGAGTACGATAACGGGAGGAAAGAAAACCTCGGAATATGTACCATTAGAGAGACTCCTTCCAATGCTCTTTTGATGACACAGCGAGGTTCAAGACGGTGATTTTGTTTTTACCCTTTTTTCCTGAATGTCAGGAAATGAACCCCTGCCACACGTCAACTGACAGAATAAGGATTACTCGAGATGGGCGTATGGTATTAAGGCGAAGCCAGAGACTCTTGGCTGCTTTAAACAGCCAAGAGTCTAATGGCGGAACAAAAGCATCGTAGGCCAAGAAAGAGACAGTTAAATGTGCGTTCTCTGTCCTTCTCTAGCGTATATTTTTCTGTCTGCATGTGATGACGTTGCTTATCTGTGTGTGTGTGTATATATATATATATATATATATATATATATATATATATATATATATATATATATATATATGCATATATTATATATATATAATATATATATATACATATATATATATATATATATATATATATATATATATATATATATATACTACATATACATATATATATATATATATATATATATATATATATATATATAGATAGATAGATAGATAGATAGATACCCATCCCCATACTAAATAAAACCTTTCATGTAGTGTAGAATACATTTCAATATAAAAGTTTTTCTGGACAGTTTGTCAAATCTTCCAAAATACACCCGAGAATATTCCCAAACCCGACCAGCCTCCAAGTGAAATATAAAAAAAAAAAAAAATAGAAGAAAAAATAAAAATGTTGTGGTGATATGACGTTAATGGCAGAGACGGTTTTGGCCTCATCTACATGCATGGATTCGGCCTCCTGTTCCGGCTAAAAAAAAAAAAAAATACGGAGTCGACGCCCATATTTCGATGCTGTGAGTGGAATGCCTCTAAGGATACAGAAACTGGCAAAATGTTGATGCTAAAGAGCACAAGAAGAAAGGAATTCCTATCATCCCTGTCGAAAATCTTGAATTCTTTCGCTTTGCTTGAATTATGAGAAAAGACATGGGATAGAATATTTATGTTGCAATGTGACAAGCAGTTGTGAAGAAGGAAAAAAGAAGAAAAAAAGGAATAACAATAACATTTTAGTGGTTTTTATGGAATTTTATAATCACAAGTCGGAGGGGCCAGATGATAAGAAATTCACTTATGAAGGAAAACGTAAATCTATTTCCAAAGGCAACATGTCTGTGTTTACTGCCGCGGGCCATTTTGTACATGTAGTTTTCAATGAGTATTATTTTACATCGGTCAATTCGGAAGTTACACACGAAACACAAACACACACACACACACACACACACACACACACACACACACATATATATATATATATATATATATATATATATATATATATATATATATATATAACATGTATATATATATATATATATATATATATATATATATATATATATATATATATATATATATATATATATATATATATATATATATATATATATATATATATATATATATATATATATATATATATATATATATATATATATATATATATATATGCATTGGTGGTGATTGTCCATGGTCATATAAATTCAAGGATAAAGAATTTTTCTTCTACTTTTCGATTCAAAACTTCTCTAAAGACTTTGCGGTCATGATTTTCTGGTCTAAATATCCTTATGCCTACACTTATTAAACGAAGCAGCTTCATACTTTTTTACTCCGTAATGTTTTTTTTTCATTGTGAATAAAGGTCATAAAATGGAACACCTGGCTCTGCGATACGAAGAGTAAAAGGTAGATTCTAAATCTACTAGTGGTGTAAGCGCAAAACCAAAGTTACGTTATTTGCACTTATGATTTCAGGTAGAGACTTCAATATGCTCGCCACGAAATAGAGCAAATCACTAATAAATATATGACTATATCACTTTACTAGTAACACAAATATATATGTTACTAAAAATGAAATGCCACTGTTCAATGGAAAATAATTGGGAGATAAAATTCAAAGTGGATTGAGGATCTGGGAGTAGGATGGAGGTTTTAGAATAGGGACTGAATATCAGGCACTGATCGCTAATCGAAAATGCAGTTCACAGCGCTTTACCTGATGAGCCAGTGTGCTTCAACTCACATGTAGGAT
>NC_061087.1:80560122-80577622 GCF_015104395.2 Macrobrachium nipponense
TATCTCTTTATAATTAGTAATTTAAAAAGGTGTGTTTCTAAAGTCTCTAAAATAAACGTTCTCTCTTATTTTGTTACCTGTTTTTAGCCGGAATTATGGTGGTAAATAAACCAACTTGAAAACCTTACTAATTTGATGTATTTTTAATGATTTAAGCTCTAATTTCTAGATATTGAAATCTATACAAACAAAAGTAAAACCAAAATGATATGGCGGGTGACAGGAGGTTTCTCCCGGACTATATCGTTCGCAGTTAAAATATAAGAGCGTTTTGTTCATTTTACCCATAAGGGAACTGACCTATTTAAACCTAAAACGTCACCGGTAAAGGCGGATTAAGCACACCGATGGAGTGTTCGCTCAGTATTTATTCCGGATTTTGTTTTCATTTCTTCTAAATGTCATTTCGAGTAACCTTTATGTGCGTGTGTTTGTGTGCGCATTTAAACAAATAAGGAATGATCAACATAAACACATACATATATCAATAACTGCCAAAATGGAATAGGGACAATGATCAAATGGCTTGAAATTATGGCATTATTACAAGATCTGTGATTATTATATATAAAAACACACACACACAAAGAAAGGAAAATCATTATGAACAGCGAAAATTTACTCTTTGTTTCTTTAGAAAACGAAGTACAGTAAATAACAGATCTCGGGTAAAGTCATAAACGAGAGATTAACCTCGAAGTTGAGATTAAAAACAATAAGATCTGACAGAGCTATATTCTTTCCTTGGTCCCAGCCTAGCGATCTTAGAATTTTGAAAAAATAAAAAAACATTGTTTATACTTTAACATCTAAAACGAGAGAGCCTATCAAAGAAACACAAAGGCAAGGTATAGTTGACCCTTTACAGCATACAGACGGAGAGATCTGATAAAAGATAGCTTTTTATAATCTTTTAATTGCACTACCTATTCCAGAATAAGACTGCCTCCAAACTCCTTATAGGACTAGTTGATCTTACTAAAAGATACTGGAGTCACGTCAGGACTGAAAGTCCAGCTAGCATGATTAGGATTTAACTCGTCATTTTAAAGCCATAAAATTCGTTGGTCTTTCATCTTCGTTTATATATAACAGCGTTTTGTATACATTGTCATTCACTCGACTCAACCTGTGAAGAAAGTACACGCAGATGTGTTCTTCCTGCTTCAAGCATGGAGAGAGCGGGAGAAACTGACGGCTGCATTTTTAAACTACCACCTTCCTTCTTCGATGAAGAGGCTGTTCGTGAAATCACTCCGTGGCGCTGTGTAGACGAAGCTCCTCTATGAAGAGGAACTGCACGGGAAGGTTGGTACGCCGGAAGAGGTAAACAAACATCTCGTTCGCAGTCGGCAGACGGCAGTTCTACTTCTATCCCACTTTATGGATTATATATTATATATATTAATATATATATATATATATAATAATATATACTATATATATATAGAAATATGATATATAGCTATAGATAGATTATAGAATTATATATATAGATCCGATATATATATAGATAGATATAGATATAATATATATCCTATATAGAGATATAGATATATAGTATAATAGATACATATATATAGATAGATACAGAAATATATATATATATATAATATATAGAGATAGATAGATATATATACTATATATATATACCTAGATATATAATATATAATATATATATATATATATATATATATATATAGATATATATACCTATATATATATATATATATATATAGTATATATATATAGATATATATATATATATATATAGATATAGATTATATATATATAGTATATATAGATATATATATATATATATCTATATATATATATATATATATATATATAGATAGATAGATAGATAGATAGATAGATAGATATGAATATATATATATATATATATATATATATATATATATATACTATATATATATATATATATATATATATATATATATATAAACTTTATCACTTACACAATTGTTTCGTATATTAATACAATTACTACAGCAGAGTCCAGCTGGCTTTATAACTAAGCCCCGCCTAGTGATTACGTCACGACCATTCCTTGAAGCTGATTGGTGGACATAGGTCTGAAAAGTTTGTTAATCTGTGGTTGTTTTCATCTTCATTTATTTGGCAATGGCTGTTTTGCCGAACCAAAATGCATTGTACTGATTATAATAAAATCCAAGAGGAGGAGAAAGACGATTCTGTGACAGCTGTGAAATTCACAAACACCTGCCAGCCAGGAACTTGTGAACGTGTGGTCTTCTAAGTACAAAATCAGTCTTTGCAAGAATGCAAATAAGACCATTTGCACTGAAGTACTGAAAAAAAGATAGACTACTGAAATATTTGGCATGTGGTATACGTTACAATTCATACATTTTTTAGGTATGCCGTTCTCTTTTAATTATAAAAAAAAAATATACGAAGAGGTTAGCGAGGAGGTGATGAACGCTACCTCTTCGTTTCCAATTATTTCATCCCTCCCGTCATCTTCGTCTTCGTCACGAATAGCTGCTTCCGGCACAATAATACCATTTTAGCAGAGAAGAGCTTCTTTGTCGAAGGTGTCCGTTTAAAAATACGGCCCTGAGAGACGCGTTCTCTGTTATCAGCCAGGTCACTCGCATATGATGCTCACAATCACTATGCGAGAGAAAAGATAAACAATGGGGCCTTGGCCGATGTGACGATAGTTTACAATTAGGCACCTGAAGCTACCAATATTCCAGATGTAAACTATTTATTTCTCATAATAATTTATGATAAGGAAAAAGAAAAAAAATGTAAGAAACGAAAGTGTGGGTGGAGGGATTGGTCTCGTACCATCCAGTACAGAACTTAATCCGGCTTTACTAATAAACTGATGAGATTTTTCCCTTTGTCTACAAAAGGAAAAAGTCCAAAACTTTTAGATTCAAATACGAAGCACTCTGATGACATCTCCTGTCATCCGCTACGACATTTATGTTTGACCACTGAAATTTATGAATGTTTTTAAGTTCACTTTTCGGCATCATTAAAATATGTACAATAAAAATAAAAGTGATTTCCTTGAGCTCAGTTTTAAAGATCAAGAACGTATTTAGTTTTACAGACAAAGTCAATGCCTCAAACTGGAGTTCATGCATCAAAAATAACAATGAACACGATTCCCTAAGGAATTGTGTTCGTTGTTATTTTTTATGCATAAACTCCAATTGAGTTCCAGGACATCACTTTATTTTCAAGAAAGACAATTCTCAAAGATTGATTTCAGGTAGTGACACGCAAAACCATGCTATGAAGAAAGACAATTCATCTAGCTTCATTTTTTTATAGATAAACAGAAAAAACAATTTCATAAAGATAAAATATACCCTAGGCTTCTTGTTCGATCTTGATCACAGTTGTACTTGCGACAACAATTTCCACAGCTCCAGAGTAAATCAGTGATACTATTTCTATATGCTTCCCTTATAGAGTAGGAGATCTTAGCCTTACTCTGTACTTCTTCAGTATTTTGGTTCAAATTAATTTTATTGAATGTTATTCCCCCTTCTCGCTGCCTGTGATATATTTACCGTCACCAGTGCTGTATTTTTCTGCTAGTTTTACCTGTTATGTGTCATTAGTAATCGTTGAATGTAAAACAATACCATAGTATTACACCAGTACTACACATAAACACACACACTCACACATACACACACGTATATATATATATATATATATATATATATATATATATATATATATATATATATATATATAAAAGCATGTATACATGCATCCATACATACATACATACATGCATTATGTGTGTGTGTGTGTGTGTATATATATATATATATATATATATATATATATATATATATATATATATATATATATATATTGTGAGAGGATGGTAATACGCAAATGGAGAATCTTGGGAGTTCCGTAAAAGTAACTAAAAGACGGCAGTTTTCTCGCTAGCTTACTCAGGACTATATTTCTGGTTTCTTTTTCCACTCCACTGCTAACTACGGCTTTTATTTTCTTGTTAAATTCAAACTGCAAATCGCTAATGCAAGGGGGTGGGGGATTGTTACTTTTAGGTATGTGTTACTGTCGTTTAAGAGCCTGTGTGCCTTGATCAGGTAATCGTTCTTATTCATAACCACTACACAGCCTCCTTTGTCTGCTTTTAAAATTTTAATACTTGAATTCTTCTTCAATCTATCTAATGCCAAGTTGAAACGTCGTGGTAAATGATCTACCTTCTTCTCAAAACTATGAAGCAACATGCCTTTAATAAAATCTAAGTTTACTCCTGAATGCTTGTAGTTAAATTGATTGATGCTACCAATACCTCTAAGGAAATCAATATCCTCAGTGCCCAGAGAAAAATTGAGTCCTAGGCTAAGAAGTATTTTACTATCCTCATCTAGCTCACAGTCCGCAAGTATTTTGATATTATCCTGATTAAAAGCAAGATTCCAAACAGAGTGCCTACATAAATTTCTAAGCTTCCCATCTAGCTGAGTAAACTTAGATTTTATTAAAGGCATGTTGCTTCATAGTTTTGAGAAGAAGGTAGATCATTTACCACGACGTTTCATCTTGGCATTAGATAGATTGAAGAAGAATTTAAGTATTAAAATTTTAAAAGCAGACAAAGGAGGCTGTGTAGTGGTTATGAATAAGAACGATTACCATGATCAAGGCACACAGGCTCTTAAACGATAGTAACACATACCTAAAAGTAACAAAACCCCTTGCATTAGCGATTTGCAGTCTGAATTTAACAAGAAAATAAAAGCCGTAGTTAGCAGTGGTGTGGAAAAAGAAACCAGAAATATAGTCCTGAGTAAGCTAACGAGAAAACTGCCGTCTTTTAGTTACTTTTACCGAACTCCCAAGATTCACAAGGAGGGGTGTCCTTTAAGGCCCATTGTCGCTAGCTGCAACAATCCTCAGTCGGATCTGTCATCATGGTTAGCGGAGGTTTTGGGGAAATTAATAGGGACAATTTCGAAATCTCACATTAAGCACAGTATGGATTTTATGGATCAATTTAAAGAAAAGAATTACATAGATACTATGTACAGTCTAGATATAGTTTCTTTATTCACGAATGTACCACTGAGTTTCGTGCTCGACAACTTGAAGAAATTAGCCTCAGATAATATTTTTAAGCCACCTATGCACATAAATAAATTTTGTCATTTGATTAACATTTGCGTTGAATCTACAATTTTGAGTTTAATGGTTCGTTCTATCAACAAAAATCCGGGGTCTCGATGGGCTCACCTCTCTCCCCTATATTGGCTAATTTATGTATGGAATTTTTCGAAAAGGTTTACGTTGACACACTACCGGAAGACATCAAGCCTGAAATTTGGGTTAGGTATGTAGATGATGTTTTTATTGTTTATAGACACGGCGAGGAAGTCTTTCATAGGTTTTTAGAGTTGCTCAATGGTTTTTTGCCCTCTATTAAATTTACAGTGGAAAAGGAAATGGAAAATAGGCTTCCCTTTCTAGATATGGTAGTTCATAGAGACAGTGAGTAGTGACTTTAAATTCAGCGTGTATAGGAAGAACACCCACACAAACACTTATATTCATTACTTTTCATATCATGAACCTAAAGTAAAGCACAACGTTTTAACCAATTTGTTTTTTCGAGCATACCGAATATGTGATCCCCAGTTCATTGACGCCGAAATAAATTTCTTGGTAGATAGTTTTACTAAACTGTGTTACCCAAAGTTTTTTATACTACAGTCTCTATCTAAAGCTAGATCGATGTTTTACGCCCCTCATGATATAACAGGTAGATTTTAAGGCATCTCTTGCTCTTCCTTATAATAGAGAACTTAATAATTTTCTAGGCAGCTTAAAGGAAAAAAGAACGGCTTCAACATAGTTTTTCAGTACAACAGTACAATCAAGAAGAAACTCATTAAAAATAACCAGGGTAATAGAGAGAATGTAGGAGTATATGTAATACCTTGCAGTGATTGCAATGAATGTTACGTGGGAGAAAGCGGACGTTCCATTGATAAGAGAAGGGAAGAACACGTTGCTGCTTGCAGAAGGGGAAGTTCATACAGTGCAATTGCGCAACATACATGGGAGAAAAACCACGCAATAAATTTTAAAGGTACAAAGGTTGTTTTTGCATGTAACGACAGGACTTTGAGACGAGTAGTAGAAGGGGCGTTAATTTCATTAAATGAGACCTTTGCAAGAAATACTGGTATTACAGAAAATACAGCTATTTGTGATGAGATATGTAGAAAAGGAAAATGTTCAAACTTTAGAAATATATGTGCCAATAACGATGCTGCTTCCTCTCCTGTTTACTCCACTCAGGTCATTTCTCCAACAAACCACCCAACCAGCAGAGAACAAGCAGTTGACAATAGAAACATTCCCCCACGAAGATCAAGACGAATTCTGGAAAGAACGAGGGCTCAACCGCCTGATCATTCATAATATAAACTAGCTTGTTACCTAACCGTTTTTTTTTTTCAAATGTTTGTGCTCTTACTTGTTAGTTCCTTGAGGTGACATATCACATTTTAGTGAACAAGACCACAGTTGATGGTCGAAAGCTTTAATCCTGTACAAGAAATATATATTTTAAACTACAAGAGGATTTTACTTCATTGTGGATTGTATCCCCATATATATATATATATATATATATATATATATATATATATATATATAGATATCTATATATATATATCTATATATATATATATATATATATATATATATATATATATATAGATATATAGATATATATATATATATAGATATATATATATCTATATCTATATCTATATCTATATCTATATCATATCTATCTATATATATATATATATATATATATATATATATATACATATATATATACATATATATAATATATATATATATATATATATATATATATATATATATATGTGTGTGTGTGTGTGTGTGTGTGCGCGTATATATATATATGTGTGTGTGTGTGTGTGCGCGCGCGCGCGTGTGTGTGTGCGTGTATAAGCTGGAAATGTCTTGTCTTGTATTAATTATCCAAGTCTCGCTACTTCGGAAACATGGCTGAAGGGAAATCTTAAGTGATGAATGATTTGGTACCTAAATAACTGACTCGAACACACGGTAGTAGCCATCAACGACTTCCAAGTCTACGTCCTAGACTAGGGATTTTCAATCTTTTCTTCCCCACGTACCCTTTCGTGTATTGTAATGTCAGTAATGTACCCCCTTCACTATGTATAACGTGGGAAAACAATCAACTTAGAAAAAACTGTACTGAGGGGAAGTAAGTACAGTTGAACACAGGTTTCCCTGGTACACCGTTTTGCGAGACTTCAAAAAATTACATGGTAACAGTGTTTACTGAGGGAGATGGGGGGGAGAACCCCTTCTCTGCCAACAAGAGTTCCACCAATAAGTTCTGGAGTTCGTTGGTGGGCGGAGTTATTAGGTATGGTTGGAGAAAGAGACAAACACACACACACACGGAGTAAAAAAAAATCAGCCGTTTATATCGTTTTAATGAAGATTATTGTCTCACTTGTAATATAAGTTTGTTTATTAAGGTTCCATTTAACTTTCGGCCAAGACGTTATTTTACAACCGTGTCTATTATTATATATCGGTCATATTCATTACACAATACTTAAAATTTATCAACATTTTAAAGTTATATTGGTATTGCCGAAAATCACGAACATCATAACAGGATATTTTAACCTTATCACGTAAGCCAAGTTTACAGCATCGGTTGCAGTGCGTTCCCTACAAAATCTACAATAGGAAGCAATAAAGAGAAGCGCAGCAGTACTTGATAGAATATACCCCAAAAAACAATGAATTTGTTGAGTCCCTGACACTTTGCTCCTCTCTCTCTCTCTCTCTTATACTTTCTAATTTATATATCTCTCTCAGCTATACTAGCTAACTTAGTGACAAGAAAAACCCCTGCGCTCAGTATGCAAATGTCATTAGTGTATTCATGAGAGGATCAGTGCCCTTCCTGACAATACCCATAAGATAACCAAAGCAAAGAAATTTCTCATCTCTGATACTGTAATGTCATAAACTTTTGTTCCCTTGAGTGTTCGCTTGATATATTACCCCATTTCATAACATGAAATTAACGATTGGATCTCTCTACAGTCAGTTCCATTATAGGACCATTAAAAATAGAATAAATAAACGTTATTCCTGATATACTATCATCAAAATCGAAGGTGTGCGGCAAAAAATTATCGCCACCAATCCTTTGCCACACAGGATTAGCTGGTTTGACGTTTCTGACAACCTCCTAGGCCACCCTTACCTCCCCTCCCCCGCGCAGTTCATACAAATGGAAGACGAGCAGTGCAAACGGCCAGCAAGATCTCTAATAAGGCACTAAGTAGTACAGAACCAATATCGATACAATAAGCTATGAAGGCGCACAAAATTAAAAACTTAAGAACATCACATGACGTAAACAACATGTGTGGGACGACTTCTGCAACACGTCATATGACGTGGTTGACCTTTTAAGGGTTAACTGTTGTTTTTTCTAAAATTATGTATGCACTGATATATTATAGACTATAAATTTCGTTGACCTCAGGTAATAGGTAAAGTCATTTGGGCTTTCCTTATAGTGGCTGACATAAAGAGAGTATCATCTACTGAATTGACAGTTACCTTTTAAAATGTCCCACAGAGCATATGACCCCTATACTCAGAAACGACAACGACGGCCAAAAAATATGCCACATTTTTACTCTTGTTCATATAACTTAGGTTTTAACCAAAGATATATTGAAAATATCAGTAGGATATAAAGCATTACATTTCAAATAATGGAAACTATTTTAATAGACTCCAAGAAGCTAATAAGCGAAAATAAGTGGCGAAGTATCATATCTGTATCGGCCACACCACAGTGAACAAAGTATACAGGTAAGGCAATTTGCCAATACTGTTACCGACCTCACTGTATGAAAACAGTGCTCGGCGAGTCATTCAGTTCTATAATTCAATGCTGTTAACAAGAAACGGTGATTAGGAAGACATCAAAAACATGTAGGGCCTGAGTAAGTAGGAAAGTTTACTGCAATACTCTCAATATTGTATGGAGGCATTATGCTATTTTTTTTTTTTTTTTTTTACAGATACTTCGAATATTATATCAAGTATCATGGTTATAATAAAACTTGTTGTGAATTATGTTTATTAAAACATATAATCAAATAACTAGTGAGAACAAAATGAGAACATTTTATGTCTTATTACAAAAAATATAACATTTATATTATACAATCTAATACCTTGACCATCCACCCTCTCTCTCAGTCACTTCCCTCAATCTGTCGGGCATCGAATGAACAAGGTTGAAAATTTGCTGCGGTCTTCGTCTGCAAATTTCCCACTGAGAGTTGATGTGAGCCATGAGTTGCTGTGTTGTTCTCTCATGTTCCATTTTCCGTGTTCACCATCTGGGCCCACACGTGTTCAATCACATTCCTGCTTTGCTCGGCCATTCAAGAAGAAGCAGGTTATCCTGTCTGGCAAACCACTCTTGAACAACGCGAGCAGTGTGAATGCGACTCCGGTCGTGCATGAACAGGATGGGCCCTGGTGGGAAGGGAAAATTCCTTTCTCGTAATGAAGGCAAGAAGGAGGTGTGCAGCAGCTCAACATACTTAACTGCTGTAAATCGTCCCTCGATACGGAATACATCACCCATACCATGCAGACACACCCAGCCCCATACGTTGCAGGTGACATGGCCGGATCGAACCACCTCAACGATGTTACAGGGTTCATATCTGAATGAGAGAAAAAATGGGGGTGTATAATATAAATTATATATATATATATATATATATATATATTATATATATATATATATATATATATATATATATATATATATATATAATATATATATATATATATATATATATATATATATATA
The DNA here is from genome assembly GCF_015104395.2 of Macrobrachium nipponense. NCBI lineage: Eukaryota > Metazoa > Arthropoda > Malacostraca > Decapoda > Palaemonidae > Macrobrachium > Macrobrachium nipponense. Next base: position 80,570,105 of record NC_061087.1, read on the forward strand.
TATATATATAATATTCAGGAGTCCCAGGAAGACAGCAGTCTAAGAAGCGTGCTTTATTTATTTGAGAAACGTTTCATGTTGCTTCAACACATCATCAGTCTGCAATAATTAAAATTTTACTTGATAAATTACAAGTTAAAAGTACAAATTATTACCAACAAAAATTCAGCTAAAAATCATTTAAAACTTTAAAATAAAACCAAAACATGAGCGAGAAAGGCTACCTATTCAAGGAAGGGAAAAGAGCCAAGTGACCACAACAGTTCATACATGCCCAGACAAGGTATAATATATATATATATATATATATATATATATATATATATATATATATATATATATATATATATATATGTACCTTTGGAGAATTTAAGTTCTCAGTGATGAACAACACTGAAAAAATTCTATTGTGTAATTATTTATTTAATATATTATATTTGAGGAAAAAGAGCAAATGATGCCGCTGTCCCTTACCTAATATTTATCTCGGAAATAGCACTCTTATTTATGTTTACTCCCTTTATATATTTTGACAGTTCACTTCCGTGGAAGAAAATCTGAAGATTAATAAATAATATAAAGAAGAATGCAATTGGTAATTGATGCAAGTAATGATTTTGCTTATCATACCGAGTTCTATTTGTTCGCCAACAATGCAGCTTCCCATGCGATGCGGACGAGAAGCACTTCTCGTCAGTAAAGATGACCCTGTCCAAAAAGTCCAAACCCTTATCAGCATGACGTTGGGCAAAATCAAGCCTTCCCGCCTTATGTCGCTCCGTCAAGAGCTCCTTCGTCGCTGGAATTCCGTGATGAATCCCAGCAGCATGGAGTCTGCGGCGTACTGTCGTCGATGACACTTCTAATCCAAGGTCTTCATGAATGGCCTCGGCGTTGGTTAAGGGTTGCTCTCGAGCCGCCCTGATATTGGCGTCATCCTCAGCTGGGGTGGTTTTCCGTGGACACCCTGGCCTAGCTAAGAGAACATATTATCTTAAATTTTTAACTTATAATTTATATAACATCGCAATCAATTCTAGATTCTTCGAATTTTGTACTCGATGGATTGATCATAATTTAGTAAACATGGCCGTATATTTTTGGTTTCACGAGATTACATATATCCATAATATTCTCAATTTGGTTGGTGGTTATTAAAACTGTAAATCATTCCTGAGCCATCACTGAAATGACATTTAATAAATAAATTATAGCTATCATAAGACACACAATGACTGTGACGGGGTGGGCACAAATAAAATGCTCTTATAGGCTTAATTTTACCGAGACAACTCAATCGACTATCTAACTTTGTTCATGGTTGAGGTCGGCAAGGGCCAACCACCCACCGGTGTGGAATTATGGAGGTGCACCTGAAATATTACTTTGGTGTTGGAATGGCTGTGGATATCTGTAGTCTAACCAAAATCAGACGAAATACATTTAAGAAAGAAACTTTCATATTAAATAAGCAAGATTAAATAACCATGAACAATGTAACATAACCACCAATCATTCAGCATAAACAACTTACGCAAGTCGTTCAAGTTCCCACTCTCCTCCCACCTTTTTATTCACAACTGTACCGTGGTGGGGGACACACCAACATCACGTGCAATGGCTCGTATCGGGAAGCCATTGTCGCATAAAGTGACAATTCGTCCTCGCAGCGCCAGATTTGAGTCCCTTCGATTCATGGTGAGTGGTTATGAAGTCTGACCCATTTAAAAATCCTGCTGACGACCTCACCTCCGTTGGGATTCAGACTCTGTTTCGAGTCGAGTAAAACAATACCATGCTTCATATATCATTATATCGTTCCTTGATTGTAGGATTATTTCATACCATGGTATGAAATAAGCGAATTCTCTAACCTATTTATCTGTAACTAAGATTCGTTGAAGTACGAGATTTTGCTATAGTGTGCTACACCAGTACCGTAATTTATAAGAGTATCATGAATCACAAATTATAAAGAATAGACACTTGTCCTGTACGAAGAGGCAAAAGGCTCGATTAGCCAGAAATGGATATGAACACAACAGTATAAAAAAAAAAAAAAAAAAACTTCGCCTACCCTTTCCCTCCACCCCCTTCCTCCTCCTTCCCACACCTCTCCTCCCCCTCCCTTCTCTCTCTCACTCTCTCTCTCTCTGAATGTTACTTCAGTTTAACTAATCTAATAATGAGAATTTACAATGTTGTTTATATCTAACGATTCACTTGTTACCTGCCAGCAAGGCTGGCATTACAGTACGGTACGGCACGGTTGATATTTAGCCTGTGTGTACGGTACGGAATAACGCAACGACAATTTTACCAGAGTACGGTACGGTATAGTTCAGGTACGAAAAAAATGTGCAAATTCCATACTGTACTACCTTACCTTAGGCATGGATATAGTATTACTTTTGGTTTTCTTACGTTGAAAACAAAACAAGGGGAACAATATAAGCAGTGTAGTAGCTATTACTATTTTTATCTTAAGGTCAATTTTTTTTCTTTCTTTAATGACTATTGACTTGGGTTAGGAGTAAATGATTATAATTATTAGAGTGAGAGATATCTGCATGTCTGGTGGAGTAGTAGAACGATAGACACTGTGATTGATGGTAAAGCTACTGTTATACTTGTGTTTGGTTACCTCCTTCGCAATCTTCATTTGGACTCAGGGCATCAGCCATATGCTTGTATTACGAATGTGAAGAAGAGATGGCCGCCTAGGAACATAACTGTCGGCATGGTAGCAGAAATCCGTTTGTCACGCAACTTTTCAACTTTTTTATTTTTTAGCAAAGAGAGAGCCGCCAATTGCCTACAGATTGGTTTGAATAGGTAACTGGTTATAGTTGCTCTATGTGTTACAAATAAAAATTTAGCATTTTGACCGGACATTCATTAGAGTTAAAGCCTTGATTATACCGAAAAATTATAGCAAAATCTCGAACTGATACCAGTCTTCATTACAGTGTTATTGACCAAAAACGTGACTGCACTGTCTGTGAAACTCACAGTAATAGGTTTACCAATTACAAATAAACATTACCTTTTATTCAGGCTTGGAGTAATTGTCATTTATCTGAAATGTTTTTAATAACACGTTTTGAAGTTAACTGTAATTGCGTTTTTTTTATTTATACTTAATGGTAATTGTAATTGTAATTGTAACAGAAAAGTTCAAATAATGAAGTACTTTATTTGAAATTGTTATCCTAGAGCAGCCCTCTTACTTTTCGAGAACTCATCTTAACCAAATGCAATAGAGAGATGTTTTGAGTAGCTACCCAATTTATTTATTATACTATTAAGGGAGAATCTTAACAAGCCAGCTACCAATTCTAAAAAAATTTTTATTCCATTTATTTCCTTTTTTTGTGCAAAACGTTTTGTGAAAATTTTTTCCAATATTTGAGTTTTGTATTTCAGTATTATTTTCTTATAATCAGCATAATAATTTTCAACACAATAAACATACTAACAATTTACTTAGGCAAATCATAGGATGTTAACGATAATTTCTGCAGGTCTAAAATATTTTAGATATGTTTGTTTTGTATTTGTACTAAAGGTATTATAAGTTACAACTTACAATTGTTGCAGAAATTGACTGTAAAAGGACACCAAACTCAAGTATAAAGTCTTTGCAACTATCTGCATTTTTTTAAAGGAAATAGGTGTGCGAAATGTAATTGAGTATCTGTAGCTGTGATTACAATTTTGAAATATTAAAATTATGAAATTATACTAATGATTGTATTTGATATTGTTCCCCATCTTGTAATTGAAGTTGTAATTGCAATTCGATAACAGGTCAGGTAATTATGATTCTAATTGTAATTGACATAAAGCAAACGTAATTACCCCTATCCTGCTTATATTACATAAGATATGCGACAGTAGCTACTTCATACGAAATGGATGAGCATAAAAATAATGGGAACAAAAATAAAAAAACAAATTATGTATACATGGGAGAAAACTGATTAGAAATTCAGTGATTTTTCCACTGCACTGCGAATTGTTCAATCTTTAATAAATCGACTTTATCTTTCTCGGGATGTATGGGGTTCATGTCTGCACCCTTATTTGGCCAGTCAACTAATTCAAATCATCTCGACCTTGAAACCATTCCTGGACTACTCTGGCCGTATGGATGGGACAGCCGTCATAAATGAAAATGACAGGACTAGGTGGAAAGGGATAATTCCGCTGGTGAAGTGAAGGGAGGAAGAAATCCTGAAGAATTTTAACTTATTTTTCATTGGTGAAACCCTTCAGTCTTGGTGATATCACATATACCATGTAAGGAAATCCAGGCCCACACGTTTACAAATTACAAGCCACTCCTGGCCACTTCGTAAATGTTTCCTTGGTGGTATCTGAAGGAAAACAATCTGAATTTTTTTACAATTAACTCGTTGCTTTCCATAACAGGGAAAATAATGTTATATAGTTTTGGGGAAATGTAATGCTAAGCTGATTAGTGGAATTCACGTTAAGAGAGGAACGGCACCACCTTTAGTAAACAGCGTTTCAAACAAATAATTAACAATTTATCATTATGAAGAAATACAGGATTTTAAACGTTATCAATGACAGTAATGACCTGAGATGTTGCAATGCCAGTAACAGCCAATCAATCAATCAGTCCCAGTAATCGTGTGATTTAATATATCACTTTGTTCAGTGATAACGATATCACTGCTACAGCACCCCTATTACACGCTAACAAGTTTGTCACCCAATCATGGCTAGACTGAGGTGTTGTATAAATTTTGATAGGTTCTCTGTCCTCTGCTAGTAGTATTCGTTATTGTCTCCAAATGAACAGCAACATATAGATCTCCGGGCGGAGATCGTCGTTCTACGAGAAAGTGGGCTTTCAATACGTGCTGTTGCACAGTGTCTTGGCGTCTCCCCTACAACAGTAAATAAATGGAAAAGGAGGCACGCTTAGACTGGGAAATTGACAGACTTTGGATAGCATTTATTTATTTAATTTATTTATTATTTTTTTAAACTATAAACCTTATAAACCCGGGAAATTATGGAACCTAAATTCAGTTGCCTTGGTCCCGTTGAACTCTAATAGTGATTCTTTCTCTTTACTTTCCAGAATACCAAATAGCGTTCCCATAAGTTAAACAGGCTATAATTAATCTTGATTATCTAGGTATCTGCATGTTAATACGTATTTCAGTTCGAAGTCCTCCACCACGAATGACCACCCATTAGGATAACGACGACATTCGACGAGCAGCAGAAGAAGATCCTTTTACCAATCCTATTGCTATTCGTGAACGTCTGGCATTAATGTTTAGGCTATGACGGTGCGAAGACGTCTGCATGAGGCAGGAATACCTCATAGAATTCCTGCCAAGAAGGAAGTTCCTATAATTAATAATAACAGTCGGACTATAATAATTATAAGCAAGGGTAATATTATAATCAAAAGATAATAATTCTGTCAATAACCATGTATTTTCCGCTAATTGAATTATATTGCCACGAGAAGTGTGAAAATAAAAATTCTTCATTGAAAACCCCCCATTAGTTCTACTATTGCCAGCTTTCAGGCATTAAGCAAATGCATTATTGAAGTTATGAATAATCACGTAGGCAAACTTATACTATAGAGTAAAGGTTGTTTACTGAATTAAAGATCATATCATAACGGACCGTTGCAGATCAAACTTAATGCTACTATAAGTATTAATCCTTGCAGATGAATAAACATTCTTAACTTAATGCAAGGGTTGTTACTTAGCATTTTATTTCCCCAAACGATATAGCATTATTTTCCCTATTACGAAAAGCAAAGCGTAAATTGTTAAAAATTAAATATTTTCCCTTCAGATACTACAGAAGAAACATTTACGAGGTGACCAGAAATGGGCATGTCACAGTAAACGTGTGGGGCTGGATCTTGTTACATTGTATGGATGATATCACCAGGACTGAGTGGAGGTTCACTGGTGAAAAATACATTGAAATCTTCAGGATTTCTAACTTCTTTCACTTCAACAGCGGAATTATTCCTCCCCACCTGCTCCTGTGATTTTCATTCACGACCGCTGCCCCATCCATACGGCCAGAATAGTCCAGGAATCTGTTTCAAGGTCGAGAGGATCTGCAATGGTTGACTGGCCAAGTAAGGATACAGACATGAACCTCACTGAGAATATTTAGGCTAATTTGGTAAAATGTTGGGAGCCTGAGAGGGAGAGGAGACCAGATCAACTTATGGACCACTGGGAACACAATGGAAGCTATTCCACAACCGACTACAGATCGTCGGAAACCATGAATCTTCTATGCCTAACAGATTACAAGAGGTGATCTAAAAGGAAGGTGGCTGGACTTCTCACTAATATTAAAAATAATGTAAAAAAAGTTGATGTGTATATTTGGATTACCCCATGGCTTCCGCTGAACTTCCATGTCGTATGATGTAAAAAAAAAAAAAAATCGTAAACACACCTATGCACATCGTTTAGCTCCAGGTCATGATTATTATAATTTATTTATTAGAAAGGTGAATTTGATATCTTAAAGGAGTTCAAAACCTGATTTTTTCTTTAAAAATTATTTAAAAAAGAGAACCCTAGGACAGTACATCAAACTACATTTCTCCAAATAGCTCTTTCCACAATGGACAGGTAAATGACTGAAGGGGCTGTTTAACAATAGAGACGTCTGTCTCTTATCCTCACACGAATGATGATAAGAGCGAAAGGAATTTCTGTCCGTAGGACATTAAAACATGTATCACAATTAATATATTAGAAAATATAAGCCAAGTAGATATGTTTATCCATATCATGTAATAATTATTGTAATGAACGGTGTGTAGCGAATAACCTCTACAGTATATTCAAGAGGGAATACAAACCCAACCATGAATACATGAAACCTCTGAATATCAACAAGTGTTTATCATTGGCAAACGAATTAAGTTTACCTTATGGGAATGGTTAAAAAGTTTGCACCAAGTTTGAGAGTACTTCTTCACTTTCCATTACACGTTGTGGAATTTTCTGTCCCTAGTAGTTTCATTTTGATTCCTCAGTAACGTCTAGTCTCTCTCTCTCTCTCTCTCTCTCTCTCTCTCTCTCTCTCTCTCTCTCTCTCTCTCCTTTTCATTATATATGTATTTCAAGAGAGAGTGAGTTTAACCCAATCCTTCTTCTCGTAAATGTTTTTGTATTCAGAAAATCTACAGTACTGTAATAATATCAGGATAAACACTAAATCACGCAGGCATTAAAGATAAATAAGAAAATATTTCAAGTGGAGCTTTTCGTTAGCCATACACTATCCACGAGCATATCTAGTACTTCGTCCACTCATCGGAGTCGCAACAGGCCACCTTACCCCTAGCCCCCACCCATTTCAGTTGTAGCAAAGCTGAGGGCATCGGTACAGCAAAAGCAAGAAGTTTGTCAGTTTGAATTACATTTCAGAATTCCAAAACCTGTAAGACGGCTTAACAACAAGAACTCTATCCCCGACACCACT
>NC_061087.1:80582622-80597622 GCF_015104395.2 Macrobrachium nipponense
TATTTCGGAGAAGAACGAAATTTTTTTTAAGCCATTATTCTTCAGCACATATTTTCCAAATAGATGGAAACATATATTTTTTTACCGAAGGATATTCTTTCAATAAAAACAATCGCAATACTTTTTTGTATTTTTCCCTGATAGGGATGAATACCGGCGCTTTGTTTTGAGGTCTGGGGCGCGAGATCGAATTACATATGGTAGGGGAAAGGCGGTTTAGGTACTGAAACGTATAAGCAGGGCAGTGGTACTTCAATGAATTTTTACGTATAGAGGAGAAAGAAGGGTTAAGTATTTGAGCCTTCGCTATCTTCATATTATCCCCCGGCCCTTGCCACTATAAGAAAATGGTTGTACCTCCAGCTATTTTTCTTGGCACTCTTTATCAATTGCAGTCAATACGAGGGAGAACCCGTGCAGCAGAGGGCCAACTTAACAACTACAGCAACGAATACAATGGCCCTGAGGCTATGTTCATGAAATCATGACCGAGGATAAGTGGCTGTTCCACTTTTTATTATTATCAACCGTATCGTTTTCTAGGTTATATTTTTCCTTTGACGGGATTCTTGGCTAATCGTGCAACCGGGAAATCTGACTCATAAAAACAACATTAATCTGATGCAGAAAATTTAGCGATGATGAACTAAAAAAAACTCGTGCGAACAAAATATTAGGAAGTAATATTTATTTGGAAATTTATATCACTTGGAACAGTATTGAAATAATAATTATCTCTATTTCAGTTTTGCTATGAAAAACCTTTACTCTGATATACCTTTCCGGCCGAAATATTATTATTAATGGATCCTAAAAAGAACACGCTTTTACACTTCATTCGAAAAGAATGTATTACATGAAATATGTTAGGAATAATAAGTAGAAATCCCAGGGATTAAAAAAATATTTGAGGCTTCTTTTTACTTTAGAGATGTAAAGAGTGAAACTAAATTCTTCCTGTCACTCGCTTCTGGGACTTGATTTATTACTCTCCAGATATCCATACTGTATAAATAAATAAATAAAAAGCATATACATATATATATATATATATATATATATATATATAATATATATATATGTGTGTGTGTGTGTGTGTGTGTGTGTGCGTATGTGTGTGTGTGCGTGCGCGCATGTGTGTGAGTGTGTGTATACACACACACACATATATATATAATATCTATATATCCCTATAAGTAGCTATTTATAATATCTATATATCCCTATAAGTAGCTATGCATTAAAGCTGTGATTGTATAGTATGAAATGATATTTCCATTCGCTCCCAACGGCAAAATTTCAAATGCCACTTTGACGAACCAAAGCGTTAAGTGTCCAAATCAATCAGACAGTCATTAGCGGGTAACATTGTTAACAACCGAAATGATGCAGTTAATGATCGTTCCATGCGCGAAATAATAATAAAAAACTATGTTTAATGGAGGCTGTATTTGCGTGGGCTCCAAAACGGATGACGCGCTAGTCGCTGAAATGCAAAATGCATGGAAGGCGCGGACGAATATATTACCGACATTTGACGTTTGGAGGACATGCATGGCGGCATTGAAAAACAAATATATGACAGTGGGTTTCATTTGACTGTGTATTTCTCTCTTACTCTTCTGTGGGGCTTTGGAGTCATCTTCTTACTTCGATTTTATTTTGTTATGGTATATCTTATCACCTTCTGGTTTTTAACAGAAATAGAAAATACTACGAATATTTGATGCTTTGAGGACGTCCTCAGCATAATGAAAAGTAAGTAAATGACAGAGTGTTCCGTTAGATTTAAGTTCTGTCTCTCTCTCCTTCATCTGTTACTTCGGTTCACTTTTCGCTTTATCATATTATCTCCCATCATTTAGCGACAATATCCCTTCCGAATTCTTCTTTGCCCATTTTACTTCCTCTCCCCGGGTGTCATCCACGTAAGTGACTTGGGTGGTTTTGACTCCTAAAAGCTTTACTTAATCATTTGTAATCTGGCCTGTTTTCTCTACGAGAAATAAAAAAAAATAAAATTCTTGTAATTTGCTAAGGTGCTGTTATTAACTGGGCATAAAATCTCTTCAAATCTGCCCCAATATAAAAAATATAATACTTTAGGTTCTACAATATCTGAACATATTCATCAACAAAGGGAGATTATATCGATGAATCATATCAGTTTTAATTAGATGAGCAATTCACTCGAGCAAAATACTAAAATTTTATTGCTTAAACGCAAGATGTATTTTAATATGATTAAAATACTCCCTCCCTCTTTCTTCATATATATATATATATATATATATATATATATATATATATATATATATATATATATATATATATATGCATGCACACACACATACACACACACACACACATATATATATATATATATATATATATATATATATATATATATATATATATATATATACATATATATATATATATATATATATATATATATATATATACATATATATATATATATATATATATATATATATATATATATATATATATATGTGTGTGTGTGTGTGTGTGTGTGTGTGTATAAGACACCCTTTTGGCAGGGGTGTAAGAATACTATTACTGTAAGTCCTGATTGTCGTAAAAGGCGACTAAAAAGACAGCTGCTGCATAACAGTCTTACTTTTTTAGTAGAAGGCTATGTGTACCGCAAAAAAACTGTGCAAACTGATGCCTTGCAGTCTTAATTTTTAGTAAAATGCTAGGCCCGACGCCAATAACTGTGGAAACTGCTGCCTTGCAGTCTTACCTTTGATGTGAAAGGCTAGAGCCACCCCAATAGCTGTGGCAAACTGCTGCTAGAGGGTGGAGTTTTTAGTCAAAGGTGAGGCCCACCGTTAATAACTGTGGTTGATGACAGCAAGGGCATGCGGTCGTAAAAACTCCTTTTTTTCCAAATGATAAACCATGTCGATGTAAGGAAAGGCGCATCAGGTTAACCGACCCCTTAGTGTGGGGATATCGGCGGGAAAGAAGATTGTATATATATATATATATATATATATATATATATATATATATATATATATATATACATATATATATATCACAGATTATACATATATATATATATATACAGATATATATATATATAGATATATATATATATATATATATATATATATATATATATATATATATATATATATATATATATATATATACTCAAACCATCCTTGGGTTCTGGATTTCACTACACAGAAACTTCCAGATGACATTGCAATTACCGATTCGTAGGAACAAAATACTTTACTTTCTTCCCGGGCTAAACGTTAAGATTCACCTTTAGGATCAAAAGAGTCTCTCATGGCAATACCATTGAGTCTGGTATAGTCAGATTCATCAAAGAACAATAATAATTTCCGGCTTCCCCCAACAGCAGCGTAAAACTAAAAGCGAATTTTGCATGATATTGGCATTTACCTTGTTAGGTCTCTTTGGACTCCAAACAAAAAGGTTTTTTTTGGGTTTGCAATGAAAGACCATGGAAATATGTTTTCCTGTTCTCAATAAATCCTTCCTGTGAGGCGCATAGAGAGTTGTTCGTGGCAGTGATAGATACGTTTACTTCTCTTGTATATATATATATATATATATATATATATATATATATATATATATATATATATATATATATATATATATATATAAATAATTTGAAACCTAATCTACATCTCAAAGTGGATAGGACGCTTCTTAAAGAATTGCCTTTCAAAACATGCGCTCTATATCTTCCTGTGAAATACTAGCTTCATTTACTATCTCTTTATAATTAGTAATTTAAAAGGTGTGTTTTCTAAAGTCTCTGTAATAAACGTTCTCTCTTATTTTGTTACTTGTTTTTAGCCGGAATTATGGTGGTAAATAAACCAACTTGAAAACCTTACTAATTTGAAGTATTTTCAATGATTTAAGCTCTAATTTCTAGATATTGAAATCTATACAAACAAAAGTCAAACCAAAATGTCATGGCGGGTGACAGGAGGTTTCTCCCGGACTATATCGTTCGCAGTTAAAATATAAGAACTTTTTGTTCATTTTACCCATAAGGGAACTGACCTATTTAAACCTAAAACGTCACCGGTAAAGGCGGATTAAGCACACCGATGGAGTGTTTGCTCAGTATTTATTCCGGATTTTGTTTTCATTTCTTCTAAATGTCATTTCGAGTAACCTTTACGTGCGTGTGTTTGTGTGCGCATTTAGACAAGTAAGGAATTATTAATATACATACATACATATATAAATAACTGCCAAAATGGAATAGGGACAATGATCAAATGGCTTGAAATTATGGCATTATTATTAGATCTATGATTATTATATATAAACACACACACACACACACACACACACACAGAAAGTAAAATCATTATGAACAGCGAAAATTTACTCTTTGTTTCTTTAGAAAACGAAGTACAGTAAATGACAGATCTCGGGTAAAGTCATAAATGAGAGATTAACCTCGAAGTTGAGATTAAAAAGCATAAGATCTGACAGAGCTATATTCTTTTCCTGGCCCCAGCCTAGCGATCTTAGAATTTTGAAAAAAAAAAAAAACATTGTTTATACTTTAACATCTAAAACGATAGAGCCTATCAAAGAAACACAAAGGCAAGGTATAGTTGACCCTTTACAGCATACAGATGGAGAGATCTGATAAAAGTAGCTTTTATAATCTTTTATAAGACTGCCTCCAAACTCCCATAGGACTAGTTGATCTTACTAAAAGATTTTGTCAGATACTGAAGTCACGTCAGGACTGAAAGTCCAACTAGCATGATTAGGATTTAACTCGTTATTTAAAGCCATAAAATTCGTTGGTCTTTCATCCCTCGTTTATATATAACAGCGTTTTGTATACATTGTTTATTCACTCGACTCAACCTGTGAAGAAAGTACTCGCAGACGTGTTCTTCCTGCTTCAAGCATGGAGAGAGCGGGAGAAACTGACGACTGCATTTTTAAACTACCACCTTCCTTCTTCAACGAAGAGGCTGTTCGTGAAATCACTCCGTGGCGCTGTGTAGAGAAGCTCCTCTATGAAGAGGAACTGCACGGGAGGGTTGGTACGCCGGAAGCGGTAAACAAACATCTCGTTCGCAGTCGGCAGACGGCAGTTCTACTTCTATCCCACTTTATGTATTATATATATATAATATATATATATATTCTATATATATATATATATATATATATATATATATATACACACACATATATATTATATGATATATATATTATATACATCACACACACATATATCTATATATATATATATATATATATATATATATATATATATATATATGATATATATATAGTTTTATATATAATAAATATATATGTATATATAAATATATATATATATATATATATATATATATATAGATTATATATATATATCTATATATATATAATATATATATATATATATAGATATATATATATATATATATATATATATATATATTATATATATATAGATATATATATATATAGATGTATGTATATATATAAATATGTAATATATATGTATATATATACATAATATATATATATATATATATATATATTTAGTATATATATATATATATATATTATATATATATAAACTTTATCACTTACACAATTGTTTTGTATATTAATACAATTACTACAGCAGAGTCCAGCTGGCTTTATAACTAAGCCCCGCCTAGTAATTACGTCACGACCATTCCTTGAAGCTGATTGGTGGAAATAGGTTTAAAAAGTTTGTTAATCTGTGTGGTTGCTTTCATCTTAATTGTTTTGCCGAACCAAAATGCATTGTACTGATTATAATATAATCCAAGAGGAGGAGAAAGACGATTCTGTGACAGCTGTGAAGTTCGCAAACACCTGCCAGCCAGGAACTTGGGAACGTGAGGTCTTTTAAGTACAAAGACAGTCTTTGCAAGAATGCAAATAAGGCCATTTGCACTGAAGTACTGAAAAAAAGATAGACTACTAAAATATTTGGCATTTGGTATACGTTCCAATTCATACATTTTTTTTTAGGTATGGCGTTCTCTTTTAATTATAAAAAAAAATATACGAAAAGGTTAGCGAGGAGGTGTTGAACGCTACCTCTTCGTTTCCAATAATTTTCACCTTCCCGTCATCTTCGTCTTCGTCACGAATAGCTGTTTCCGGCACAATAATACCATTTTAGCCGTGAAGAGCTTCTTTGTCGAAGGTGCCACTTTAAAAATACGGCCCTGAGAGACGCGTTCTCTGTTATCAGCCAGGTCACTCGCATATGATGCTCACAATCACTTTGCGAGAGAAAAGATAAACAATGGGGCCTTGACCGATGTGACGAGAGTTTACGATTAGGCACCTGAAGCTACCAATATTCCAGATGTAAACTATTTATTTCTCATAATAATTTATGATAAGGAAAAAGAAAAAAAATGTAAGAAACGAAAGTGTGGGTGGAGGGATTGGTCTCGCACCATCCAGTACAGAACTTAATCCGGCTTTACTAATAAACTGATGAGATTTTTCCCTTTGTCTACAAGAGAAAAAGTCCTAAACTTTTAGATTCAAATATGAAGCACTCTGATGACATCTCCTGTCATCCGCTACGACATTTTGGTTTGACCACTGAAATTTATGAATGTTTTTAAGTTCAATTTTCGGCATCATTAAAATATGTACAATAAAAATAAAAGTGATTTCCTTGAGCTCAGTTTTAAAGATCAAGAACGTATTTGGTTTTACAGACAAAGTCAATGCCTCAAACTGGAGTTCATGCATCAAAAATAACAATGAACACGATTCCCTAAGGAATTGTGTTCGTTGTTATTTTTGATGCATAAACTCCAATTGAGTTCCAGGACATCAAGAAAGACAATTCTCAAAGATTGATTTCAGGTAGTGACACGCAAAACCATGCTATGAAGAAAGACAATTCCTCTAGCTTCATTTTTTTTATAAATAAACAGAACAAACAAGTTCATGAAGATAAAATATACCCTAGGCTTCTTGTTCGAACTTAATCACAGTTGTACTTGCGACAACAATTTCCACAGCTCCAGAGTAAATCACAGTGATATTATTTCTATATGCTTCGCTTATATAGTAGGAATTCTTAGCCTTACTCTGTACTTCTTCAATATTTTGGCTCAAATTAATTTTATTGAATGTTATTCCCTCTCGCTCCTGTGATATATTTACCGTCACCAGTGCTGTATCTTGTGTTCTGCTAGTTTTACTTGCCATGTGTCATTAGTAATTGTTGATTGTAAAACAATACCATAGTATTACACCAGTACTACACATAAACACACACTCACATACACACACACGTATATATATATATATATATATATATATATATATATATATATATATATATATAGTATATATATATAAGCATGTATACCATGCATCCATATACATACATGCATTATGTATATAGATCTATCTATCTATCTATCTATATATATATATATATATATATATATATATATATATATATATATATATATATTGTGAGAGGATAGTAATACGCAAATGGAGACTCAGAATTATTGAGCACAACACTACAACGAACAGAGCGAATTCTTAGGAAAAAATGACAAAAAAAAAAAAAGCAGTGAGACTAAAAACAAAACAAAAAAAAAGAACTAAGTAACACCAGCAAACAGAGTAATAAAATTCTTACATCTAATGGAAGCGTCCAATATCCAGAGCCATCACACCGTACACCTGATGAACTGGGACACCTGACAGGTGACAGCAACCAGTTCTATTGACATTTCAGTCAATGTCACTACTCCGACGACAAAAATGTGTAGCCTTCTCTCAAACGTTGACTTTTTTTTCCTTCCTATTTTTTTCAATTTCTGCGCAATGGTTTCTCGGTGCCATGCCGACGCTCACCTCTTGAATGGAGTGTATACATACACACGCACGCATACAGACACACACACACTTAGGGGCCCCATACACTGAACGATTGTATGAACGATTATCTATATCGTTCGCAAAAACATTGTGTATGGGCTTGTCTGAATGCAAAAGTGAGCGGATTTTCTTGTCTGAACGCTCTCATCGGGAATCTGTCACGACCAGGTTGCTGGCTTGCGACTTATGTCTGTCATACACAGGTCGCTCAGTGTATGTGTAAGTCTGCCGATATAACGCTAGAGATGATGCCATGTCTTCCCGAGACAAAATCTTTGTTCAGACAGAAATCGGTGCGGAGATCGCTCATACTGTCTGAATAGTGTGTGAGTGTTTAAACACACTCAAATACAGACATACAGACACACACACACACACACACACACACACATATATATATATATATATATAAATATTATATATATATATATATATATATATATTCAAGTAATCAAAGTCCACAATTATGTAAAATGTGTACTAAAAATACATAAAAGACGGGAGCTTTCGTCTACTTGATCTGTAGACCTCATCAGGCGTACTGATTTTTCTTTTCAAAAATTATATACAAAAAAGTTACGAAGGACAGGCAGGACCTCTGGAAACGTCTCCGAGGGAGATAACCACCAAAACAAACTCTCTTAATTTAGTTATTCCTCGTTCAAATGTTCTGGCAAAAGACGAGCCGATCGTCGTGGTTGAACTACCTCCTCTGTGTGTTCGGCTGTTCCCTCGTCCAAAACTTCTGCATCGGCACCTGCAATGGGGGTTCTTTCCTTCCAATGCCTGGGCAGGAGAAAGAGAGACAACCTGGGCAGTAGGAGTGGTGCAAACAACGTTTATGGTGATTTTTTGAGATATATATATATATATATATATATATATATATATATACAGGGAATATGTGAAATCCAGGGATTTCACGAACTCCCAAGGGCATATGTGAAATAACCAGTTCGCTTAGAGACCCGAGGTCTAGAACTAAACGCGGTGAAACAGCGATTCATCTACTCTTTCGCCGCATTTGGTACTGTAGTAGATTCACATCAACCGCACATTTGACCTCAGGAGAGGTGGAACACACATCCTACCCATGTGACCTCTCGAGAGAGACTGAGAGTTTTCAGCCCTGTGACTGGCTTATCAACAGCCAATCAGGAGCGTCGTAAGGCACTGGCCTAGACATCAAATGCACGGTTGATATGAATCTACTATAGTCCCTTGGGGGTCAAATGTACTTCGCTGTGTTCAGTACTAGCCCCTGTTGGATCGAATGCACTTAAGCCCGCCACTAACGTTCAGTTATGCCTGCACAGTTATAACTGCGCAGTCCAACTGTGCAGGCAAATCTTCGCCACTAACGATACAGGCCGTTTCATCAGTCCTCCGTAGCATCCGTGGCGTCAGCACACGATGCTCTGGCTGTAATTGACTGGCATTCGTTTCATAGTTGACATATATAAACTTAATATTTTTTCTACTTCATCAAAAGGGTTAATACTGATTTACTTTCGTTTAAAGATTGACTTTCTTATGACGTGTTACAATGAATGAAAATCCTTAGTTTACTACTGTCTTCCTGTGCTTCATAGTGTTGATTAGTCTAATTTCATTTCCAAGCGAACTTCCGGGGGATGCGAGCAATGAAAAAACATACATAGTGCAATATCTTTTTTTTACTTTGTTTGGTCAGAAAGTGGAATATTATTTTGTTCTCATTTTAAAGACGAATTACAGACATGTTGCATAATCATGAATAGATGTATATACTAGGCCTATTCTTGTTTTACATTATTTTGTCGTAATAATAGTTATTCTCATTGAAAAACTGTATGAATTTATGGTTTAAAACCGCGAATAAACATGCATAAGCTCAATCTGTTACGATAGCCTTTGGATTTTACTTGTCAAAGCAAAGTCTCATTCATGGAGATTTCAATGAAATCTACAGGACATTCGAAAATGATGTTGTAACTTTCAGCCTTCATTATACACTTATTTTCCCGTGGAAAAATGGCAAAATGAGAAATATATATTATTCGGACTTCCGTATCAATTATTAAAAATAAGTAAATCCAATATATTCCCCAATTTAGGTATAAACACTTTTCAATTCAATAAAACTCAGCTCAGTGTTCTTTATTAGTAGATGTTTCCTGTCCGCGGACAGACAGCGAACTAAGCCAAAAAAGTTGCCTCCACGGTTCCACCACATTAAAAGTTGCAATGCGCATGCGCAGCCGTTTGGACGGAGGTTCATCGATTGAGATGAGCTATTTACCCAGGCCGCCGGCGCAGACCAGAAAATCTGTGCAGGTTGTCCACACTAACGTTCAGTTATAATACACAGTCCAACAATGTGCAGTTAAAACTGAACGTTTTAGTGGCGGGCTTTAGGGACATTTGATTTTCCATGGACTAGTACTAAACACGGCGAAATACATTTTTACCAAAGCGTAACCAAACAAGAACAACATGAGCGCTGATTGGATAGGCTGTTTTGTCCCAGCGCGCCCAGCAGTGACATCTGTGAACTACTGCGGTCGTTCTCTAAGACAATACGGCCGTCAACGCACATGTTCAATATTGTGCAGCGATAGATTGTCAGAATTCCCGACACAGAAACCGAGAGAGGGCATTTTTTTATTCCCCAAACCCGGGAAAAAGGGTTGGAGAAGAGACAAAGAGTAGACAGGTAAATTCACCTTACACACACTGAAAATACCATGTCATGTATGGTAAACTCCCCAGAGAGGCTATCTCATCAGCTACTTTTATCAAGAATATAGACTATTTATTTGATGTGTTTAACAGCAATAATATTAAAGATGTAAAACTATTCAGATGTGCGATAAAAGTCAATGATAAATCACCAGCTTTAGCATTTTTAGAGTACATGAAGCAGTTACTGAGTCATGTCAATGTTCTAGATCTCAAGATTCAACCTTCTTGTATAAAAGGATGGATTTTATCCATAAATGCTTTGCAACAATTGCTTGATAACATTGGTGAAATACCAGGCATTTCCTATCTTTTAAGTAGAAATCTAAATCAGGATCCTTTGGAAAATTTCTTTAGTTCCCTCAGAGCAAAAGGAGGTTTTGCTGAAAATCCTGATGTCAAATCATTTAGGTCTGCATATACAAAATCCATGATAAAGTATTGTATGACAAAGTCAGAATTTTAAAAGTGTGATACTGATTTGAGTATTCTCTTGATCGAATTTTTTAATAAAAGCACACTAGGTCATCATTCAGATCAGACTTGTACAATTATTGATGATGATTTTGAAAGAGATCTTGAAAACACTTCAGAAACTTTCTCTGATTCTCAGTCACATGTTAATGATGTCTCTAATCCTTCTCAAAATTTGAAAATTCTAATGAAAATGCTTTGTATTATGTGTCAGGATATGTTGCAAATAAGTATTTGGATTCTCATAAGTGTCAATCATGTGCTGAACTTATCAAAGACCCTACAGCTGTAAACAAACCTTGTGCAACATTTATGAAATTCAAGCCTTTTTATGAGTCATTAGGCACAAGTAGTCTTTTCTTGCCTTTCCCTCTTCTAAACTTTACAATTACATTCAGCTTTGTGAAGAAATTTTATGACTTTATTTTTTGATATGATGCACGTTAACAAATTATGTCAAAGGTTGATGTATAAAATTTTATCAAAAGCAGATACTTCCTGGATTCCATCTGCTAACAGCTGCTTTGACTTAAAAAGAATGACTAAACTTTACGTAACCATGTGTATTCATTATTTTATTTTTCTAAAGTTTTTTAACAAATCATTGGCTAGTCAACCCAAAGCTAAAAGCAATCGTAAGCTGCTAAAGCTGCAGCACATTTGAAGAAAAATATATATTTTGAATCTTTGTATAATACAATATGTACTTCTATTTTATCTAAATTCGATAAAATATGTTTAAACATTAATTTGATTTTGTTGACCATACAAATAAAATATGTTGGAATTAAAACATTAACTTTGTTATTATTGTCACTTGTTATTTTAAATAGAAAAACTAAAAAAAAAAAAGTTGTTCTATATACATGTTACATAATACATGTATATAGTATTTATGTCAGGAATAACTATGCATGATTACCCTGATAATTAATCATATAATTAATTATATATAATTCCTTTTAACATGCGTTAAATCTAAATTACTTTTAGAAGTGATATCAAAACGCCAAATTAAAGTCTGAATGTTACGTGGAGCCGAGAGTAGTTTTTATTATCGCTGGTTGTGCGCTGACCGTAGTTGTTCATAAATGGCGCTTTTCACGTGTGTGGGACAGATTTTCACAATGGCATGTCGCTCCTTGTTTGGTTATTCTATGATTTTACTCCCCAAAGGATAGTACTAAACACGGCGAAATACATTTTACTCCCCAAGGGAAAGTACTAAACACGGCGAAACAATGGAAATAAATCACTGTTTCACCATGTTTGTACTAGCCCTCGGGGTTCAAATGTTCCTATGTATCTATATATATTATGTATGTATGTATCTATCTCTTATATTATATATATATATATAATATATATTATATATAGATAATATATATTATATAGAATTAATATAGTATAGTATATATGTATACATATATCGAATAGATTAGATATAAATAAATAGAATAATAGTTTTGTTGAAGAGTGATGAGAAAATTTACAAGCTAGGGAAATAAATATTAGAAGCGTAGGTAAGGGGAGAGAATAGTAATTACTGCTACCTATATTTGTAAGAGTAAAATTATATACAATATTGTATGCATACATTATTGTATGCACTTCTGAAAATATATATATAATATATATATATATATATATATATATAGATATATATATATATATATATATATATGATTATAATCACTTTAGCACGTAATTCTTTTATCACACATATCCACAGGTGAAAAATAAGAGACAGGGTGTAGGTCCTGACCGGTTTTCGGCTTTATTTTCAAGCCATTGACAAAGGCTTGAATATATATATATATATATATATATATATATATATATATATATATATTCATATATATGTGTGTATACGTGTATATATATATATATATATATATATATATATATATATATATATACATATATATATATATATAATATATATATATATATAATAATATAATATATATAAAAGCACAGGTTAAACTGATATTCCAATAAAGCTAGAATTTGCAGGCGTTTGTTCTTGCTAATCATAAAACCGTGCTAGTGGCGTGAACAGTTTTATTGTTTAGTTACAAATGATCCGAGTAAACGAACCAAATCCCTGTCCGGTTTTGAGAACACGGTCATCAAGATAAAAGTTGTAACCAAAATGGATTCGCAGTTAAGCGGATGGAAAAATAACCAAAGAACGAGAGCTGAAAGTAGAGCTAAAAATGGGAAACCTGAAAATAAATGGACAAAAACAAAGAAACAGCGAGAGTAAAATTACTGGCTAAAAGTGAGAGAGCGCATACTGATTGCATGATTTATGTTTCTTAGGGTCCCCTGTGGGACTGATAGTGAGGATACGAACGAATTCGTCTACCAGAGGATTGGAAAAAATACCGAAGGAAAACGTGGATATTGTGTGGGAAGATTCGCTTCCTTCAATGCTTTATGCAATATTCATAAGGACCTTTTACACCTGTGAGAAACGAGACACATATGTAACTACGACTACAATATGTTTATAAGCAAAGTTGATAAGATAAATAACTAAAGGAAATTAATTTTTTAAAAAGAAAATAAGCAGAAATATACTGAACAGAAGACAAACGTATGAAAAATAATAAGACGACGATGAAATAAGACAAATACATTTTAAAAAATGAGAAAATCAGTGTTGCTGTATAAATGTCACCTAGAAAGCAACCAAATTCTTTGTAGTACTAGTACATAATATCTGAAATTTTGTTATCACGGCAGTAGTAAAGTAATTTCATTGTTGTTGTTTTAGTGATGTCTCCATATCATTACATTTCAACCAGCTGTTCAGTTCTTTTATTTCCATTTCATTAAAACGCTTGAAGGGGATCTAAATAAAGGTTGGTGCCTGCAGTAAGAGCTAAGACCCATATTAGAAAGGCTATCTTTGTAAATTGTTAGCTACATACGTTGACCTTTACAACCTAGAAGTGCCTCTTTGGATGACGCCAAGATACAGAAAACTGAATTTGCACCCTTAGGACTGCCTGAGGTAGCTAAGGTAGCTATATAGTTCTTTTTATTGTCATGTTGTTCGTTGTGTCCACACACCAACTTGATAGCCTTTTTAGACAGGTTGCTTTATCACATTTTATGCCACATTTTGTTTTATAGGCCGACATTCATTGGATATCTCAAATGTCAGTAACTATACTTTGGATAGCATACTGAGAAGGCTATTTTGTCCTACCTGGGCAAAATAGCTTTTTCACATCATCAGCTAGAATCTGATTGGTGCAAAGCGGAGAAATTTCTAATCTGGGTCCCTGTATTACACTACGCTTATCCTACGTTTCGAAGAAGCGACCCTAGCAATGTGAGTCTAACAAGAGATCCGAACACTAATAGAAATGCGATAAATCAAATCTTACAGTTTATTCTTATTTTAGTCTGCCTTCACAAATCACTTCCTACGCACATCGCTCCCATTACTCTCTCTCTCTCTCTCTCACTCTCTCTCTACTCTCTCTCTCTCTCTCTCTCGTAGTGCAAGTGGTACCGCACGAGTCTCCCGAGCAAGGAGACCCACATTCGATCGTCGAACGGGATGAAGGAAAAGCAAGTAGGCAGTTTCCTTAAAAATTCTTGTGCCTCTGTTGACTTGATGGGGAAGGGGCAATTAATTATTAGTCAATTGCCGCTGGTCATATTTGGCGTGAGAGAGAGAGAGAGAGAGAGAGAGACAAATGGTGGATGTTGCGTTGCAGACCACCAAGTCTACGTCCTATTAATCTTTTACCTTATTTCTTTGTCCTTTGGAAAGAATTCATTAGGAGTATAATTTGAATTTATGTATGCGCTTTTAATTTAATTTTCTTCTTA
>NC_061087.1:80602622-80612622 GCF_015104395.2 Macrobrachium nipponense
TCTCTTCTCCATTATTGTTGATTACCACTTACTAAAATCGATTTCTATAACATCCCTGAAGTTATGCTATGCACAATTATTAGCCTATATACACTTTTCTCAAATTTTTCCTGTATTGACATGAGTCATTTTCTGTTCTGTTTAGTAATAATGTGAAACCTTTTACTTTGCTCTTCCATCAAGCACCCAATTTTATTATCCATTTTTCCTAGTAATGCTTATTGTTTTGATTGCAATTAACGCACCTTTAGCTACTCTTCATCTCGTATTAAGATAATCTACCCCTTCTCTGCTTCAACCATGAATTGGACAAATATACCCTAGCAACAACTTTTCCCACCAGTACATCCAAAAGCCCTCTCTTTTTCCACCAAAACACTAATTTTTTTCTTATCAAAACATTCTTCGCCACCTATCTACCAAGGATATATATGAATATTTTGCTACATATCAGATCAACGGTCAATGCTCTCTGAACACATTTCTCTAAGGCTACAGACCACTGATTCCCAACTTTTTATTGGCCATGCCCAACTTAATCACCTAAAATAGTGGGGCAGATAAGAGTAATTTTTAAGAAGAATCGTGCAAATGATGATACAAGCATCAAATTTGGCACAATTGTTCTCAAAGGGATACTAATCAAATCTGCCCAATTGGCCAATTGAAAATCTAAAATGGCGGCCATTTTTCAAGATGGCCGCCAAAATAACCACCCAAAGTTAATGTTTTGATTAGAAATATTTGTAGTTCGAATTGCATGATCTAAGTGTGATTTCCTATGTTTTTAAGTCTACTGATATATATTTTGTAGTTTATAACATAGTTAAGGCACTGTATTAAAGGAGTGATTGTCGGGCACTACCAAGGCCCATTGGTGATATCATTGCTGTGAAACTCAGCATGGGGTTCAGTGTCAGCTAAGTAGTAAATTTATGTTGGCATCATACTGCAACAGCCTACTAGTATCCCAAATGCTGCCTAATCAAAGCCAAATCAGTTAGGCAGCCGCACCTGAATGGACAGGACATGCCAGCACGGGAGAGCCAAACCAAGGATAACAGGGTTATAGTTATCTGGATGGTGTGCAGATTGCACGGGACTTATGACACTAGATGAATGATCAGATTAGGTGTATGGCCTGAACGTCATCGTAATCATGGATGCGAACTCTACTGGATGATCATGGAAAACAGACTGGACAAAGTGTTGCCTATGTCAGGAGGTTAAGAAAGAAGATCTAAAATCTCCCCAGGCCAATCCTGCCAGAAGAGGGGATGCTGTATATACAAACCTGGCAAAGAATATTCCTCTGTTTCACTCACTCAATGCGCTACCAATCAAGCTAGACCCTGCAAGACTTGACGAAGTTTCTGGGATAGAGGAAATGTCGAGAAAAAATGTCACAATATCATGAGAGTCGCAGGCTTCTGTTCAACTACACAAAGTTATACTGAGGTGAAAAAAAAGCAAGTCATGTAGGTACTAGTGATGAAGGCCGTAGAAGTAAGATTCCATGAAAGCTCCAAGAAACTAAAACAAAAGAATGCTTCTTCTGTGAAACTGAAGGAGGGGAGCTTAGGGAAGCAATGACAATGAGAGTGAATAGGAGAATAAATGAATGTGCCAAAACACTCAGTGATACAAAACTTCTCGCCAAACTAAGTGCAGGAGATATCGTAGCCTAAGGAGTGAAATATCACCCTGGCTGTTTGGTGGCATTGTATAACCGAGAACGGGCATACCTAAAGGTGCAGGAGGAAGAGAAAGCACAGGAACACTGGAAGGATGCATATCCAATTGCTTTCTCTGAACTAGTCACTTACATCTGCGAGATGAAAAATGCCTGTGAGAGGCCACCGATTTTCAAGCTTGCTGATTTGACCAAACTTTACAAGCAGAGGCTGGAACAGCTTGGTGTTGACTCGCCTGATGTTCATCCTACTTGACTTAAGGATCAGCTGCTTTTGCACATCCCACAATTGCAAGGACAGACGTTCTGTTGGCTGTTGAAACTGATCAAGGCTCAATCATATCAGAAGAACCCCGTTATGGTGAAACGATCCATCTATCAAAAGCCGCTGGGATAATAAGACAAGACATGCTCCGTCAAGTCGAATTTCAGTGGCGATTTTCATGACAACGACTTAGAACAGGCTTCAGTTTGTATGCATGATCAAACACGGTGCAGACATAAAGTCCTAACTCCATCATGGAGCATCGAAATGAGACTTTGCTACATCACAACTTCTACAGTACAACGGCTTCGCCAAATACAAGGAAGGAACGGATGTCCACAGGCATTCCAAGGACCGGGAGCCCCATTTTGCAGTCTACATGGGCTTGTATGTGTTTGCCAAGACGAGGAAGAGACAAATAATTGAAATGCTCCATGAGAATGGGCTCAGCATATCATATGACTGAGTCCTAGAAATCTCAGGACAGTTAGGAGAAGCAGTTGTTGCACAGTATGTGGAAGATGGAGTAATCTGTCCCCTAGGCTTGAGAAAGAATTTGTTCACAACTGGAGCAGTTGACAACATAGATCATAATCCGACTGCGACCACAACTGAAACATCTTTACACAGTACAAGTGTGTCCATTTTCCAGCATCCAAACACAGGAAATCCTGGTGATGAATGTGAGCCACTCAAACTAGATATAGAGTAAAAAATGAAGGTTAAAAAAGTTCCAGAGCTTCCAGAAGTATACACCAATATTCGACCAGCATACATCACCAAAAGCCCCAATCTTCCTCCAATTGCAAGTCAGTCCTTACCAGCACCAGAGTTGATCAGGTCACATTTGAAAGAAGAATATTCTTTGGAGGAAGTCTTCCTCACTGAGAATATGGCTGCTACAGTCAGCATCACATGGTCAGCATATCATGCAACACAGAAGAGGAGCCGTCCATTTGAAGTGAGCATATCAGCAATGATGCCTATGTGGCGAGACCAGGCACACTCTGTTGCAACTATAAAGCATGCCATGGAGAAGGTCTGTGATACAGTGGCTTTTTTGAACCCACAGCAAACACCTGTAATTGTTGCTAACCAACCGTTGTATGCTCTGGCGAAGCAAATACAGTGGAAGTGGCAAGAATATGGAGAGGACAAGTTCGTTGTCATGTTTGTAGGCCTTTATATAGAAATGGCTTCACTGAGATCGATAGGAACATTACTACGAGACACTGGGTGGACCAATGCCATCGTGAAAGCACGGGTGACCTCATCTGGTACATCAAAGTTTTACCTGTCTGCCTCCAGTGTCACAAAGACAAGACAAGCACACCAGATTACAGCATGTAGCTTGTACAAACTGATGAATAAGGCATATCATGATTTCTGCTCTGAAGAGTCTAGCACATCAGAAATAACCTTTGAGGATTGGTGTGAAAAACAGAGGAAAGAGTCCGCAGTTCCAATTCTGGAGTCAGGTGCTGGACATGGAACTCACGATATTTACCCTCATCTGCTCATTCAGAGAAGGAGACTTTAACTTGTACCATGAAGCACTTTCAGAATTGTTGCCTTACTTCTTTGCAAATAACAATGTTAACTATGCTTGGTGGATCACTATTCACCTCCAAGATATGATGTCACTTGAACAACAACATCCAGACGTGGCCAAGGAGTTTCACAATGGTAATTTCGTCATCCACAAGTCGAGAAGAGAATTCTCTGGCATGGTGGCTGATCAAGCGCACGAGCACAATAATGCAGTGATCAAAGGTGACGGAGGAGCAATTGGGTTGACAAAAGACCCATCAGCACTTTGTAGGTGGATGGTCGCTGGACATGAAGTTAGTTGTCTACTATAGTCAAACCAAAATGTTGTGACGGATGACGAGAGGTGTCACCAGAATGCTTCTTATTTGAATCTAAAAGTCTGGGTCTTTTTCCTTTGTAGACAAAAGGAAAATCTCATCGGTTTGTTAGTAAAGCCGGATTAACCCTTAAACGCCGAATGGACGTATTAAACGTCGAGTCAAAATCTCCCCCGATTTCCGAATGGACGTACCATACGTCGGCTCAAAAAAGTTTTTTAAAAATTCGCGGAAAAATACTTATAGGCCTACCAGCCAAAAACTTTTGAATCACACACCTTGGGGGATGCTGGGAGTTCACGGGTCAAGGCGTTGTTTTGTTTACAATCGTTACGCAGGCGCGCAAGCGCGAATTTCTTTCTTATCGCACTAAAAAGTATCAGTGACACATCTCAAAAATTATTTCGTCACTTTGACATAATTTTTGCCCCGTTTTAAATTATCCGTTACATGAAGTATTATATATGAAAATGTGCGCAATTTCATTTAAAATACAACAAAAAAATACTCATGATTGTAACTTTTATCAGTTTTGAAATATTTCCATATAGATAACGATAAGTGCCAAAATTTCAACCTTTGGTCAACTTTGACTCTACCGAAATGGTCGAAAAACGCAATTGTAAGCTAAAACGCTTATATTGTAGTAATATTCAACTATTTACCTTAATTTTGCAACAAATTGGAAGTCTCTAGCACAATATTTCGATTTATGGTGAATTTATGAAAAAACTTTTTCCTTACGTCCGCGCGGTAATTTCGTCATCCACAAGTCGAGAAGAGAATTCTCTGGCATGGTGACTGATCAAGCGCACGAGCACAATAATGCAGTGATCAAAGGTGATGGAGGAGAAATTGGGTTGACAAAAGACCCATCAGCACTTTGTAGGTGGATGGTCGCTGGACATGAAGTTAATTGTCTACTATAGTCAAACCAAAATGTTGTGACGGATGACGAGAGGTGTCACCAGAATGCTTCTTATTTGAATCTAAAAGTCTGGGTCTTTTTCCTTTGTAGACAAAAGGGAAATCTCATCGGTTTGTTAGTAAAGCCGGATTAACCCTTAAACGCCGAGTGGACGTATTAAACGTCGAGTCAAAATCTCCCCCGATTTCCGAATGGACGTACCATACGTCGGCTCAAAAAAGAAAAAAGTTTTTTTTAAAAATTCGCGGATAAAAATACTTATAGACTACCAGCCAAAAACTTTTGAATCACACACCTTGGGGGATGCTGGGAGTTCACGGGTCAAGGCGTTGTTTTGTTTACAATCGTTACGCAGGCGCGCAAGCGCGAATTTCTTTCTTATCGCACTAAAAAGTATCAGTGACACATCTCAAAAATTATTTCGTCACTTTGACATAATTTTTGCACCATTTTAAATTATCCGTTACATGAAGTATTATATATGAAAATGTGCGCAATTTCATTTAAAATACAACAAAAAAAATACTCATGATTGTAACTTTTATCAGTTTTGAAATATTTCCATATAAATAACGATAAGTGCCAAAATTTCAACCTTTGGTCAACTTTGACTCTACCGAAATGGTCGAAAAACGCAATTGTAAGCTAAAACGCTTATATTTTATTAAAATTCAACTATTTACCTTAATTTTGCAACAAATTGGAAGTCTCTAGCACAATATTTCGATTTATGGTGAATTTATGAAAAAACTTTTTCCTTACGTCCGCACAGGTAACTCTTCCGAAAAAAATCATACATGCGATTGTGGTAATGTTTGCACCATTTTAAAATTAGCCGTTACATAAAGTTTTATATATGAAAATTTGCGCACTTTTCATGCACAATACAACTAAAAACAACCCATGGTTGTAGCTTTTATCAGTTTTGAAATATTTTCATATAAAATATGATGTGACAAATTTTTAACCTTTGGTCAATTTTGACTCTACCCAAATGGTCGAAAAACGCAATTGTAAGCTAAAACTCTTATATTTTAGTAATATTCAATCATTTACCTTAATTTTGTAATAAATTGGAAGTCTCTAGCACAATATTTCGATTTATGGTGAATTTATGAAAAAATAACATTTTCCTTACGTCCGCGCGGTAACTCTTCCGAAAAAATCATACGTGCGATTGTGGTAATGTTTGCACCATTTTAAATTAGCCGTTACATAAAGTTTTATATATGAAAATGTGCGCAATTTCCTGTAAAATACAACGAAAAATAATTGAAGGTTGTAGCTTTTCTCATTTTCGAAATATTTGCATATAAATCACGATAAAAGGAAAAAAAACCACGTTTGGTCAACTTTGACTCTACCGAAATGGTCAAAAAACGCAATTGTAAGCTAAAAATCTTATATTGTAGTAATATTCAATCATTTACCTTCATTTTGCAACAAATTGGAAGTCTCTAGCACAATATTTCGATTTATGGTGAATTTATGAAAAAAACTTTCCTTCCCTCCGCGTGCGGATTCTCCGCCATAAATCTCCGAATTGCGTACATCGAATTCTCGGAAAATTTGCTCCGTTTCATATTAGGCATTTCATAGAGTTTTATATATGATGAAATGTGCAATTTCATGTAAAATAAAAGGAAAAATATTTGAAGGTTGTAGCTTTTCTCATTTTCGAAATATTTACATATAAATCACGATAAATAGAAAAAAACCACGTTCGGTCAACTTTGACTCTACCGAAATGGTCGAAAAACGCAATTGTAAGCTAAAACTCTTACAGTATCGTAATATTCAATCATTTGTAATCATTTTGAAACAAATTGGAAGTCTCTAGAACAATATTTAGATTTACGGTGAATTTTTGAAAAAAAAAAATTTTTACATCCGCGTGTTGCGAATTCGTACATCATTTTGTGATAATATTTTTCCGGTGTTGCTTTTATTGTTTTACAATGTATTATATATCAAAATGATTGCAATTTAGTGTACAATACAACGAAAAAAAAAGAAACTCGTTAGCTTTTACCCTTTTTTTGCACAGCGATATTTTAATACAATTATGTATGAATTTTTTTTTTGCTACCATATATCGCATTATTTACATATGATAATGATATTATTTTTCATTTCTGATGATTGCATACTAAACCTCAGGCAATGAAAAAAAAGGAGCCAAAAATGAACTCTTAATCTTCAAAACTAAGCGCGCTGTGATTTTTTGACAAAATTATTTTTTCCGCTTCCGCTCTCACTCAAAACCGGCTCCGGCATTTGGGGGAGTTTTTTATTTTTACCGCTTCGGCGTTTAAGGGTTAAGTTCAGTACTGGATGGTGCGAGACCAGTCCCTCCACCCACACTTTTTTTTTTTTTCTATTGTACTTTTACTTTATTATAAATTATCATAAATAGTTTACATACTTCTGGAATACTGGTAGCTTCACGTGCCTAGTCATAAGCTCTCGTCACATCAGTCCAGGGCTCATCCCAGTTTCTTCCGCTCTTTCCATTCTGAAGCAGGAAGAACACATCTGCAAGTACTTTCTTTACAGGGTGAGTCGAGCGAGTGACGATGTACTTATGCAAAACGCTCTTATATATAGACGAAGATGAATTACCAAACGAATTTTATAGCTGTATAATGACCAGTTAAATCCTAATCATGCAAGCTGGAATTTCAATCCTGTAAAGACATAACCCCAGTACCCGATAAAATCTTTCAATAAGATCTACTTGGCTTGTAGGGAGTTTGGAGGCAGTCTTATTCTGGGATAGGTAATGCAATTAAAAGATTATAAAAGGTTATCTTTTTTCAAATCTCTACATCTATATGCTGCAAAGGGTCAACTATACCCTGGCTTTAAAGACTATCGTTTTAGATGTTAAAGTATAGAAAATGTCTTTTCGAGATTCTAAGATGGCCAGGAAAAGAATATAGCTATGCCAGATTTGTTCATCTTTTTAAATCTCAGCCTCGAGGTTAATCCCTTGTTTATGACTTTACCTGCGATCTGTCATTTACTGTACTTTGTTTTCTAAAGAAAGAAAGAGTAAATTTTGGTTGTTCTTAATGATTTTCCTTTCTTTGTGTGTTTTTCGGAAACAATAATCACAGATCTTGTAATAATGCCATAATTTCAAGCTATCTGATCATTGTCAATATTTCATTTTAGCACACATGCAAAAATTACTCGAGGTCATGATTAAAAGAAATGAAAACAAAATCTGAGATAAATACGGAGTGAACACTCCATCTGTGAGCTTAATCTGCCTTACCAACAAGTTTAGGTTTAGGTAGGTCGGTTTACTTACGGATATAATGACCAAAATGTTCTTAACTGCGAACGATATAGTCCAAGAAATACCTGTCACCTGCCACGACATTTTGGTTTGACTATAACTTGATACGAGGCCATGTCTGGTATGAAGGATGCCACATACAGCAGCAGACACCGAGTGCCCAGAAATCTTTCTTTAAAAGGAGAAATCACTCTCTGCAGTGATGCAGGAGATGGGTAACCCATTCCAAGAATAATCAGCAGGCCTGATGGTGTTAGATACAAAGAACATTGCAGACCCAACTCTAGCTGAAACGGTAGCTACACATCACCAGCGAAGCAAAGAGCAGTTCCTATCATTTATGAAAAGACTAAAGGATGAGCTGAAAGTCTTTTCTATCATCCAATCAAGAAGAACCCTGTTTCATTCTTCAAACAAGAACATGATGAGAGAATTTCTAAGGAGAAAGTCCTAAAAGATGAATGACGTTATTCTCATGACTGTTCAACTCAAGCTAGAACAGACAGTGTGACTTACAAGAATTCTTCAAGCATGAGAATCAGTCATACCTTGCATCTCGCAGTGACAGCAGCAAGCTTCATACGTGTCAGAAGTCACAGTTGGTTGAAATTCTTGAAGCGCAAGTGAATGTCCCAGTGGGAGAACCAAAGGGAGATACAATCATCATTGATGGCTCAGCACTTATCAAAGCCTCACCTCCACGTACTTCAAAGACATTTAATGACCCTGCCAAAGAAGACATCATCCCAAAGGTGGAATCCTATGGTGCTCGGTACAAGCCGGTGGACATAGTCTTTGATGTATACAAGAAATCAAGTCTGAAATCAGAGACGAGGTCAAAAAGGGGGA
Source organism: Macrobrachium nipponense (assembly GCF_015104395.2). Classification (NCBI taxonomy): domain Eukaryota; kingdom Metazoa; phylum Arthropoda; class Malacostraca; order Decapoda; family Palaemonidae; genus Macrobrachium; species Macrobrachium nipponense. The sequence goes on from NC_061087.1 coordinate 80,611,530, forward strand.
AAGGAATCAGAAGAAGAGTGACAGGAACAAGCAAGACACCAGAAACTGGCAAAGCTTCCTTCGTGACCCCACCAACATGACTGAACTGTTTCGCTTCTTGGCCGAAAAGATGTGTGAAGCAGAAACGACAAGCACAGTCATTGTCACAAAAGGAGAGGATGCCATTAGCAACACAGTGAAGTCTCTGGATGCTGTGTCCCCATGTTGTCACGAAGAATCTGACAGTTGAATATTTGTTCGTGCCAGGAATGCAACAACAGATGGGAGCAAGTCTATAATCATCAAGGCTAATGACACAGGTGTGCTAGTCATAGCAATATCTGTACTGCCATCCTTCCAGAAACTAGGTCTTCAGGGAATGTGGATTGCCTTTGGACAAAGAGCCCATATGCGATGGATTCCAGTTCATGAGGTAGTTTCTGCAATTGGGCTAGAGAAAGCTTTCATGCATTTACTGGATGTGACATTGTGTCTGCCTTCCGTGGAAAAGCGAAGAAATCTGCATGGCAGACTTGGAATGTATTTGATGACATTACTGAAACATTCATCAGTCTCAGCCAGCATCCAACATTGATTCGTGATCTTGACATGCAGAGGCTGGAAAGATTCATTGTCCTCATGTACAACAGATCAAGCGCAGCCACTGGTGTCGACGAAGCAAGACTAGATCTATTTGCACGGAAGCAGAGGCCATACAACTCAATTCCACCAACACACGCAGCCCTCAGAGAACATGCAAAGCGTGCAGCCTACCAGGCTGGGATCATCGGGCCAGGCAACCCACAGTAATCCACACATGAGCAGTCCAGCTGAATGGGGTGGACACAGAAAGGAGAAGCATGGCAGATACCACCGAATTCAGCAAGCTGTCAAGAATTGACAAAGTGCTCCTGTAAGAAGGTTTGCAAAGGAAAATGCAAGTGCTCTCAGGTAGAGCTTCCCTGCACATCACTCTGCAGCTGCATATGTGAACAGTAGCAGATTGAGAAACAGCAGCACGGTATGCATAACTTTGAAAATGTACTAGCTGGGACAAAAGAAAGACAAACATCTTGGTGGTTATCTTGAGAAATATGTCTCAGAGTGCTTTTTA
>NC_061087.1:80617622-80620122 GCF_015104395.2 Macrobrachium nipponense
AAATAAGAACACATTATTCATATTGAATGGAGATTATAAGCAACAGATCGAAGAAATGTGATTTTATCGTCTGCGTTATATCTCAACAGCTCTCTTCAGTTTATCAATGACATTTTTGTACTTCTTTGGATTACGAATCTCATCTCATCTCGTTCAGAATTTCGTAACCATGATCCTTTGACTTGTTGTGTAGTCTTGCTGGGCACGATTTCTGTTTTCTTGCAGCACATTCCCAATAGACTTTTGTCCCCCCCTTGTTTAGCACACGTTCACTTGTTAGAAAATAAGCCATTATGGGTACCATATAGTAAAGAAATGGTATATCTCTTTCGTACCAATTCACGCCTTGAACTGAACTAATTTTTTCTTTAATTAAGTCACTCAAGTAAATTTGACTTTAAACAATATTAATACAAACAAATATAAAGGGAAATTGTAGTTTTGGTTTGAACAAGCAACTATAAAAAGAAATGGTTAGTCTTAATTACTTGTTACTTGTCACTTCAAATTGTAAAATAAGCACTTATAAAAGAGAAATGGTAGTTTTGGTCCAAATGAGCTCAATCGTTTAATTTGCCAATGGCAATGGCAATATTCCTCACTGTCAATTTTCTGAATGGCAGTTTTCCCCACTGTCAATTTACCGCCTGGCATCTTCTGGCTGGAAATTTTCAACTGGAAATTTTCCAACTGGGAATTTTCCAATTGGAAATTTTCCAACTGGAAATTTTCCAATTGGAAATTTTCCAACTGGGAATTTTCCGTGCACGCGTATGACATAATCTTGAATATAAATTTTAACCTTCGATGGCTCATAAATTGGAGCGTATGAACTGAAACTATTGCACAGATAGATATTCGAAACAATCCGTGGATTTGACAAACTATCTCAGTATTTCATCTTCCTCCATCTTTAGCTTAAACTTAAGTTTACTTTATGCAAGTAATCTCCTTAAGTTAGTCACACATGGGTAACGATGCACCACATCGCTGGATACTGCTAATTTACCAAGTCGCTAATCATTTTCATTACGTAACCAATTTACGCATTACTTTTCTTAACACAAAAGTCAATACCTACGATATTATCATCATCTAGTTAAATCTCACTGCTGTAATTCTAATCGATCGAAATTCCAGAAGCAAGAGATTGCCGTGGCTTTTGAACAGCCAAGTTATTAATTCCAATAACATAGTGACAACTCTCTGGCGTGACAACTAACAAGGTCACTGATGCCGACCAAAGGGGAAGTAAAAGGAAGTCGGCAGCTTTGTCAAAAGGATGGTGGATTGAATATTACTGAAAAAAAAAGTCTGAAGAATAAAAACTTGAAAGAAATAAATGTCATGTATTGCAAGGAACGTCCCCGAAACATAAAATAACCGGAACATTTTCACTCGCACCTTCCATACATTTGTTATTCCAGACATAAAAATGGCATCCCATTCAGGGTACATGCCAATATGGACTCTGTTAAACATCGGTTTCATTATTTTTCCGGCCTGACCAACATTTCGGTTGGTAACAAGGTTACACGCTAATGAGTGTCTGACTGATGCGGATGGTGAACGATTTAGTTTGTAAGGGATATTTGCATATAGCTCCATATTTTGTAATTTTGTAGAAGATGAATATAACGTACATATATAATTCGCATATGACGCACAGTATATGCAGAAAAATGCATACTATATATATATATATATATATATATATATATATATATATATATATATATATATATATATAATATATATATATATATATACATACTTCTAATTTACTATACATTTGATGATAATGTAAAGGTATGCTGGATGAAATTTTATTTGTTAACGTATTTTATTTTGTGAAGGGAAACGGCTCACTTGAAAGTTATGTCGTTATTGTCGAATATTTTCTGTCACGAAAAATTGTCGTCGTTTTTAATCCGCGGCATTGTAATTAGAGGTGAGAGTATAGCACTACAATAATTATTCTTAAATTGTGCATGTCATCTGTCTATCTGTCTGTCTGTCTGTCTCTTTATATATATATATATATATATATATATATATATATATATATATATATATAAGATTTCAATTGACTGACTACATCAATGACTTTCAAATAGGATACCTTTGCAAAGGATAATGAATCAGTGATTACGTAGGATTAAGGAGAACGGTGACATCAAACAGAAAGTAATCAATTGATCAATGTGAAAGATATATTTAACTACCAAAATTGGTTCAAAAGAAAACCACTATGTATCCACTAAGATTAAATATAATTTCACTCAAAATGCAAGTGATATTATAGGGGTTTATATTGAACCCTGTGACACTGTAGGGTACGTTAAACAAAGTTACAAACACTAAGTAGTGCCACATCAGTACGTTGTAATAATTAAATTAGATAGAACCAATTCTAAACTTAACACTTAGAGTAAAAACAGGACTTTCTTCGACGGGTTTGACACAGAACAGCCAGATGAAAAGTAACACTGAAATGATA
>NC_061087.1:80625122-80627622 GCF_015104395.2 Macrobrachium nipponense
TAATTATAATAGTGGTTGTAATACGCAGGCATATTTACTGAAAGGACAGCCTCGTTTTTAAACATACACTAGACAAGACTCTCAATTTCGGCCTCAAACTACGTTTCTAGTTGGCTTTAAGCCATTTAAAAAAAAAAAATAATAATTGTTATTCCAGGTCGTACAAACCTTGTAATTAACATTACGTTAAACGGAAAGAACGAGGAAGTTACATACAAACAAATTATTTACCTACCAAAGAAAAGAATACCGACAGTCTCCTGTTGACTATAAAGGTGAAGACGTTCTTTTAATCCTAATCGCACACCTTGGCAATCAAACATTCTCCATCCAAAAGAAACCAAATGACAACAACTCGATTAGCAATAAATATTATGAGGGTAATTCTAAATCCACAGGAGAATCAACTTGAATTCCACTTGAAATTCTTTAATGAAACAACGTTTACCCGACCAGAACAGACTTTAGACTAAAGCGAATGCAATTAACAATGACTGGGAGAATTCCTAAATGCTCACCCGCCAGATAATGCAGAATATTTTTCAGAGTTTTATCATTAGCTGAACTTTTAGCTTTCTTTGTGATCGGCGAACGAGAGAGAAAGAGGTCACTGATAATGAGAATGATAGGAGTTTTGGTGGTGTAGCGTCTGTCCGTAGTCTTTATTATGTATTTAAACAATCATTTCTTCTTGCTGAGGGTTTTATTTATATTTCGTAGTTTATTTGCTATTTTGTTACCATACATCTAACGTCTATTACAATTCAATTGACGTAAATGCATCAACAGGAGAATATAACATACTCAAAATAGACTCTCTCTGTAGTACATCAGCGTCAATACATAAAAATTCGTGCTGATCACCTACATACAACTATGGTACAAGAAACACCAGCTCTCTCTCTTTTTCTGTCTCTATTTCTCTCTATATCTGTCTATGTCTCTTGGTCTCTCTTTGTCTCTTTATCTCTCTCTCCCATACGCACAAACACACACACATCCTCACATGCACAAACACTCGTTTGTTACAACATTTAAGCCGGGGAGGGGAGAAATTCCGAGCAAGCTGATAGATTCTTGATGGGAATTTAAAAGTTCTTTACTTAAAGGAAAAAGAACTTGAAGGAAAACAAATGTACCTCGAAAGCGGAACATAAATAACGCTTCGCAACGATTCAGTCGAAGCAGAGATCGAGCCCATTCCCCTACATCTGAGGGTAAAAAGCACCCATCGATCACCGTCTGGAATGCTTCATCATCAAATGGGAATTAACAGGAACCTCTCTAATGGCTGGAATTGAGATCCCTACTAATAAGCCTTCAGGAGCCATTTTGAGAACTCTGGCTCTTCCAAGTATTTTTGGGATAGTTATGAATCATATGGAAAGGCTATGGAATAATATGTCATCTCTCTCTCTCTCTCTCTCTCTCTCTCTCTCCGAATTCCAGGTTTAAGGTTTGTTTCGTTCTTTCACCTTTATATTCCACATGGAACAAAGTATGTAATAAATAATAATAATAATAATAATAATAATAATAATAATAATAGAAGGAGGAATGATAACAGCGGTACAAGGTCAGGCCCTAAGAACCAGATATGTTCAAAGAACGATAGACGTAAATAACATCTCTCCCATATGTAGGAAGCGCAATACGAAAAATGAAACCATAAACCACATAGCAAACGAATGCCCGACACTTGCACAGAACCAGTACAAAAAGAGGCATGGTTCAGTGGCAAAAGCCCTCCACAGGAGCCTGTGCAAGAAACATCAGCTACCTTGCAGTAATAAGTGGTGCCAGCACCAACCTGAGGGAGTGATAGAAAACGATCAGGCAAAGATCCTCTGGGACTATGGTATCAGAACGGATAGGGTGATACGTGCAAATAGATCAGACGTGACGTTGATTGACGAAGTCAAGAAGAAAGTATCACTCATTGATGTCGCAATACCATGGGACACCACAGTTGAAGAGAAAGAGAGGGAAAAAATGGATAAGTATCAAGATCTGAACATAGAAATAAGAAGGATATGAGATATGCCTGTGGAAATCGTACCCATAATCATAGGAGCACTAGGCACGATCCCAAGATCCCTGAAAAGGAATCTAGAAAAACTAGAGGCTGAAGTAGCTCCAGGACTCATGCAGAAGAGTGTGTCGATCCTAGAAACGGCGCACATAGTAAGAAAAGTGATGGACTCCTAAGGAGGTAGGATGCAACCCGGAACCCCACACTATAAATACCACCCAGTCGAATTGGAGGACTGTGATAGAGCAAAAAAAAAAAAAAAAATAATAATAAAAAGATTTTCGCAAAAGCATTTAAACCCAAATGAAACCATTTTTATATTGCACTCATTTTCCCCTGACAGTGAGTGGATCCACAAATTGTTAACCTTCCATTTCTCGGCAAATTCCTACTAGTATGAGAATGCTAGCCCAAGAGGGTGACACATCTTTACAATAAAACTAAGTCTCTTCCTATTGTTCTAATAAT
>NC_061087.1:80632622-80652622 GCF_015104395.2 Macrobrachium nipponense
ACGGATCCTGTCGATGCCAACTTTCCAGTGTCTTTTTTCTTCATTTTTAATTTGAATTTGAAATTGAATGAAAAATTGTGATCTTTCACTCATGATTTATAAAAGAAGAGAGAGAGAGAGAGAGAGAGAGAGAGAGAGAGAGAGAGAGAGAGAGAGAGAGAGAGAGAGAGAGAGAGATAATTATTATTTCGTTATTGCAAGGCTTTCCAATGAAGCAATACATATTCCAAAGAAGATTATTTCGTATGATTGTTAAAGGATAGGCGACTCTCCTATCACTCTCCCGTCGGTATTTAAAGCTTTGTAATCTAACTTTTTGATCGTTATGTTCACCAAACCACAGTTTATCTATTTGCAGTAAATTTTCAGTTCTCTCAATGAATACGAAAGTATTGTTCTCCTCTCGAGGTGATTTCACGAACAACACTGTTTCCGAACAGATTTTACTTCATGTTTAAGATTAAGCGTTTTTCACCTGTCAGATAATACAATCTATTTTGAGAGGTATCTATTGTTATATTTTAGGAAACGAGATTGGCACCCTAAGGCAACTTTCCTTCCAATTCCCACAGACAAGTTCAGGTAAAGGAGGAAGGGAAAGATGGGCTCAGTATGAAGGAAGTAACAGACAATTCTTGACAGAGAAATCTATGCAGGGAGCAGAGAAGGCAGATGTAAAAATGACAGTTGTTCGTCATCGTTGTCTTAGTCCTTTTTAATAACTGATATCTTGAAATATCACGATTCTGGTTCTGATGCTTTTATGTTTCTTTCTAAAAAAAAAAAAAAATGGTCAGCTGAACTCATTTAGTCATCTTTTCGACGTTTGGTAAAATTAGACGTCAGCTCGACTTCATTTGACTTTAATTGCACTCTAGTCTATTGACCCTAATCGACCCTAATCCACCCCATCTTAAGGTGACAAGTTCTACCTAACCAGTCCTTAAGTGTCATCCTGACCCATCCTAGGGTTTCGACCCCTACCAAAGCCATGTTAGGAGCAGTCCTATGTAACTTGTTCTAGGCTGTTGAGACCGCATCCATGGGGTGATGGCCTCAGGTCTCGTCTTGTTTTACTTAAGTATTTATATATATCACTTCGTTTTATCTACAAAAATTATTTTTCGGCAACTTTACTCCTTTGTACATAGAATTTCATGAATGCATGATGTTCAGCTTGCAATACCATTACTGACTTTTTCGAATATGTAAATCTGATCTGAAACACAAAGGCATGAATGGCAACAACGTCTGAACTGTAATATTTAGTTGTAATAAAAAAGATATACTCGTGTAGCGTTTTGAGTTGACTTTCATTTATTTCCACGTAGATGACGTTGATTCATTATAATTAATTAAATTAATTCTGTAATTACTAAATAAATGGACACCATGGTCAATAAGGTAAAGTAAGTCAGAAGCAATAATTAATTAATAACTGTAGATGTAACATACAATCTTAATAGATTTCAATGTAACTTTTTGGGTGATACATTAATAGATTTTTCTTCAGAGAACTACGTTGATGAAGTATCATTCATTATAGAAAAACGTTTGGCTTAAAGGAATGATGTGATGGGACTGGTTGCAACCAGTTATCGGGATGTACCTCACAAAGGGAGGGAACATTCCACTTTATTAACTTGTTTTTGCACCGTGCTATATCTCTGAGATATTGGTGTTGGAGAGGGTCCTCTCATAAGGAACTCTAAAAAGTTCTTGGAAGGGAAAATTAAAGCTCTCTTCCACTTCGTTCTGTCGTCTGCTTCATCTCTCGTCTTTATCATTTCCTCGGGGAGTAAGCCTAAAGAAACCTTGGTTTGTTGTTGTTGTTGTTGTGGTTCTTCTTGTTCTTGTTGGGGAGAGGAAAGGTCTATGGAAAGGCCTAAAAGAGTCTGAAAAATTATTTTCGCGTTGGGTTAAATATATAAGAATTTTAGGATAGGACATTTATGATTTATTTATTAGAATTAAGACGTAAAAAATAAAAAATGATCATTTTAAACAGTACACAAAATATAGCGTATTTTTCTTAATTTTCGTTGGTGAAACAAGGATCTATGTAACCGTAGCACTTTTTAATTTATTTGGGGTACTGAATTTAGGTTATATTTCTGTTCGATTATTTTGTAATTCCACTTATAACTGTGAATATATGAACGTGTTTAATTTGTGTCCTATTTATTTGATTCTTGTTGTTAGTATAATTAGTACAAAGTATGAGTATCAATTACGAAGACCACTTCACGTTAAGATAGGAATATAAAGTTTTCAACTTATGCGTAAGGGGAAAATCTTGCACGCGTCCCAAGTAAGCTGGAGGTCGCATCATGCCTTCTTTCCCTTAATTTTGCCGGAATCTTATTGGAAAAAAGTTAGCATAGGTTTCAAGGATAACTGGAAACCAGTTACATGGAACGGTGAATATTAATCAGCTTGGTGGGAGATTTGGAGAAGTGATATCGAGTTAGTTGGTATACGTGACAAACGACAGTACGGCAAAAAAAAAAAAAAAGTCAAGAAAGAAGAAGAGTTTATGTAAAGAAGGGGATTGTGTATGGATAGAATAGTCTAAGGTAGGATTGATGGAGGTAATGTTGAATCAACAGTCCTTTATGGTGATGAAGTGTGGATGCCAATGCAAAATCAGAAACACTGATTGAAAGTTTTGATGATAATAAGTACACATGGATATAAAAAGATAATCGAAAATACAGGGTATGTATGCATAAACAGAAGCGCTAAAAATTGGTCAGATGTTATGAAAATACGGTTCTCGGTACTTTGAGGTGGAAAGATCGCTTAGAAGCAAAGAAAAACTATAAGATGGTGAGATCATCTCCGTCTTCATCGCTCTCATGACAGGTGACGCAAAGGACATGTGTGAAATTCACTCATGCCTTCACTGTACTTTGTCTTTCATAAATTTCTACCTATTTTTAGCTTCCCTTCTCTTCCACATGAAACTATCAGATAAGGGTAAATAACTCCGTTGTCTACGGGAGAGGGCAGGAAGATAGAGAAATCGCTTGGTGAAGAGGAACATGTATAGAAACGGAAAAGCCCTTATAATCCAGAGAGAGAGAGAGTGTGTGTAGTACAAAAGTTGCGTGTGGGCAGTATATTTTTGACCTGCCTGAGCGTGGTATTTGATATACCTGTTACTTAATTCATACATTGCACTCAAAGAGCGTATATGGCCACATTGAAGGGACAGCTGTTTGGTGGTATATCCGTATTTTTCCCTTTAGAGGATTGGCTCTAAAGGGGATAAACCACTGGTCAAACTGATCAGAGTTATATAAGCCAGAGGATTACACGTAATGAATCCGTAACCTCTTCATTTAATTGCCAAAAATTTGGTTTCAAAAGTTTTAAAACCGTACCTAAAAAAATTGTTACATTAACTAATAAATGTGAAACTAAATCTTTTTATTTATAATGACCATAATGTGAATAATTATTCATTAGTTTTCTTGACGAATAATTCTTTCCTTTTTCTTCACAAAAGATGAAAAAATAATAAGAAAATTAATTGAATAAAGCTTTCACCAGCAGGAAAAAAGTTACAAGAAATGTCCTCATAGAATATTTGGAAAATATGGGAAGGTCACAAACATACCTATCTAAGGTTTGGAATTTTGACAGGAAAATGTATGGTGGCACTTCGAAAAAGAACCCGCTTGCTTAGACTGCAAAATATTACAGGATGTGAAATGTTGGTGAAATATGCAATAAGTTCCTAGTCGTTGGCAGATGACACGCGACCTGACCTAGCTTGCGACCTCGTTAGCGTGTGCGACTTCAGTAATTGCTAGGACACGATAGATAAAAGCCCGAAACCCCCAACCCACACCCCGTCCTCCATCCCCAGTCTTCAACTCTTACCACTCAGCTCCTTCCCCTCAACCATTTTTTAGGAAGGTTCGGTTAGAATAACAGGATATGACACAAACAATAAAAACCCAACCTTTTCATATTTTTGTATGTCAAAGAAAACTATTGAGATGGCTGTTCGTCTGTCCGCCCGCATTTTTCTGTCCGCCCTCAGATCTTAAAAACTACTAAGGCATGAGGGCTGCACATTGATATATTGATCATCCACCCTCCAATCATGAAACATACCAAATTGTAACTTCTAGCCTCAATAGTTTTTATCTGATTCAAGGTTAAAGTTAGACATAATCGTGCGTCTGCCACTAAACAGGACAGGCCACCACCGGGCCGTGGGTAAAATTTCATGAATTGCCTCTCATACATCATTATACTGAAACCACCGAAAGATAGATCTATTTTTGGTGGCCTTGATTATACGCCGTACAGACAACTCAATTGAGTCGGTGAAGCATCGGTGCGTATTCTACTTGTTTGAAAATGTACGTAATGGTGATGCTGATGCGATTGATTTTCTTTGTCATCCTTGTGTCTCCAAGGAAAGCGACAGATATCTCAAAATAACCGAATAGCTTATACCTCTGGCAACGCGGTCCTGTTACGAGCACATGCTTTTAATTGCAAGGCATGATAGTAATGAATGAATGTATGAATGAAAGAACGAATGGATTCATAGAGTATTACTGGTGACGGTGTGCTACGTTCTGAATAGTATTACTCGGAGTAGTGAATAATTAACTGATTAATTAACCGATCGATTGATTGATTCAGTCACTATTTCAGTCGAAGTTAATTACACTCATTAAAGACTGGCAGATTTGCCTCCTATTCAAATTCTCATCAGCTTGATCATACCTTTTCGCCTATCAGCAAAATAATTAAAGGGGGTACTTTGAAGATATTTTTGAGAGAGAGAGAGAGAGAGAGAGAATCCTGAACCTGGATTGAATTCTAAATATCATTCAGTTCTATTTCCTCTATAGCCTGCTATCCCTTTACAAACTCTCATCAATGGCCTTATATCTGGATGTGACTCGATCTATAAGAAAAAAATCTCTTTAGACCTGCTTTGCTCTGAATCCATCACTATCCAGTATAATAGCAACTCCTAAATAATATTTTGAAATATCTTTCGACCAAAAGTGAGTGAACGTATAACCTACCTCTAACATTATTGGAGAAAGCAATACTAAAGACCCTGTGTAAAAATATATATATATAAAAAATGCAAACCTTATCTTTTGTACACATGCAGTATTCAAACTTATAATAGGCTTTCATATTTTATTGACCATCAGTACAGTAACAATACATACAGCCTTCTATTTTAATCACATGGATTGTTTTTTTCATATAAATTTGTGCTCGGAAGGGCAGATAACCATTAAGCTACATACAATGAACATTCAGAAAAAAAATTCATATACACCGAAAAACGGATTCCGGAAAGCTTCAATTCTATAACGTTTCTCATAGTCACTCCAAAGATAAAATCCAAAATCGATTATTGTCTGAAACCTCCACAATAAACTGTCTGGAAACCTTCACTATAAACTGTCTGGAGACCTTCAAAATAAACTATGTCTGGAGACCTCCACTATAAACTAATATTAATAAAAATTCCTTTTATAACGAGAAGTTCTTATTTTTTTACATCTGAAAAATCCCCTTCTTTCCTCTAAAAGCAATTCCAATCTAATCTAAAAGACTTCTTTTCTTTGAAACAATTTTGCTAAAGAAGGATTCATATAAAATAAATCAGAGATGAATCAGGGACCCTACGCCGGGTCATCTTTTTTTTCAAGTTTTCAAAATGCATTTCAGTATTTATTTCAAAGTACTTCTTTCCCATAATTCACGAAGTATACTTTGTATTCTACGATTTTCCGAAGATTTACGATATGCTTTTCCTTTTCCAACTTTATTATCTTTTTAAAACATTAAGTTTGAATTTGATAGCTTGTCTGATAGTGTGGTAAGTATCTTTTACTATCGAAAAGGCGCTTCAGATGAACAAACACAAATATGAAATAAGTCAAGCTTATTTTGAATTTACACTACAGCTGAAATGTTTTATAGAGATGAGAGAATTATTATAAAAATATATGTTATATTTGACGAAACGCATTAGCATGAAAATATATTTATCCTTTAATCTTGGCAGTATCAGCTAAAACACTGTGAAACTTAACACATTTTTTATCTGTCTCGTTAAAGGTGACACAAATGTGAATATAAAAGCTTTCCTCATAAAACAAAGACCTTCAATTTGTGGTTATTTTGCCGCCTGTTAAAGCATATCAAAAAGTTCCCCTCCTCCGCTTCGATCTCTTTCTCTCTCCCTCATTCTGTCACACTCATTCTCTGTCCCTCTCTCTTTCTCTGTTCCTCTGTCCCTTTTTCTGTCTTTGTTTGTCGGTCTGTCTATCTGTCTGTCACTGTCTTCTTGTATGCTTGTCTATCTGTCTCCCAATCAATATTAAATAAATATATATATATCTAATGTCTTATCGCTTGGCGATAGACTTTTTGTTTTTTCCCTTACGGCTGTTATCCGTAAGTAATGTTTGGTTCCTCTCATCTCCTTGGATATCTTAGTAGAGAGGTTCTTTCTTGTCTAGAGGAGATGATTCAAACAGGCTAGTTGAACAAGTTAACAACTTTATTCTGTAACTCCATACTAGGAGATGCAGCTCGGTCGGACGACCGATATGTTTGACTGTTGGCGTGGAACTGCCATTCTAAAGCATCGCGTCGATAGCGGAACATTAGCTATCTCAGCAATTCATATAAAAACACATACGTAGTTCGCGCTCGGAAGTTACAAGTTTCCGGCGTAGGTTAACAGGTCAACCTCTTCCATGGAAGTTGTTGTGCAAAGTTATCATAACATAAAAATGTTGACAAAGCTTTGAGCTAGATCAGGCTACTGCAGACAGTGCATAGCGTAATCTAAGGTCTGCTTTGGTCACGTAGAACCCTCCTAATGCCATGACCCCAGGTCACTGGTTTATATATAATGTAATTCTTACATTAGGCTCGGTCTGCTACCTATTCAAGCCTTGAATAACAAAAAAAAAAAAATTACTTTAAACATTGTTCATAGGAGCGTGCTCGTAACATACTAAGTGATTAAATGCATAAAAAGATTCTGTTACATACCCTTGTTGACATATTCATAAAACAAAGATAAATGCATGGAAAATATAGATCCATGTTTGGTAATAATAATGATTATGTACCCAAAAATAATAAAAAAAAATCAAAACATGTATACATGATTAATATGATAACATGTAACCTGATTAAGAATAATGGTTACTAAATAATGATTATAGCATGATCATGGATAATTGTTAAAGAGTACTTGTCACTCTTTATAATAGATAAATATAATTGTACAATGATATAACAATGTAATTCTGCAGAAATTCAATATATAGGGCTGATATTTTATTAGGTGCCCGAAAAATACCTTTAGGAATATATTAATGTATAATATTGGGCTATAATGATTTATTAGGCGCCCTGAAGATACTTTAACTGTTCAAATGCAAAGGCGTGAGTCTTTCTTGTCCTACATTGTTGCCAGCATACGGACCGCTTTTCACACACAACACAATTCCAGACAATTCCCTAGGCACGAACTGAAGTGGCCAGGTTCAGGCGGCCCTAAACGCAAACGACTTGAGTTTAACGGGTACGTCATCCAGACGGGCCAGTACGTTCCCTTGGAGATCCTTCTGTTTACGCCTCAGCCTACGCCAAGCAAAGATGTTGACGGCGATAACCAATATGGCCGTCACGCTGAACACGGCTAGCAGAATGTAGTAGCGAAGATGTTCTCCACCTGCATAAGTCGATGAACGCGTGGGTGGGCATCTCAGCCAGTTGCGTCAGACGATGAAGCTACTCGCGCGTTGTATGGGAGAGGTAGTGATGGGATGATTGTTGTAGCCCACGTGTAGTTTCGCGAAATACGCCTTCTCACGTATTATCGTGTTGACCCCTCTGACGGTATAATTTGTATGATGTCCCCGTACAACCATCGGCTGCTACGAAGATAGGGGCATGGGCGGTGGATGTGTCCGGACACACGACGTCGAATCCGGCCTTATCATAACGGATCCAGGACCCATTATTCATCCTGTAATTGAATTTATTACCGTAAAAGGGATAAAGTTTCCCCAGACAACCTTCGCTTGTATGAGAGAGAGAGCCGTTTAGCACTATGTCTAACTCACATGAATCCGTTGATATAGGATAGAATTCAAAAGAGTCAGTTGTACAAATTTTATTATTCATGGCTTCTGAACAGTGAGTGAGTTTATCTAAGTCTCTAATGACTGTAAATGATTTCTTATCAGAAGAAATCAGTACATGCCCTGTTAAATTGGATATTACTGGATTTGAGTTATTCGTCATAAAAGTAGGAAACGGTGCTATTTTGTATGATTGCCAAGCATCGGAAGAATCAAAAGGAATTGTGATCATAATTCTATAATTTTCAACGCTGACTGATATTAGGCTATAATAGAATTCTACTTTATGGGCATCCAATAAAGGAATATACCCCAGCTTCTCCCGTCCGTTTTCTAAAGTTAACGTCAGATCTTTAATAGGCATGAGGTGAGGAGATAACACACCCTTTGTTGCTAACGTAATTGCTTCTACGTAATCTTTTGACTTTTCAATAAAATGTGATATTTTCACACGGATATGATCTATTTTCGAACTATAGTAAGCTAAAGTAGCCAGCAAATGTTGAACTTCCATGACCTGATCGATATTATTTGAATGTTCATTAACGATATTCATTATTTGATTGATCGAGATAACTGGCTGCGAAGTTCTGATAAGGCCAGTTCCGTTTTGTGTTGCAAAAACTCAATTCTTTTATTTTGATTATTTATCTTGAGGCGATTTGAGATTCCTAAGCCTAAATTCGCAACTGATCCTAAGATGTTTAGTCCAGCTAGAATAAGCGGGTTGCGACGCTCAACAGTATTGTGCCGCACAGACCACATCAGCAGGTCACGAGCGAGTTCTTCTGCCTCGGCGGTTTTATTTTGTATGTCATAAGACAACATTTCTGCGACGCTTGTTGTTTGAGCTAGTGAAATCTCTGAGTTAGCATGAAAATTACGTTCATGCATTTCCTTAAGGGAAATACCAAACCTCATCAGGTCATTCTTTAAGTTAAGGACGTCATCTTCAGGTAAGAAAATAGCATGCATATCTACCTCCGATAACAATATTACTTGACACGATGAAATACATCATCGATTCTCTCGATAATCGAGCCATGATTATTAAATTCTATGTCTTTAGTCCTAGCACTCTTTCCATACAACAAAGATGTCTGAATACACAATATCACTCCTAACAATAACAGATTCATTTTGAAAACCTGCAATGAGTGTAAAAAACAGATGTAATAACTCGCGTAAAAGAATAGGTTACATACAATATGATTAATAGAATATATATATATATTATATAAATTATTATACAAGTTTCAAAATACAACCATTTTTTCCCTCACTCCATTCTACCTTTCTTTAGATTCTGATATGTGCCAATGGGACTATTCTCCCCATCAGTGGGTTTGGATACATTTTGAACCCTAACTCTATTGGCCGTTAAATTTTCTAAAATGTTAAACGGGCCTTCAAAACTTAGGTGTCAGTTTATAATTTAAACCTTTACGCACGTATACTTGTATGTATACCTGATCGCCCACGGCATATGTTCTAGTTGGATTAGCTATTTTATCATGATTTTTTTTTTCATTATTATCTGTGCTTCTTCTAAATTCTTACGAATTATATTATATCGACTTATGCTTGCATCCATAACATCCTTTAGAGGATTTGATAAATTAGTTGTAGGCTTTAAGATGTGAAAAGGCGTTCGGGCCGGGATACCGTACAGTGCCTCGTGCGGTGTCATTTTAATAGACACGTGATACGAGTGATTAAGTGTGCTTAGTACCGCAGGTATGGCAATGTCCCAGTTGGGATCTGCCCCCCCTAGGGTGACCCTTAAAATGTTTAAAACCTTACGATTTGCCCTTTCCACTAGCCCATTAGACTCTGGCGGTGATAGATCATGGTATTGATTTTTCTTTATACTAAGGAATTCGCACAAGGAGTTAAGGAAATGATTATTGAACTCCCCGCCCGAGTCTGAGATAATGATGTGTGGAATTCCATGTTTACAAATGTAGCACTCGTAAACTTCCTAGCGCACTCAACCGCGGTTTTTTGTTTTAAGCGCTATAAGTTCTGTATATCGAGTCAAAGCGTCTATCAATTACTAGGAGTTGCTTATTTCCTCTGTCTGACTCGTAAAATCCTGTTAATAAATCTAAATGACTCTTTCAAAGGGTTGAATTTGGCACGGGTAAGCCCCTAGGCTTACAGGTGTCTTCGTGTGCCTTTTGTATTCTTGACAAGTGCGACAATTTGCTATGTGCTTCTTTATATCTCTAAGCATCGTATGCCAATAAAATAAGGATTTGGCTTTCTGTGACATCAAGGTATAACCCGGATGTCCGTGCAGTGGATTTTCATGCAAACCACTTAAGACAGTGGGTATGACGTGAGATAGGCACCACCACCTGGTTGTTATTCAACTGCGGTGTGTTGGGGGTTTTCCTCGTCACAGATCTACACAGGATATTTTCCTGTAGGATATAATTCTGCTGCTTATACTTTAGGTATTCTTTTTTTCCTTCGGATTTCCTTGTTTAACGCAATGATGATTTTTTCTATTTGCGGATCTTTTCTTTGTTCCGTCTGTAATAGTTCAGCATCTCCCCAGCCGATGCTTCCTGGGTCGGATATAGTTTTGAACAACGGGCATGGAGGTTGAGATATCTATTAATTCAGCTAATGGCTCGGTACAAGATGAAGAGGGGTTGCGTGATAATGCGTCAGCAATGATATTTGCTTTCCCAGGTAAATACCCGATCCTCGCGCCAAAGTCCTGAATGATCATGTGCCACCGAGTTCGCTTTGGGGCTGTGACTAAAGCCTTTAAAGAAGTCGGTTAGGGGCTTATGATCAGTGAGAACCTTGACGGGTAACCGTATATTATGAATTTAAAGTGCACGAGTGAATTAACAATAGCGAGCCCTTCCTGTCTATTACCGCATATTTACTTTCGGAAGGTCTCAGTTTACGTGAATAAAAAGCTATAGGAAAAAACTGTCTATCATATTGTTGAAGCAATACCCCACCTATCTCCTAGGTCTGAGGCGTCTTGTTGCTATGAAAAATTCCTTATTGAAGTCAGGAAATTTCAAGATAGGAGAACTACACAGTTCATCTTTCAATTTATCGAACGCCTGTTGATGAATTTCAGACCATACGAAATCTACGCCCTTTTTTATAAGATCGGTTAGGGGAGCGGCTATGATTGAGTAGTTGCGGATGAAGCGGCGAGATAGTAACCGCGCATCCTAAAATTGCTGTATTCCCTTCTTTGACGTTCAGTAGGTATGGAAAGTTACGGATAGCCGACACCTTATCGTGGACGACTTCAAGACCTTCCACTAGAGACCGTGAAACCTAGATAGACTAGTTCTGTTTTTTAAAAAATTCACACTTACTTATCTTTACCCTTAAATTATGCTGCCTTAACCTTTGTAACACTAAACTCCAATTTACGTAAATGTTCTTCTAATGTGTTGGAAAAAATTACTAAGTCATCCATGTAGGCATGTAGGATATCTTCCTAACAAGTCTCCAAACACGACGTTTATCATACGAGTAAAAGTTATAGGAGCACAACGTAAACCAAAAGGCATACGCAAAAATTCATAATGTCCCCTGGCTGTGCTGAAGGCAGTGTATGGGATACTTTCTTGTTCCATCGGAATCTGATGAAATCCTTTTAGTAAGTCTAGGCTTGTGAAATATTTATTCTGGCCTAGTAAAGATAGGATATCATCGGTACATGGTACTGGGAATCTGTCAGGGATTGTTTCTTCGTTTAAACGACGAAAAATCTACGCATATCCGCCAAGTTCGATCTTTTTTCGGTACTACTATTAACGGAAAATTATAAGGGGCTGTTTGATTTCCTAATGACGCCTTCCTTTCAACATTTTACCTACTTCCTCTGTTATCTCATTCTGAAATTTCATAGGAAGTCGGTACGAAGGTACATAGATTACTTTCTGTTGTCCTTGAGCCTGATTTGATGCTCTATGACATCCGTTTTTCCTAAGGTTCCATCCGTAGTGGGAAAAAACATCATGATATTTAGTTAACAGATTCAAAAATTTCTGCTGAATTTCTTCTTCTTGAATATCTTTATTGATTTTGTTCTTTATAGATTGCAAAAGGGTTTCATCCGCGACTGATTGAGCGTGATTTATCTCAGCTACGGTAAGAATGCGATGTTTATAAACTTCGGCATCCAAGATATGTTGATTTTTGTGGATTACATAAAGTGGTATTCAAATGATTACAGACTTCGATATTACATTGCTGTTGTGAGCCGACTGTAATAACGGCTTGTTGTGGACGGGATAATCCGTGTGTTTTCAGAGTTTCGGAAAGGATTAATGTTTCAGATCCGAAAGGCAAGGTTCTTTTTACACGCACTAATATATTTGAAGTTACGTTAGGCTCGAGAGTTTTGCGTGCAAGCTGATTATTACGGGTGAGCGAGAGTTCTGTTGGGTTGCTGTATTATTTCTTGGTTCATGAGACAGGTGATTGGTTCCGTAATGTAAGTGACAACTCTGTCTCTCTTTATTATCTAAAACAGACTTTTTAGGGTATTAGAAGACCTATAGAATTTCCCTTTGATATACACACCGTGTTTTGCAGGTGCTAAGATAATATTTTTGTTTTGAGTGCCCATAGACGGGCCGTATCGATAATTACTGCGGGAATACATATTAATGTTTTGTACAACGACAAAGGTATCAGCAAACGTGCGCTTACCGACCTTGTACTGTACATGAGTTACGCCCACAACATTTAATTCATTATTCCCAATGCCTGAGAGCCTTATTCCGGACTTTTCTATAGGGAAATTTGAAAAGAGTAAATGATGAGTCCTTAAATCCATTATATTACGTGGAACTACCAGAATCAAAGAACAAAGTGAATGACTTATGGTCCAAATTTACTGCATGTAAGGTTGGTCGCAACTCGTTTTTGACTAATAATGCAAATGCATTTTTTTGACCTGTGCAAATAATTACGGGAAACTGATTATTGATACAAAAGATGTTGATATTGATGACCCAACATCGCCCCTCTCCCCCCCTTGGAGTGAACTACGTGGTATTTGTTTGTTTATCACACCCTGAAAAATTCGCTTGCCCTTGCGAGTTATGGCTAGACGGCCCAGGAAAAGAGGTACCTGAAGCACGATTTGTTTGTTTCTGCTGTTGTGCAGAATTTCCGTTTGGTTGTTTCTTCTCTTATAGTACTGAGGACCCTTCTTTTTATTTGCACTAGCAACTGGTTGCGTGTTTGTAGCGTTGGCTGTTGATTCCTCGAGTAGCAACGGTTATATGGAATGAGTTGAACTATTGTGTATTGAACAAAAACGCGTCCGACAGTCTGAAATCATGTGACCTGGTCGTTTACAGTTATAACAAACCATCCCTGCAACTTGATTATTATTATGTCCACATTTACTTGTTGTGGCTTGTTCTCATTCTTTGCAAAAACTTGAATGAGCGAAGGATCTAGGTCGGTACATTTAGACATGTGTTTTTTGATTTGTTTATACACATCTAATTCCGTACTGTCGGGCTGCAATTTTTTATCAAAACACCTTACTAAACGCTTTCAGGCAAACATTGCAGGTGATAGACGTTAAGGTAGCATCAAACGGATAAAATCTTTCACTTTGATTGTTTTAGCACCCGCAACCCACCCGGAGTTACTTAAACTATCCTGATATTCATTTAGCCGGTCGGCAATTAGCGCCGCCCGCTCGACAACATTGAGCTGAGTCATGGAGGCTTGGTTAAGGATATTTCTCAATGCCAATACTACATCTAAAGCCTCTTCACCCCCATACACGGCACGTAACCTATTTTTGAACTCGTCCCATGTAAGCGCTTCTTGGAAAGAAACCCCCCTTAGATACGCACTTGCGTCGCCTTTAGCAAAGTCAACGAAGCTCTTGGCCTCCTGTAATTGTACTGCTGGGTCTGTGATGCTTTTTGCATTTAAAATGAGCGTCTACAGATGAGATCCATGCCTCAACATTTTGAGGCAGGAACCCATTGACCCGACCTTGAAAAGGGACTATCGCTGACCTCGCGCTAACGAGAGTCACCACGTTGGGGTTGCCAGCCGGGAGTGGTTGCCATTTCGGCTTTCACTTTTTTCTTATCACTTCTATTTCCTTGCAATCCTATCAAAATATCTATAAGAGTACACTCGCACTACTAAACGCATAAGCAATGTACTGTATAAGTGTGTTATAATAATAGGAAAATCCCCCAAAAGATACAAAAATACAGATAATATGATAAAATATTATACGGAGAATTCCTGCAAGAAATGGTTAATGACAACTAGAAAGAAAAAAAAAATTAATCTGCGGGCGAGAACCTCGTAGTTGAAGATAGGTTCTGTAATGAAGGAAGATTAATATGGCGAACAACTCACCCCCAGAATACTGGACGATCGACTCTTGATGAACAACACTTCACTGAGGAAAAGACCTGATAGTAAAAATGGTACTTAGCTCCAGATATATTGCGAAGGATTGTTGACATGGGATGACGTCACAGTTCCTGTCCACGCTCGCGTCGGAAGTCGTGATGACGTCACGGCCTTCTCTCGGTGCACGATGCGCGGTAGAGTCCAAGATGGATGACGTCACAGCCTCCGTTCCTTGCACTACTGCGTATAGCTGTCCACTCTGCGTCCTTGCTCGTGAAACGGGTTGATGTTCCCTGTGTTTGTTTTCTTCTTTCCGTTGATGTTCGATGCCGCCCTCGTCCGGTGTAGATACTCGAAGTTTAAGTGATAACAGTTGCTCAAACGTCAGTGTTAAATGGCTGTATTCCTCTCGATGAAGGACATAGTTGCGTCTTCATAAACTGTTGCGTTGATTGAAGATCCCGTTTCCTCTGTTTCGTTTGATGTTGAAGGTGGAAGTTAGTTCTTGTAGACCTTCGGTCGGCTGATATGGGTCATGTTAATTATGTTCTTCGTTTATTAGCTGCCACCACTTTCTAATGTTCTTATCGCTTGGCGATAGACCTTTTTGTTTTTTCCCTTTACGGCTGTTATCCGTAAGTAATGTTTGGTTCCTCTCATCTCCCTTGGATATCTTAGTAGAGAGGTTCTTTCTTGTCTAGAGGAGATGATTCAAACAGGCTAGTTGAACAAGTTAACAACTTTATTCTGTTAACTCCATACTAGGAGATGCAGCTCGGTCGGACGACCGATATGTTTGACTGTTTGGCGTGGAACTGCCATTCTAAAGCATCGCGTCGATAGCGGAACATTAGCTATCTCAGCAATTCATATAAAAACACATACGTAGTTCGCCGGCTCGGAAGTTACAAGTTTCCGGCGTAGGTTAAAACAGGTCAACCTCTTCCCATGGAAGTTGTTGTGCAAAGTTATCATAACATAAAAATGTTGACAAAGCTTTGAGCTAGATCAGGCTACTGCAGACAGTGCATAGCGTAATCTAAGGTCTGCTTTGGTCACGTAGAACCCTCCTAATGCCATGACCCCAGGTCACTGGTTTATATATAATGTAATTCTTACATATATATATATATATATATTAATATATATATATATATATATATATGTATATATATATATATGTGGTATATATATATATATATATATATACATATATATATATATATATATATATATATATATATATATAATATATGTGTGTGTGTGTGTGTGTGTGTATCTGAACCTGAACATGTATGACTTAGATACACGACGATTGCGAGGACAACTAATAGAAACATTCAGAATACTGAAAGGCATAACAAAAGTAGACAGTAACCTATTATTTACGTTAAACGAAAACCAAACAAGAAATAATGTAATGAAACTAGAATTGAAGAGATACAACACAACCCATTGTGGGGGGAACTTCTTTACATACAAGGTATGTGACACATGGAATAAACTTCCACCAGAAGTTATAAACAGCAACAGTGTGAAAGAGTTTAAAAGAAAGCTAGACAAAATCATTGGGACACTGTGAACGAAAAGTAAAACCTGCTCCAAGAGATAAGCGAGCACCCGATGGCCCCTCTGATGGACTATAAAGGTTTTGAGACATAGTAATCCTTGTAACTCCTTGTAACACTATGTCTCGGTCACTGTATCTATCTGTCAGTCTGTCTCTGTCTCAGCATGTCTCTCTCTCTCTCTCTCTCTCTCTCTCTCTCTGTCGTTTTTCTGTCTGTCTACCAGTCTGTCTGTCTTGCTCTTACATAATTACAAAAAAGTCTTCCTGAAATGGAAGTCGTCCATCGATCACCGTCTGGAATTCCTCATCATCGAGGGAGAATTAACAGGACTCTCTCTAATGGCGCAAATTCCCGAGGCTTCTTTCCTTCTGTCGATCCCTCTGCGATCCCCCAATAAGGCACTCGATTCCCGCCTCGAAAGGTTCTAATTCCTTCTAGCAATTTGGCTAAAGAATGAGTCATTCGGAGTGAATGACTCAGGCTCTAGCACTGAGGTTCGAGTTTTTTCTTTTTTCTGGTATTATATTTTCAAGATATTTTTTTCTTCTTTCCAGGTCCTTTTTGTAATACTCTCTGGTAGTTTACTCATTTTTATTCAGTTCTTCTCATCTCAATCTTTTAATATTCTCTTGCTTTTTACTCATCTCTTTTAATTCTTCTTCGCTCGATCTTACAATTTTCTCTGGTACGTGACCATTTGCTATTACTTTTACTCTCCTCGTAGTCTTCAACGTTATTTTCTAAACTATTCTCTGTAACCATCTCTGGTAATTTACTATTTTTGTCATTTCTTGCAGCCCCTTTCCTACATTCTTATCTGGTACTGTCTTTTTTTTTAGTTTTTTTCTATCAGCCTAGATCTGTTCATTAATACTTTTCAACTTAATTTTTCTTCCCTCTCAGATATTTGTTTTAGGGTAACCTTCCTTAGTACTTTTTCTGGTTATCTTTTTTTTCAGCCATACAATAGTCTTTATTTTTATATTTAATTTTTAACGGATTTTTTTTCTTGTCATCCAGCTCATTCTTACAATATGCTCGAATAGAAATTGTTTATTTAAACCGTTCTATTGTTTTGATCAATGAAGTTGGTCCCCTCTGATACTTTAAAAAGAATATCTAAATAAAGAAAAAAGAGAAAACGGAAACAAAATTCAAATATTATCCTGCACTTTATGTTAGATTATCATGACGTTTGACGTACATATATTTAATTATATTTAATCACATTTGGTCCCAGGTTTAGGTGTTATATTTATTTCCACTACAAAAATAATATTCATCATACGCAAATTATTAACAATATTGTCCATGAAGAGCAACCCATGCGCTTCTCCCCGTATCATACAACAAAGAAAGCTATTAATTACAGTTTAATGTCATGATGACACGAATACCATTGATGATTTCTCGGCTAAGAGATAAATTAGATTTAACGATGGCAGTCTTTTCCTTTTGATATAAGAGGAAGTGAAATTTACGTTACGTTGCTGTATTACATTCTTTTGGAACAAGATGCTCCGAGTCCTTTAGTTAAACGGATGTCCTATCATAATATATATTGAAGATAGGATATGACATTTGCAGGATACTCTCTATGAAATTCAATCTCGAAAGACAATTTGTTTACAGGAAATCTTTCGGAAACAGGACTGATATGTATATGTATGTTTGTATGTATATATATACATATATATTTATATATGCATGTATACATACACATATATGTATATATGCGCGCCCGCGTGTGTGTGTGTGTAAGTTTATTGCTTGCTACTTAGCTTACATAATTGTGGTGCGGTTTTAAATGAAGGTACCAAAATAATTAAAGGTGAAAGATGGCCGCTCTTAATCGATGTAGATACGTTGCTGTCAAAGAATTGGTATGATTTTTTTTTTATTATCCTGTTTACCTCGATATAATATAATAATCATTAATTCATTAATAATCTAGGGTGATATCCCCCTTTCTTAGCCCAGACCTGAGAGCAGAAAGAAAAATGAAGGGGAAGTAAGGAACAATAGACTTTTCGACCTCGAAAGAAAGCAAGATTATAAGAGTTATGAGAAGCAAAAGCTGCTGGAAGAGAATTCCGAAGCTTAGGAATTGAGAGAATACAACGCTCTCTGAGCCTTATGTGAAGGAGCGTGATTTAGAATAACGAGTGTTACCAAATATTCCAAACTTAGACTAGACTATACTCTGTTTTTTTTCCATCTGTCCATTCGCCTGTGGTGTTTTTGTATGGTAACACTGCGTCCCGGGCTTTAAATAGTTATGTTATGTGTAAATTTTAGGTAAATAAAAGGATATCTGGGTGTACATTTGCAACTGAAAAGTTTTTTAATAATATACTGTATGCGAAGTACACCGTTAATATTCGAAATAGGATATTATTATTATTGTTGAATGTAAGCTGAATGTAACTATCTAAAGCCAGGGACGCAGTGTTACCATACGGAAACACCACAGGCGGATGGACAGATGGAAAAAAACAGGGTATAGTAATCTTTAACCCAATGAGAATCAAGAAGAATTAAATCTAATAACCACTACTGACTTCCAGTATTCCAGTCAATAATTTTCTTTTCGGGTGTTGCTTGATTTTAGAAAGAACCGAGATTATTTTTGCTAATAAACAATGTTGGGCGTTACGTCAGCTCGTTTTGCCAATTAGCCAGTCACTGATTTGATTCCTAACGGAACGCTTGATATTTTGGGCACTTACATTTTCCTACCCGGAATGCTACTATGTAATTAGAATGGATACACACACACACACACACACACACACACACACACACACACACACACACACACACATATATATATATATATATATAATATATATATATATATATATATATATGTGTGTGTGTGTGTGTGTGTGTGTGTGTGTGTGTGCATTTTATTATGGAGATAATAGCGCCTATGTAATTCGAAATATATGGTTGCGACATATATTCATATATACATATACATACATACATATATACATATATACATATATATATATATATATATATATATATATATATATATATTATATATATATATATATATATATATATATATATATATATATATATATATATATATATTGATAGATATAGATATAACTTTAAAAAAGAAACAGACAACATACGTGATAGAAGTACAAACAAACAGTTTACCTGTGAGCGTTCTCTCTAATCATAATACCAGGTCAACGAGGGGAACAATCGAGTTGTTTGGCTGCAAACAATCAAAACGAAAGGGAGAGAAATCCCCTCGCTGTGGAGAGAGGATGGGGGGAAAGGTGTCATCAAAAGACGGGAAAATCGATCCACAGCTGACCTGCGGATTTGCAGAAAGATGACGAAAGAACGGTGTTGACGGCAAAGCAACAGTTTGAGCGCACTCACACACAAAAGGGGAAGAACTGATAATGAAATGGCGGATACAAGTGACAGTCGACAGATTTTCGTTTTTGCATTGTTTGCGGCTAATAGGACTTCCTGGATCCAATTAGTCAGTATGTGAATCCTATCCTTTTCAATGACCTGAAAATACTTAATTTGTCAACTGAGAAAATTCAGTTGGTCTCTGAGAAATAGAGGCTCTTGGTCTCATAGTCTGTTGAACAATTCAAAGTATTTGGCTTGAGTCTGCTGAAGAGAGAGAGAGAGAGAGAGAGAGAGAGAGCGAGCGAAGAGGAGAGAGGGAGAGAGAGATGAGGAGAGTTACGGGCCTGGGTATCTTACCCTTAGCACTATGTTCAATTGAAGTGAATATAGAATTTAGGCCTAAATCAATTGTCAGGAGAGGGTTCAAAGTAAGATGACAGAGAGAGAATATGAAAAGAGGTACAGTAAGAGTAACGAAAGGGGTTGCAGCTAGGATCAGAAG
>NC_061087.1:80657622-80660122 GCF_015104395.2 Macrobrachium nipponense
GTGGGGTGGGGGGGGTGGGGGTGGGGGTGGGGGGGGGAATTGGGGGGGGGGGGGGGGGGGTCTGAGGGAGAAGGGTGACATTAGATTGACGGTGTTCAAAACCAGTGGTTCTCAAACCTGACCGTACGAAGGACCCCCAGCCCGAGGACCCCATCCACTCAAAAAGTTATCTTTATCATACCGCGGAATACCCAGCTTACAAACGTAGTCCATTTGATATTTGCATATTCCTGCACAAAGTAAGTAGAAGTAAATATATAGAATATTTTCAATATTTTTTATTTCTTTAAATTCAACACAAAGTAAAATTGGTGAAAATAGCCACAATTTTTTCTGGAGTTGAAACAGTTTGGGAACCAGTGGTCTAAACAATGATGCTCTGCGCGGAAACGCCCGCGAAATGAAGGATAACGCCCGCGAAATGAAGGATAACGCCCGCGAAATGAAGGATATCGCAGCGTGATATTAGACAAAGGATGTCCTATCGCTCCCAAAGCGCCGCCGAAATTGACCCTAAACGTTCGTAACGAGGTATAACCCATCAATTAAGAGGGTCTGCTCCTTTTGTGCCGCTTAGCGAGGATAATTACGCCGAAGCAATTTGAGGTGTGAACGTGGTTTTATCACGGTAATTACACATGCATGTTGATTACGCTGTTTATGTCGTGTATTGTAATCATCGCCGGATATTATGAATGGCGACCTATGACAGGGCTCCCAGCAAACAATGAGCACCACTGGAAGCTTTGTTACGTAACGATCCTCGCGAAAGTGGCAGGTGGTTAATGCCCCTTTGAGGTCATCAGGGTGAACTGATGCCATTCAAGGTTTGAGTGTTCATTCGAACAGCAGGCACTCCTTTTCACTAACTGATGGTGAGTTAAGATCTAATGACAAATCAAGGATTGAGTTGCAATTTGAACTAAAGGCGTTTGTTTGACCTGACATTTAACGAAGAAAAGTACAGCTTCAATAAAAGTAGCACATCAAGTGTGAAAGTCCGTTATAGTTGACGTATTGTTGTGAATAGTAAATAAACTTGTGTTGAGAAAATAGATTTACTGTGATCTTTGTTCAATGCAAGCACCAGTGGTTTCTGATAAAAAAAAAGAAAACATTAAATCACAAAAAAAAATCGCAACTGGATCTTGCATATAATGAATAATACATATGAACAGTTTAAATTACAAAAAAATGTTCGCAACTGGACGTTGCATTTTATGAATCATAATATCTATAACAAATTAAAAGTAATGCAAAGGTATCATCAAACTATTGTCATTACTGTGACCTGACACGACACAGTGTGCCTGTGTGTATAAGAGAGACGGAATTGCTGAAAAGTTAGTTTGATTTTAGTTACATTCAGTATGTAATGCAAAATGGGCACGGCAGACGGGAAATGCAGCATTACCGTCTTCATTACTGTCATGAATAAATGGGAAATGCATAAAACAATTTACGAATCCTGTCTTATCGTTCATTCAATTACTGGATGCTTACTGGTGCCTTAAATATGACGTATCTCCCCATAAAGCAGGAAATATTAAAATAATCCATTTTGCTGCATGAAAAATTATCATGCCGGCATGAAATAAAGCAGTGATGACAATGAATTTTTTTTACTTTTCATTATAAGAGAGATTGGAGCTTAAAACTGAACGGGAAAATTTAACCAGGAATTGTGCAATTTATTAAATCAGATATTAATTGAATAACCGGAAGAAAATAGCTCAAAACCTAAGATAAAAAGGTTTAATTTCGTTGAAGTAAAATGGCGTCGTGTATTGATGGTGGATTTCTATTTCTGTAGAAAAAGGAAAGATTCGCATTAGACTGTGGTCCATATATACATTTATTCTCAATAATTAATTACACCTCGCTCCACAAAGCTTCCTTGAATTATAACAAATTAGTGGATAAAGAAAGAAACCTTAGTAAAGATGAGAGAGAGAGAGAGAGAGAGAGAGAGAGAGAGAGAGAGAGAAAGAAAGGGGCGGGGACGTTTTCAGCATTATAATTACTATTATATGAACACTATCTTATAAGTAACCAAGATGTTTGAAAATCTTTCCATTTTCTTTGCTGACGGTTTGTATTATATATGAAATAAATTTTCATGTGTGCAAAAAATCCTAGCTACGTTCTTGCTCTCAGATTACACGTAGCTTATGTTCATTTTCATTTTCCTACGAACAGTACGAGCCATCAGAACTTTTCACCAAAGTTGGGCTAGACAACAAACTTTTGCTTTTGGGGCGTAAATCATTGAATGCAATCGCTCTCTTCTCTCTCTCTCTCTCTCTCTCTCTCTCTCTCTCTCTCTCTCTCTCACGGGCCTTAATATCTAGAGAAAATTGTCCTTTTTGTCAAACCATTTCCTAAACAGTCGAGATTTTTTATTGGTCTCATCACCGTGAGGTCTAACAAAGCTCTTTCCATAATCCGATGATTTTCAATCTCTCTCAAGGCAACTTGGCATGGAAACATCGCCTCTAAA
>NC_061087.1:80672622-80677622 GCF_015104395.2 Macrobrachium nipponense
AAGAAATATCTATCTGGTGTGAGGCATTACATAGATAATTTCACTCATCTTGTTCTAGTTGTAAACATTCATTTTGCGATTATTGGTCTCCTAATAACATCTTACTATAACCTCATCAAACTACGATGAGGTTCTAGTAACTTTGATTTTATTTAGTGTTATATGCACCCACCTATTAATTTGGACATATAGAAATGAAGATTGGAATTCTAACGAGTGAGAAATGTAGCGAATTACAGGTATGAATAAAAAAGTTTAGAACAGGAGAGAAATGTCGTTCGTACAACAACTCAAAAAGATGCTATAACTCGAATACCAGGATCATTTCATTTTAAAAACAAAAGAAGTAGTTCACGATATTATGAACCAGGTAGCACTAAATAAACTAGACTGAATCACAAATTGCTCCTGGCTATACTTGTGGGTATATTTTTAACTTGTTTAAGCTTCAGTAACTGAGAAGACAATAGATCAACATTGGAAACTTTTTTGAAGATGAATCAAATCCTAATTCTGTGTCCTCGGATGCGGCTTGATTGTACTCGCACCTCTTGATTGTATTATCTGTCGATTGATGCTCCCCTTTTGTACTACATAATCTACGACTCCATTTCATCTGCGTAAATAACATCATATTGATTACCATTGATTTTTCTAAAGGGTCAAACTATATATATAATATATATATATATATATATATATATATTATACTATATATATATATAATATATATTAATAATAATATATATATATATATATATATATATACTATATATATATACATATATATATACACACACACAAAACAGCATCTACTATAATAAAAAATCATTTATGCATAAGATTTATATCCTCACCTCACCACCCACCACACACTCACAAACATATACATACATGCATTCATACATATATACACACACGTACACACACACACACACACACACACATATATATATATATATATATATATATATATATATATATATATATATATATATATGTATATATATTTATATATGTGTGTGTACGTGTGTGTATGTATGTATGAATGCATTGATGCATGTGTTTGTGATGATATGTGGTGGTGGGTGGCGAGGTGAGGATAAAAATTTTCCGCTTAAGTAATTTTTATATTAATAGTAGATGCTGCTTCAGCGGGTAATAGTCATATACCTTACCACTTTTGCATTTTAAAGAAACTAGTGCTCAAATTCACCCAAGATTACATGTGCAGTTAGCTGAACAAGTGAATGGAATTAAGTGTGGAAAAGTTACCGTCGTAATAACTTCAAATGATAGCGAACACTGTCTTCTAGAAGCATTGTATTCTCTATTTTTCTATCCCCATTATATATATGCAAATATATATTATATACATATATATACCTATATATATATATATATATATATAATATTATATATATATATATATATATATATATCTATATATATCTGTGTGTGTGTCTGTGTGTATTTATAAGACGACCAATGCATCCCTTGGACTTGCAACGTTTCAAGTTGTCACTGATCTGGAGTTCAATAGTAATATATTTAACCAAGATTCTTATTCTCGGTTCTTCTATCTTAAAAGGTAGCAATAGATCGTGCGTCTAAGACACTGGCAACATCCAAAATCCATTTCCTCTCACTCACCAACACAACACACACCCCCCTCTCTATCTCTCTCTCAATCCATCTCTCCACAACACACAACCCCTCTCCATCACCTAAGGCCATTAAATCAGACTCGTGAACTTACAAAAATAACATTTATTTAAGAGCAAAGCGTAAACTAAATAACTCTGGTTCTTAACAAAATGAGTAAGTGAAATGTTAAACGCAGACAACCCATTCCATATTTCTCCTACAATAAACCACATCATTTTAGTCATCATAACTGGGCCAGTCCTAATACAGTCTTCATAGTAACACCATGAAACATTAGTTAAGTTCCCCATTTCAATTAAGTCAGTTCCCCTTTCTCCGATCAGTTCCCCTTTCTCAGAACCGCCTATAAAAAGAGAAGAGAACATATCGATAAGCAAAGATTATAAATTAAAATCAAAAGATCATAGAACATCTTTGAAATAAATCTTCGGAATACAGACAAGCCACACTTTTGGTTAAAAATAAGTAAGCTTACCCATTCAACACAATATGCACAAACACTTTTTTCAAAAGTACTTTTGCAGAAGCCATCTTGGCTCTGCCGCCTCTGTAATGATCCCTCAGCTTGGTTACCTTACACTCTCATATCTAGGAAAAAAGCTCGCACGCATGTACGAACTCACACACATTGTTCACACCCAGGAAACTGCCTCAAACCAGTTTCAGAAGTCACCTCTGTGACCGCCCGTAGCAACAGGACTGGCCCTGACCTGCAACCCGGTAGCAATTTTGACATCACGCCACCCGAGGAACAATGCGTTAGCACTTCCAAAAGCTTGTCACTTAGGGTACTGTCTCCAAGGGAAGTTAAAATGATGACTCCCTACATTCTAAGAAATGTCACAGCACATCCCTTACAACGGTATTTGAACTATTGTTAATACATCCCTCTTTTTATGTAACAATATGATATATATATATATATATATATATAATAAATATAATATAATTATATATATATATATATATATATACTATATATATATCTATATATATATAGATATAGATATAGTATATATATATATATCTATATATATATATATTATATAGATATATATAAATATATAATATATATATATATATATATATATACATCTATATATAATATATATATAATTATATTATTAATATATATATATATATATATATATATATATATATATATATATATATATATATATATATAAGGAAATAGATAGATAAAAGTGTTACACTAAAAGAAATCAAATTGATCATTTCATGTAATTCAGCCCTTCATCATCAATTATTTCATTGCGTTTGTGTTCTAGTTAACCACGACTCTAAGATCTAAGGGCACACTGTAAATGACTATGAAAGTTACGACGTTTTCTGATGACAGAATGATCCCTCTTTACTAAATGAATTTATGGGAGAAAAAGATAAGTTTCACCTTTATTTTTATAATGAAACAATAGCTCTTACATCATAAAATAACAATGTATTTTTCATGAGTATTTACACTTAGAAGATGGAGATATCTTCACCTTTTTATAGATATCGTACACATTGTTATTGTTATGGAAAATGTTGAATTTTATCAACACCTTCACAGATAAAATCCTTACAAGTAGCTATTTGTTCACAATGAAAGGATTGTTCATTCAATTTGTAAATATATGGTGTTATAAACATAATAACGACGGAACTATTTATGTGCACCTTTTTAAGTACAATGAATGCTATGTTTTTTCAATATCAAATGCTTACTCAATATATATCTTTACATTTCGAACACATACCTAGAAATGCCATAAACTTCTGCATTTGTGTTCATGAAAACATAAACTGTTTTATCTTTTGAAATATATTCCATGTCATGCATTTAAAGCAGATGCATATCTTACCATTTAAAGGGCAAAAGTCAACTGGATATCATTACTGATTAGAGATCAATATGGAAAATGTCCCGCGTTTTCCCTTCGACTTTTATAGTTTATTGACACACGCGAACACACACCCCAAAAAAAAAAAAAAAAAAAAAAAAAAACAGCCACCTATATCATGTTTATTGGTACATGTGTATCCCGAAAATTCTGCCTCTTTTTCTGGCTTTAATTTTTCGCATCAAAAGGGATTTTTTCCGAATTTTATTCACGGGAACGAAAAAGGGCAACTGTTTTTTACCCAGTAAGTTTTCATTTTTTTTTTATTTCGTATCATGATTCCTAAAAATAGTAAATAAAATAAGTCGGTGTTCCTGAAATTGCCATTTTTAAGGGTCGTCGTACTTACCAAAATTTTAGCGTAGCAAGATTAGATGAATGTTTACTCAAAAGCTGAAGGACAAAATTCCAGAATTAAGTATTAGATTATATTAGGTGACAAAGTGTAAGTCCAATGATGTTAAGCATGTGCCCATAGATTTAGTCACGCTTTGTTTAAAATATATTCTCCATATTTTTTCAAAATGAACGACACTTATTCCTTTCAGTATATTTTCCAATATGCTGAAAAATTAATAAAAAATCATTTTTTTTTATGTTATTGAGATTATATTTTAAACAAAGGGTAATTAAATCTATGGAAACATTTTCATTTCAACGTTGGACATGGAGATTTTTGCATAGCATATAAGACTCTCATTAATTCATGGATACATGTGCTCCTCAAAATTCAGACGAGCACTTTCCTCCATAATATATAATTCTCTATAAATCCAGTGGAGCAACACATGCTTGACACGCCCATCTTATTGAGAATATTACCTTCAAAGAGGATCGCTGTTAGACGTTTTTGAACCGCGAATATTAATCACTAGCAGCTCTTCCGGCCTGGTTTCGGCCATTAATAATTTGGGTTTTAACTTGGACAAGTGTTGCAAGATTAATGTTTGGGATAACTTGCCTAAGTTTATCGACAATAATGCTCGAAAATCATAATGCCATTTTGGGTCATCTCTCTTACGGTTTACAGTTGTGCGTGAAATTAAAGGATTAAATTAAGCGGGGATATATAACGCTCACCGATGTGCCCATTCGTTCGTTTATACTGTTATATATATATATATATATATATATATATATATATATATATTATATATATATATATATATATATATATATATATATATATTATATATATATATATTATTATTTATATATATATATATATATATATATATATATATATATATATATATATATATATATATGAATAACTTGATCACGAAGTATATAAAACGTGATGCTATGTATAAATAAAGGTTTTTTTTTGCCACGAAGGAAAAAAAATTGAAAAAAAACGAGTTGGCCGAGTACTTTCGGTTCCTATTCGGCCAACTCGTTTTTTCAATTTTTTTCCTTCGTGGCAAA
>NC_061087.1:80687622-80692622 GCF_015104395.2 Macrobrachium nipponense
AATGACAAAATTTATCTATGTGCATAGGTGGCTTGAAAATATTATCTGAGGCTAATTTCTTCAAGTTGTCGAGCACGAAACTCAGTGGTGCATTCGTGAATAAAGAAACTATATCTAGACTGTACATAGTACCTATGTAATTCTTTTCCTTAATTTGATCCATAAAATCCATACTGTGCTTAATGTGAGATTTCGAAATTGTCCCTATTAATTTCCCCAATACATCCGCTAACCATGATGACATGGTTAGGTATGTAGATAGTTTTACTAAACTGTGTTACCCAAAGTTTTTTATACTACAGTCTCTATCTAAAGCTAGATCGATGTTTTACGCCCCTCGTGATATAACTGAAAAGGTAGATTTTAAGGCATCTCTTGCTCTTCCTTATAATAGAGAACTTAATAAATTTTCTAGGCAGCTTAAAAGGAAAGGAAAAAAAAATGGCTTCAACATAGTTTTTCAGTACACAGTACAATCAAGAAAAACTCATTAAAAATAACCCGGGTAATAGAGAGAATGTAGGAGTATATGTAATACCTTGCAGTGATTGCAATGAATGTTACGTGGGAGAAAGCGGACGTTCCATTGATAAGAGAAGGGAAGAACACGTTGCAAAGTGCAATTGCGCAACATACATGGGAGAAAAAAACCACGCCAATTAAAGTTTTTAAAGGTACAAAAGGTTTGTTTTTGCAATGTAACGACAGGACTTTGAGACGAGTAGTAGAAGGGGCGTTAATTTCATTAAACGAGACCTTTGCAGGAAATACTGGTATTTCAGAAAATACAGCTATTTGTGAAGAGATATGTAGAAAAGGGAAAATTTCAAACTTTAGAAATATATGTGCCAATAACGATGCTGCCTCCTCTCCTGTTTACTCCACTCAGGTCATTTCTCCAACAAACCACCCAACCAGCAGAGAACAAGCAGTTGACAATAGAAACATTCCCCCACGCAGATCAAGACGAATTTTGGAAAGAACGAGGGCTCAACCGCCTGATCATTCATAATATAAACTAGCTTGTTACCTAACCGTTGTTTTTGCAAATGTTTGTGCTCTTACTTGTTAGTTCCTTGAGGTGAATATCACATTTTAGTGAACAAGACCACAGGTGATGGGGTCGAGGAGCTTTAATCCTGTACAAGAATATATATTATAAACTACAAGAGGATTTTACTTCATTGTGGATTGTATCCCCATTTACTTAGAGGTACGACATAGTACCTGGCTTTCTGCATATATATATAATATATATATATAGTATATATATATATATATATAGATATATATATATATATATATAAACAGGATGGAGAAAAGCCAGCGTAGCATCATATATTTTATTGTCCGAAATTTTCGCGACGGGGTCTCATCATCAGGGCTGTTAAAATATACAGATATACAAATCAAAATAAGACTCTTATTAATATCAATAAAAATGGAATGTACTTTGAACAAAAGAATTCTCTAACATACGAGAACCATTGTAATAAATGCAAAACATAATTTTCATAAGGATTTCCGCATTGTCACCCAAGCACCCAACCCAATGCTCTCTCTCTGTTTTGGAGTCGTTGACAATTAAACAGGTTGTGACCCCATTAAATGGTCAGACCTCTTCCACAGTTTTATTTATAGCATAGTTGACGTCCTCCTTTCCAAACCAGAGAACGTCACTCAGTTTTTTAACTCCATAGAGATAGTACAAACTTAAGTATTTTTTCACTTTTAATTTTTTTTATGATGCCACGCTGGCTTTTCTCCATCCTGTTTATATTAAATCTACTGCGTTTCCACCAGATGCCCCAACCTTCCTATATATATATATATATATATATATATATATATATATATATATATATATATATATATATTATGTATGTGTATATATATATGGTATGTGTGATATATATATATATATATATATATATATATATATAGATATATATATATATATATATATATATATATATGACTAGTAAAAATGTTCTGTTACAACAGAATTCCATCTGATAAAAGGAGCCTATAATAACGCCAAAATATAGAGAGAAAATACTATATTTCAGAGACTGCTGTCTCCCGCTTCAGAAAAGATAGCAGTCTCTGAAATATAGTATTTTCTCTCTATTATTTTGGCTTTTTAATAGACTCCTTTTATTATTATATATATATATATATATATATATATATATATATATATATATATATATATATATATATATCAATTCAAGCTACAAATGTCCTTTAATATCTAAATTCACTTTACCTCCCCAAATGATATATTTTCATATAGTAGTAGTACCGAAGGGGAATTTTTCTTTTTAAAAGTTGATAACAATTTCGTCCCCCCATGGGATCGAACCACCGTCCAGGTGGACGGGGACGAAATCAGGACAGTCCAGTGACGCTATCCAATCAGCCCACAGATTTCGTCCCCGTCCACCTGGACGGTGGTTCGATCCCATGGGGGGACGAAATTGTTATCAACTTAAAAATTCCCCTTCGGTACATATATGAAAATATATCATTTGGGTAGGTAAAAGTGGAAGATTTTAAAGGATTTATTAAAGACATTTAGTAAAGGGCTTGATTGAATAATTAATGTATACTATATTTATATATATATTCATATATATATATATATATATATATATATGTGTGTGTGTGTGTGTGTGTGTGTGTGTGTGTATTATATATATGTATGTAAAAGTGTCTTATGAATGCCTAATGTGTTGTAACTGTTTAAAAATAAAGAAAAAAGTAATTATATGTGAATAAAGTAGTTTCATAGTAAAAAGTGTGTTCATAATTGTGCTTAATATATATACATACATATATATACGTACTTATTCATACATGCATATATATATATATATATATATATATATATATATATATATATATATATATGTCAACCTCTAAGCAGCACGCGCTTCAGGGTTTAAAAAAGAAGAGATGTTACTTGGGTTTGCTGGGAGCTGTCTGATCCCTTGAAGGGCGGTTGCGGTGTATCCGACGTTTGGGGACATGGTGTTTTTTTTATGGATGACAAGGATGCCTTTTGTCAGCTATGAAATAGGTAGCGGCAAGTCGTGGGCATCTGTAAAACGTTGTTTTATCGCCCCTTTATACCTACGAGCTCTCAAACGCTTTCGAAGGTTATTTGCTGTTTACTCGATTAAGCCTTTCATGTGGAACCTATTAGGTCTCTTCTGGACATGTGAATTTATGTATTATTTATGTACTACAGTCGTACATAAATAGTATGTTTTTCAGTTCGTCAGCTGATTAGGTAGCCACGAGTTCGACTCCCCGCTCTGCCAACGTTGAATCAGAGATCAGAGGAATTCATATCTGGTGATTAGAAATTCATTTCTCGATATAATGTGGTTCGGATCCCACAGCAAGGTGTATAGATCCCGTTGCTAAGTAGCCAATTGGTTCCTAGCCACGTAAATATATCTAATCCTTCGGACCAGCCTTAGGAGAGCTGTTAATCAGCTCAGTGGTCTGGTTAAACTAAGATATACTTTTCTTAATTACTAGGACTTCTGTGTGTTTGGGGTTGGCTGTAAATCTTGAGGAATATCTTCTGTTGAGAGGCACCTGAGGTTACACATGTCAACGATCCATCTCATAGTGGGCTTTCCTCTTAGCTAATTGGCCGATAATGTAGGTGGTGATCTCATAGTGGGAATTCCTCTTAGCTAAGAGGCCGGTAGTTCATTTGGTGATCTCATAGTGGGAATTCCTCTTAGCTAAGAGGCCGGTAATGCAGGTGGTGATCTCATAGTGGGCATTCCTCTTAGCTAAGAGGCCGGTAATGTAGGCGGTGATAGCTAATCTGGCACTCCTCTTTACATGGTCGTCGTAGGCTGTTAATGCTCATCAGTCTTCTTTTAGAAGGCATTTGCGATGACATGATTTCCATATCCATTGTTTATTAGTAGATGAAGAATCGGTCAACGCTCTTTTGTTAATTCCTTCTCGTAATATCGTCATGCTATTTCCTCCGATACACTGTAGTTTTTCTTTGGACATTTTTACTCTTTCACCCCTCTGCTATAGTTTTGTTATTTCTACAATAAATGACAAATAACGTATTATGTTTAATATTAAAATTCATGAAATCAGTACTAATAGTTAAAAACATATATACTCAATGCGATTTTATTTGCAATCAAGAACGTTAAAAACATCAAAAGCAATCATAGTCAATATTCTCGGCGTATTTAATCTTCTTAAAATATTATTTTTGTATCGAACACTGAGGAACATTAAAGGCAAAATGTTGGGAATTCATCAGCTATAATTTCGAAACAACGGCCGACAATTGAATAATGAATAATTATACTAATTTAACGCACGGCACATTTTCATTTTAAGAAATATAGCGACGGAGACGCTCTCTCAAAGGTATGCCAAAATGAGAGGAAAAATAAAAAAATAGATGAAGTCATTTCTTAATCATATTTACATAGATCTGAATATTAATGGGACTTGAGTTATCTCCACAAGTCAGCAGGAGAAGCGGCCATAATGGATGTTTAATAGGAGGAAAAATAGGGAGCGTGTGACAGTGAGGAGAAAATTAAGAATTATTTGCGTCTGCAGTTGTAGTTGGATATAGGTTTGGCGGACATCGTAGACAATGGATAAGTATTGTTTTCTATTTTGATCTTATATCTTATATTAACCAAACAGGGCGATAGGGGTAAGAATAAGTATGTGTAAGCAAATGTTACCGAACACTTAAGGACTAGCAGAAAGAAATGAGTCGATCTTTTGTGATACACCTTTCTGAAGTATATTACCCTACCGGGAACTTTTTTTTTTTTTTTAATAAAGCATTTCTGTTCCAATACGAAAGAAGGTAAGATTGGCGAAACTTCGTATACAGTGAAAATAAATGCCCTAGTGAAGGGGAAAAAGTCATCTACGGCCTGTGATACATTTCTTTTGAATGTTGAATGAACAATTCTTTTTATGTGGAAGGA
>NC_061087.1:80695122-80697622 GCF_015104395.2 Macrobrachium nipponense
GGCTGGGGGCAACAGACACGGCGTTCAGAATTTTTTCGCAAACGGGTTATTGAAAATGCAAGGCTTACTCCAAGGGTTCCCAAGGTCTACCACAATCAGGCACGGTGTTTGTCTGCAAAGAGATGGTAGTTGGCATAAGGCCGGGGGCACACATAGGCGGGCGTTACACACTACTTTCTTTCAATCAAAAGTTTACAGGCCACTCAGGCGGGGATGAAAATGACTGGGAATTTACACAGAAAGAACTATTCTGTTAC
Source organism: Macrobrachium nipponense (assembly GCF_015104395.2). Classification (NCBI taxonomy): domain Eukaryota; kingdom Metazoa; phylum Arthropoda; class Malacostraca; order Decapoda; family Palaemonidae; genus Macrobrachium; species Macrobrachium nipponense. Next base: position 80,695,380 of record NC_061087.1, read on the forward strand.
TTGAATTTCCAAGGGGATGTTTACTAGTATCACAAGGGGAGTAATCACAGCATTGACACCAAGATGGGGGAAATGAGAAACTAAGTCGCCTTAGAAAAATGGAAATGAAATACAGATAAAAGGCAAAACAATTCCCTGGCTGAACTTGAATTTACTCTCACAGTACCTGGAAATCCTGGGCTTAGAAGTCTTCTTATCTGCTGACATTTCTGTGCACTATGGACGTGTAAAAATACTTGGTATTTCCCCAGAGGGGGCAGGGGGAGCAGAAAGGGGCGAAGGGTTGTCTGCAAGGCAAGATTGCAGGAGCATCTGACCTCTCCTAGGTCTAAGGATCTTCTGAGGGCAAGCCGCTGTTCCCTGCTCCTTTTAAGATTTACTCCTGGTAAGTTCCGCCCACGCCTTGTGTGGTGTATAAATTCCGACAGCCAATGGGAGCAGAGATAGCTTTTTAGAGAATGGATGCTTCAGTTCAAAGGGGCAACTTGCATATAGACAAGGATGGATGAAACTTGTTATAATAGATCTTACTTTCCTTGGTTCTGGCTTAAAATCATGAACACCTCCACACTCTAGAGGACATTTCAACCCTAGACGGGTTGGAATGGACAAGACAAGCCAGAAACCAGGACCAATGGCAAATATAAATTACTGAGCCTTCCATTCTCCCTTGAGTGGACTTATAATATAAGCATTATTCAATCTATGCCGATGATAATATTCATGAAGTTTTTCTCAACAGACAGAGGATTAAGAATTAATAAAAAAAATATTACATGACTAAAGACAAACAACTTGCTATATTCCAATAAAGAATACTCTTAAAATATAACGTCACACTGAGAATAACAATGAATAGCAAATAATGATTAGATAAAACTTAACTTACAGGGTAAATTATATCACATATAATACTGCTAGCTTAATTGTTTAAGGCAACACATAATATCAGTTTACCCTGATGGAGCGATATGACGCTTTCAGGTATGTTAATGGCCCAACGATTTCATTAAGTAACTTTGTCTCGTAACAGGAAGTCGCCTAACAGTATTGGTTACATCCTAGTAAACATTAGTGCAAAATTATTTTTGCTTTTTTCTACCAACGCAAATTCCTGATCTATCTTACCCTTTCAACCTAGCTATGCTCAGAATTCGTATTTTAAACGCTAGCTTGTATACATTAAAGGGAAGAAGAAGAACTGGGATAAAGATCTCTCAACCTGCATTAATATACCGCCTCTGCACAAACCCCTAACACGTATCCCTTTTCACCCTAGCTCTCGCGAACCTAAGACCCTCGATTCCGCCAATTTAAAACCACAGAGAATTAGGCATGCACACGGGTCGGCTAGACAGGGGTAATGAAGCAGAATTTCAAGGATTCTGTAGGGAAGCTAAGGGTAACATGTGGCCTTGTATGTAAAGCAAAAGTATTTGCCCTTATTATTATTCTCTGCACAGAAAATAAAGAAAAAAAATGTTTACCTTTGATTTTCCTTATCCTAACGTTAAGAATATACGCTAACACTTGTTTTTTTTTTCTTCTTACTTATTGACTCATCTATTTCTTTGTTAATGAACAGGGCAATGGATAGGTTTGAAGTGGACACGTGGCCAGGGATTTAAATCCTATCCTGTTTAGACGTGCAAGTGGCCACGAGCAAGAGAGAGAGAGAGAGAGAGAGAGAGAGAGAGAGAGAGAGAGAGAGAGAGAGCACTTGGACAATGACTAGCGCATTGATTCACAAAAAAAACTAAATATCTTTACAACGCAGGATTCGCGATTAACTTGCAATTCACGAAATATGGCACTTATTTTTGTTTTGAATTTTATTCCCTAATCTCTATGCTTTATGCCATTGGCACATAAAATTAAAATTTCTCTCTCTAGCTCTAGTCTATCAGACTACACGTGGTCTATTTCCGGAAACACGTGGCTGGGGGCAACCAGACACAGCGTTCAGAATTTTGCGCAAACGGGTTATTGAAAATGCAAGGCTTACTCCAAGGGTTCCCACGGTGTTTGTCTGCAAAGAGATGGTAGTATGCATAAGGCGGGGGGTACACATGGGCAAGCGTTACACACTACTTTCTTTCAATTAAAAGTTTACAGGCCACTCAGGGGGGGATGAAAATGACTGGGAATTTACACAGAGAGAACTATTCCGTTGCTTGAATTTACAAGGGGATGTTTACTAGTATCACAAGGGGAGTAATTACAGCATTGACACCAAGATGGGG
>NC_061087.1:80702622-80732622 GCF_015104395.2 Macrobrachium nipponense
GGTCAGCAGGAACTTTCTGGTTTGGTATTGTCCTACGAGGATGTAGTCGCTTCCAACGTTCACGGTTCTGAGTTCTGGTTTGTAGGTCTGAGTTTGGTTATTTATCTTAGCTATGAACTCCTCTGTTTGTGTTCCTGCTTCTTTAAACAAAACGGGAGCTACAGCCGGTGTCTCTATCTGCATCTCTTCTTCAACTGCGTCTTCTTCTGTCTGGGTTCTTGCTTCTGCACGAGCAGGAATCGACGTCGTCGGCGATGCAAGCTTTCGGGGGGTGACCTGAGTGGTTGGGGTTGGGGGAATATCCGTAGGGGGAGGAGGTAGAGGAGCGGGAATTTGGCGGTAAGAAGGTGAGGGGGTGGGAATGTAGTGCCGGGATTGAGGAGGTTGGTTTAGGAAGGGTTTTGGAAGTGGGGGTTTGTGGTTGCAGGAGGTAGGTTCGTTCTTGGATCGAACCTGGGGTTGCTTGGAGTTTTCCTGGGCGGTGGATGGTTGCCCGCAGGCCTTTGCAGGTGGAGGAGGGAATGCCTTCGCCTTCCAAATCCTCTGCAGTCTGACTGGACATCCCTTGAACCAAGCATGATGTTGCTGGCTGCAGTTGGGGCATCGGGCAACTGTGTGGCCCTTTTCCTTATATTTCTTTAAACACTCTTCTGTTTGGTGTTTCAAGCTGCACACTTCACAGATGTGTTCTGATTTGCACTCATTTTTATGGTGGCCAAACCTCTGACACTTGAAGCATCTTAGAGGCTCTGGCACGAAGGTTTCGGTCTCGTAAGTGCCTAAAATTCCAAGGCTGACCCTGGCCGGAATTTGGCCCTTAAAAGTTGCCTCTATTTTTAGTGTTTCCTGTCCGTCCTTGGCTGTACATCTCTTGGCGTCCATGATGTTGGGCACCTCGAGGACTCGATCGATTGTAATATATTTGGGAACTTTGCAAATCATCCCCTTGCTGATTTTTGTAGCAGGATCGAGTAGCAGGCACAGGTTGTCGTTCTTGAGGAGGTCTGCAGATTTCTGGTCCTTGGGAGTAATGATGAATTCTCCCCTTAGGTTCGGTCTTGCTGTGAGGTTGGCTCCTGGATTCTTCTTCTCAAGGGCCCGGGCTGCAGTATATGAAGTCTGGCCCTCGATTGTGACAGCTTTAAACTTTGTAAGTGCCGGGAAATCCGCAAAACTCGCCGTATTCGGTGCCGATGTCGTAGGGAGCTGGGTATTCTGAGTGGAATTTGGTACCAAAGTCTTCTTCTGTTTCTTCTCCTTCTTCTTTCTCACTAAGGCGAACCCTTGCTCGTCCTCAAAGGGCGGGTCCTCCCTGGGATTGCCGGGCGAAAGGGGTCTCTTCGAGGCCATACTTTGTCAGAAATAAAGGTTTATTTTTGGCAAGAGTGATGTCGCAAGGATGACGTGTTACGTAATGCGTTCCCTGATGGCCTAGATGCTGTCGGGATCTACTCAATATAAAGTAACATGTCAGCAGGGGGTCAACCGCTCGCTGGGTTTTCATTGGCTAGTGGCGCAATGCGTTCCTGCTAGTGGCTGGAGGAAGTTTTCTTCAAGACACTTCTAGTCGTTGAAGGTCGCGCTGTTGCAGCCTAGCAGACCGTCGAGGCTGGGGCATGACTTCCCTGGGTGTTGCGTCACGACGGCTCGCATTGTCATTAGCTGCTGGGCTGCTTGTCTCATCTGGTATTCCTTGATTGGGGGTGTCGCTCGGTCTGCTATTAATTATACCATTATTTATATTCATGGGTCTTCTTAAGTTTGTGGGGAGGAAACGCACTTCCTGTGTCGTATTTAATGAGGGCTTCTCTTGTTGTATGAGGAGTGCCTCGAGCAGTCGTAGGCGTCGCTGGTCAGGAGCCCTCCCTATTATCTTAGTATTCTTGATAATACCGTCGCGGGAGATAGCTTCCTGGTGTGCTGTCAAGGTATGGTTTTTCAACGTAAGAGCCGGGACATCCACGGACGGGGCATAAGAGGTAGACTACATTTGACTGTTTCAAGAGGTCTCTTGCAGGGGGGGTCGGGTTGTTCTTCATGATAAGGTCGCGGGTACGTCGATTTTGGTAAAATCACGAGTTCGAGTTCTTTGTCGACTGACCAGCCCCAATGTTGCTTAACCTGTCCGTTGACGACCTAACCCACTCTGCCACAGCGCCACATATTATTATTATTATTATTATTATTATTATTATTATTATTATTATATTATTCATTATTGATAGTACTTCAACTCCGACGATCACTGAGCTTGCATTAATATACCGTCCCTGTGGACTCGTTTCTCCACCTTTTATATCCCGAAGATGTTCGATCATTGAAACACCATTTGTTCATTAATGACAATTCCTCATCGTCTGGAGGGTTATTAGACAAAGTGCCATCCATCACATTCCGCCATTTGTGTCGACTTCTTTCGATGTCCTTTCTTTTTTAACAGGTATTTTCGCGGTTGTCTTGGAATAATAATGATAAAATATCTGGATTCTTCATGTCATTTTTGACAAGATGATCTCTTTTTGAAAAAAAGGACTTCAGCCATTTATAGATGTTAAGATCAAAACAGGAAAACCTGAGTTATGATCAATGGTTATGGCGAGTTTTTTTTTTATATAGTACTGGAATGGCCCTAATTTCTCGTATTCGGTAAGAGATAATCTGCAGTTTTCTGAACTAAATCTCAATAAAATCTATGTTTCTGGTGTGGTTTCAATTTCTGAAACTTACTCTATTTGAAAAGAAGCTATGCATTTTAAACACTTTGGGAGAGGAGGGTGGGATCATAAGTACTTTCCGCCAAAAATACTGAATTTAATTTTCGGGAAATTTACGTATTATCCGAAACCATTATTCAAAGACTTTTTTTCATGACTCATTAATAACCATTTAAAAGAATACAATAATTAATGAAGGTTAAAGGTGCTCGAAATTCTTCATCGGGTATTTCCTGATGCACAATTATCTGCTGGTTAATTTTGGCTTAAGTGATTATCACTGACAAAATTTCCATTTGAAAGATTTACATCTTTGAGACTATACAACATTCAGGCGATACTTATTATGGGTGATTATATTCTCTCTCCATCAACAGAGTTTGATGCACAATTAACCGTAAAGCTCTTTCATTAAAAAGGAAGCATTCATTAAAATAAGCAATAACAATCATTGAGTAAAATATAGATACTTCTTTATATGAACTGCCAGCAGAACTTCACCATAATTAGCATAATAATCCCTAACTGAAACGCAAGTACATCTCCATAAGACATAGTCAAAACTTCCTAAGCACTTCGAAGTTCCTCATTGAAGAACGAGACGAATCTTCCTAAGGCTTCACGGAGACGTGACTCCATAGAAACCGAAGACCTTCCTGTAATGCAGCACAGTTTGCAACGGAAGATAATTGCATAATGTATTAGTTTGTTCATCTCTTGCTGTTTCGCTTGCTGGCCTGAATCCTTACACGGAGCGGAAAACCGTTAACTGTATATCCACGAGGCTGGGTAGTTGGCATATCAACTTGCAATGTTCGAATTGTATATCAAAGTTGGAATTGGGAAGGCATCGTTGCAATGAAAGAGCTACACTTTACTTAAAGCCTTTAAGGAAGAAAATTACGAATGAGTCTATCCAGAGAATTATTATTATTATATTATTAGCTTATATGAAAAATTAAAACAATCTCGTGCTATTGGCTGGAAAGCATATTACTTTAGGATAAATAAATCTTTCTATATTAAGTAAAAAATACACTCACACACACAGAAAACATACATACATACATTATATATATATATATATATATATATATATATATATATATAATATTATATATATATATATATAGCAAGATTTCAGGAGTTCCATGATTCACTCACACACACAGAAACATACATACATACATACCTTATACACACACACACACACACGCACACACACACACACACGCACACACATATATAATATATATATATATATATATATATATATATATATATATATATATATATATGATCCCCAGATGGCAATATAGCAAGATATCAGGAGATTCCATGATACAATCTCAGTAATAGGCCATAATGTATTAGTCTGTGAAGAAATAAAAAACAATTACATTATTTTAATACATAAAAGAAATTCATCAAAGATTAAAATTGAAATTAATAATAATAACTGTAAAAATAGTTATTATTTTCTAAAAAGACAGTAAAATAAACAAGAGAGAAACTACCAAAACACCAACCATCTATGGTAAGAGAAGAGTTGACGAAGTCCCAGTCAAGACGAAAACTATGCTAAATACAAAATTGAAGCCGAGCTGTTATTGTTTAGTGAAGGAACTAGTCTTTTTATGAGTAATGACTCTAAAGTGGTAAAATAGAGATCTTGAAGCAGCACTTCTCCATAATTGGCTACACGAAGGACCCAGATCACTTGACCACCTTAGGGTCATTACTCACAGACTGATGATGCACCGTGTTTTGTGTGCGAAACGTTTTTTATAATAAATTATGGCCTGTTACTGAGATTGTATCATGGAACCTCCTGAAAGTCTTTATATATATATATATATATATATATATATATATATATATATATATATATATATATATATATATAGTTATATGTGTGTTTGTGTGTGTTTAGTAAGCAAAAGTTAAAGCTTAAATTAATTAATAGATTAAGAAATATATATAGCCAGAAGTAATCCACACAATGCATTGCTTAAAAGTAAAAACATTTTCAACAGCACTGGAACCTTTATTGATCTAAGGATCAGCAACTTCAAAGCACTAATGAAAAATCAGTGCCCTTGATCTATTTGCAGAGGATAAAGATTCTTTGCCTAGCGCTCTGAGAATTCCGTTATATGGATATGGGCTTGAATTAAAGCATTAAATTATGAAATATGGTTGGGAAAAAAGCTAATAGGGTGGGATATTAATTTTATCTATAGTAATAGCAAGCATTGCTATTACAAATGCATGAAGACATTAACTACAGTATGATCAATTCTTAATTATTTATGGCACTGCGAGTTTGACACTTCGAGGACTCATAAAGCCTCGGGCCTCATTAATCATACCTTAACTAATCCGTTCTGGATCTACATTTAACAATAGGTTAAATGACTAATTACCGCATGATCTTCATGATCTGCAATAGCCCAGTAGCATAGTAACACAAATTTCCAACTCCACTCTACTGAGCACCAGACAAATAAGACTAGGTTTATCAATACTATTGTTGGTGGAAATGCTTTGCTGTCAGTTACTGAAGCTCCAAATGTGAAGCAGATCTGGACTTTTGCAGATTTCAAATATTACAAATTATCTCCTGGTGGTCAGGTAAATGAATGAAATAGGAGTAAAATCGTTTTCAGCATCTCCATAGTTACTCTCTAGCAATATTGATGTAGCTGAAACTTACAAGTTCTGAGAGAACTTTACAATTATTTTCATTTGAATTCTAATGTGTTCAGTAGTGATCAGGTTATAAAAGTATATATTGAAAAAATATTACTTTTAGTTCTGTGCACTTGCAAAGTTTAAACTAGATTTTTTTTCAAGTTCAAGTTTTCCGTTTCCTTTTTTGTACGCAAGGGGTTTAGAAATATTCTCCTCCTCTCCCTTTCGATAATAATATTCTCCCGTTAGATCAAGGAATACTTGCTTTGTAACATAGCTAATCAAAGATTCTCTTAAAAAACGAAAAATATGATAGACGCCAATACTTTTCAGTCAATTCTAAAAGACAGTGAGCATGGCAACAACTCTATATCTAACAATGACATGACATGACAACACCGAATAAAACACTGGATAAATAAAAGATATTTCTTTCGTTAGCTTCAAATGCTTCAGTTCAGCTCGACTTTTGTTTTAGGGCTTTGGTAAAAAAGATAACCACTCCCCACAAAAGGATAAAAAATATATATTTATATATTTTCGAATGAAAAATTCTTCAAGTGAAATAATTGTCAGTTAATACAAAAAATCGTTCTTTCGCTGTACTGATTTTAGGGGCTGGTAATTATCAATCGAACTGAGAAGACATTGTCAAAGAAGAGTATTTTTTCACCTAACAAGGAGAACTAACACAAGGAGAACTAAGACAAAAGACGTTTATTTTGTTTACTAAGTTTCAAAAGAATGTTTTGTTCTTTTGTTCTCTTTAGAAGAGTCTGAAAACCTCAAACTAGACAAAAGCGTGTTAAATTGTTCGAAGTTCAGAACAGCAAATCGTTTGCGTATGGATTCGTAAAAAGCTATACTTTCTTTGATTTGTCATAAAACTGATAATTTTTCATCGATACTCCACACCGCACATATTTCTATGTTCATAAAGAATCGCAGGTTTTTACTGTTTGCTTATACTCTCGATACCTGTCTATAAATACTAAAAATGTTTTTCCTCATATGGCCTTTATGCAATGGTGCAATAATCAGTAAACCTAATATTTCTAAGTTAAATACCTTGGTTTTTGACTGCCATATGCCACCATTTGTAGCCTAAGGCATACTGTGATATACCAAAAATAGAAATGCATGTACTGATAGGATGAACATAAATCACTAAAGAGAAAATTTTTTTTACAAAGTTACTGTTAAATTCATGTACAGAATTATCGTTCATGTTCTAAGTTTTTATGTATTTAAAAAAAAAAACAATTTTTTCAGCGATTTACGTAACTTTCCTCAAATAAATATATCAGAATTTACATGATTCATTATGAAGAGCAACTTTATCACGCCTTCATAAGAAAGTCGTTGTATCAATGCTGTGCTTATGCTAAATATCCTTCTTTATTTTCTTATTTTCTCCTTGTTTCCTTCATTCTGTCACTTTGCTCAAAAATCTCTTCTTATTTGAAAAAATTTTGATAAGGGAAATTTTTTTTTATGATATTCATTCCGAATATTATCTGTCAGGTAATATAATTAAAGCAATAAAAACGAGAACATTTGCCTCAACTTGGCGTAGGAAAAGGCATGTCTTACCTAAAATCTGTAGATATTTTGCAGTTTTCAGTGGGGAAGGGGTGGAATTGTGACCAGAGTTTGGCAGGTTCAAACTGGCATTAGGACCACACAAAACACAGTGTACATCGGTCTGCATTACCGAGAGGTCGCGCTGGGCTTCCTCTCCGCTAGCTTGGGTGCTTGTGCTAGTATTTTGTGGCATATTCTTTTGCATGTACGTACCTTCTGAGGCAGACAATTACGGAAAGGGGTGTCGTGGGGAAGAATGACATTCTGTCTTATGGTGAAAGGGTGAATGGGCCAAAAAAGGTTGCAAACCTCCGGGTTAGTATATTTTATCTATATATTATCTCCACTAAAGAGATTGTAAGTACGTAATGATTATGCTAGTGCCTGGTGGTGTGTATGTGTGTAAGTTTGTGTCCACCTATATCACGAGAACAGATTGTGAATGAATATGGGAAAACAGAAATTTTGCTCTTAAACGTTTTTATTAGTTGACAAAATAATGGATAACGGATGAATGGACCAGGATGAGTATATGCGAACACTTGCTTTTGGTGATCCACTCCAGGTGATTAGTATCTGGTTCACAGCAATGAAGATTTTACGAATTATAGCAATTAAATAATCGGGTTCATCTAACTAATTGCTTCATTTCCGACCTTTGCTAATGCAATTAGGCGAGGTACTGGCATGGATTCTATGATGATAATGAAAAAAGAAGAAGAAACGAAGGATTATGTTTTGAATTTATACTGTAATTTGATTGTTTTCATATTCTGCTGCTATTTTTGCCTACTTTTACTCCATATTGTCTATCCATTCCTGTCTATATCTGTAACCTACAGTTAATATAATCTTGTTTTGTATTTCTTTTTATCATATTTTCTTTTTTTACTACGTTGAAGATAAGAAAAAATCAACTGATACCTTACATGTTTATATCTTGATAAACTATGGCACAACAAGAAATACACGTTCTTAACATTTATCGTCTTAGTAAAACTTATCTCTTTGAAGATGGTTTTTATCGCCTCACGGTCTAATCAGCCTTACCTGGGCCTCAGAAGTGATCGCAGTTTCGTAATTAATTGATCACTTATTCTAGGAAAAATGTCAAAACTCTTCAGCCAATTTAACGTAGGGGTAAGGTGTAAAGTAATATTTATACCCATATTAGTATCAATAAATAAATAAAATATATATATGTATATATATATATATATATATATATATATATGTATATATATATATATATATATATATATGTAGTATATATATATATATATATATATATATATATATATATATATATATATGAGTATATATATATATATATAATATATACTATATATATATTATATATATATATATAGCTATATATATATATATATATAGTAGATATATATATATATTATATCTATATATATATATATATACTATATATATATATATATATTATATATCTAGTATCTATATATATATATATATATATATATATATATATATATATGATATATATGTATATATACATATATATAGATATATATATATATATATATATATATATAATATAGATATATATATATATATATATATATATATATATATATATATATATATATATATATATATATATATATATATATATCAGTAAGGCACCCAGGCCAAACCCGGAACAGCATTTTGTGCAACTTTATTGGGACATGTTTTTGGCCTTGTGTCCTTACTGATATGTAGATGGTGCTTCCCTACTGGTGTTTCAATTGCTATATATATATATATATATATATATATATATATATATATATATATATATATATATATATATATATATATATATATATATATAACAGCATTCAGCAGGGTCCAACAAACACATCAAAAAGGGCCATATTTATTAACAAGAGACGTTTCACACATTATCTATGTGCATCTTCAATCTGTAAGAACAACAGAAAATACATTAAAGTTTAAAAAACATCATTTTCTATATAAAAAAGATTAAGTTAAGAAAAAAAAGTATTTACAAAATTAAAATTAATACAAATTAAAAGGTATATAGAAAAAAAGGAACCAGTTCTCACCAAACCATTCAAAGGATCAAGCCGTAAATTACTGCAGATGAGATACTGTAGCCATATGGGATACAGCTTTAGAATGGGTCAAAAATTAAGCAAACCAGAGTTTTCTAATATAAAGAATCATGCCTCCATATGCAAAATTGAAATAAATAAAAAGCACTTCTCTATTATTGGTGGAACAGCCATTAGCAGTTACTAACTTACCCTTGAGTCCTTATACATCAAACGGCTTGTTCCTTCTTTGAATTCTAACGTTTCCGCTTCTCCTCTTTATCTTGCATAACTGAAGTCGTAGGTTGGTGTCAAGTTTTGGTCATTCGTTCTTCTCCTTCTCCTTTGGATGGTTTGGTGAGAACTGGTTCCTTTTTTACTATATACCTTTTAATTTGTATTAATTTTATTTCTGTAAATACTTTTTTTTCTTAACTTAATCTTTTTTATATAGAAAATTATGTTTTTTAAACTTTAACGTATTTTATGTTGTTCTTACAGATTGAAGATGCACATAGATAATGTGTGAAACGTCTCTTGTTAATAAATATGGCCCTTTTTGATGTGTTTGTTGGACCCTGCTGAATGCTGTTTGATATCTTCTTCTGGAATCCTTATATATATATATATATATATATATATATATATATATATATATATATATATATATATATATATATGTATATATATATATATATATATATATATATATATATATATCTATATATATATATATATATGTATATATGAATTTATTATATATGATATATATGCATATATATATATATATATATATATATATATATATATATATATATATATATACACGCATGCATCCATCTAGGTATGTGTGTACTGAAATCCCAGACATTCCGATGCAAAAACATTCACGTAGCACAGGCATAAAAAATACAAAAATACAAAAGAGGACAAGATATGAAACCGGGAGGGGCAACGTCACAAATGCATTTTTCTGTTGTGGCAAAAGTGTAGCTTTGATTGAAATCTATCAAAGGGGAAGGAATTCTGTCAATCTGTGGAAACTCGTAACTCCCTATGACTGACGGCTCTTTTGGCCCGACGCCTTTCAAGCTGATGTTATTTCCCTTTCATATTTAGGTTTTTATGCATTTTAAATACATGGAAGTTTCGTGTTTTTTTACAGCTCAATATTATGAACGGACTATTTTTTTTTTATTTCTAGCTTTTCATTTTCGTCAGTTACACATAAAGATATACGGTAAGTACTTTTACCAATATTAAAATAGTAAGGATAAAGATACTAAGCAACAAAAAAGTCCTTTTGGTTACTTTAACTTTTAATTTTGGGTCAATGTACTGATATCTAATTTAGTATTTTTCACAGTACACAATTTAAAAGAAAACGTTTGTTTTAATTCAGCATTTTCCACGGTACACAATTTATATAAAAAAGTTTGATATCGACGAAGATATTCACGTCACTTTATTTACAATATTTTGCTTTTATCAGGAAACTCCCATACAAGTTAAAAGCTTTTTATTCTTCAGTGTAAACACAGCTGAAGTGAAAAATTGATTTGATAGAAAAAATTAAAAAATAACATTTACTGGGTTTTCAAAGTAACGTTTTCTTTTATAAGCACAGATGCGTGAGTCAATCATATTCATTGAAATTACACAAGTTGAAAAGGATGTTTTTTGATAGCTTTAAAGGCATTTACTTGCCAGAGGTTCTCTTTTGTCAAAGGGTCTTCCTCTTACTGAGATAATGTAACCCTCTTGCAGGATCTACCTCCACTTAGTTGCAGTTGCATTGCTCTCTCTCTCTCTCTCTCTCTCTCTCTCTCTCTCTCTCTCTCTCTCTCTCTCTCATGCATATTCCCTTTCAGTCATGGATCACTGGTATCATTCGCCTGAATGGCCGCTATATGTCTGTTGGGTTTAATGTGCGTCGACGTACCTTGCAACAATTGTCTGTAGGCCTTTGGGTTAGACTTTTCGTGAAGAGCTTTCATTTGCTTTTAGCTTTATGTATTTCTGAGAAGATCGTTTCATTTTTCTACTGTGAGATTGTGAACGCATACAGACACGCAAGTACATTCATACATAAATACATATGTATACAAATGTTTGTGTGTACACACACACACACACACACACACACACACACACATATATATATATATATATATATATATAGATAGATAGATAGATAGATAGACAGATATATGTATATTATCACACACACACACGCGCGACACACACACACACACACACACACACACACACATACCATATATAGATTATATTATATATATATATATATATATATATATATATATATATACACGCCAATATAAGTTTCCATATGTATGAATGTATTTTTGTAATTACCATTCTGTGTGTGTGTGTATGCGCGCGCGCATTACAATCTTACCTTTGAGAATTATTAAATTTTTTATCTTCATTATGGAAGAAAATGTACATGGTATAGCAAAATTGTTTTAAATAACTAGACGTCATAACTTTGTTAACACGGACATATGGCTTTTCGTTTGTTAATGAAAAATTAACCAGAGAACAAATTACCAGACTGACATTCATTTTTCTGATCTATATAACAATAATAATATATCATCTGTGGCTCCTTACATTTCTGTTTTCTTTCAATATATGTAAATTATTTTTTTTATTTTATAAATGCCTCAACGAGTTAATCAATAATAATAATAATAATAATAATAATAATAATAATAATAATAATAATAATAATAATAGTAAAATTTTCCTAATATTGTAAGTGAACTGTTTTTAGATCCACTTCTTTATTACTTATTTGTAAACATTATATAAAATCTTTTATGTTTAATAATAATAATAATAATAATAATATAATAATAATAATAATAATAATAATAATAATAATAATAATAATAATAATGAGCATTTTGAATATAGTTGTCCGGATCATATTATAAGTTAACCATTTGAAATGCATTTCAACTTTATCTACTTGCAAACATTACGTCCATTTTTGTAAAAATAATAACATAATAACAATAATCACAGAACGGAATAAATCCAGTGAAGTAGAAACGCCCATAAACGTAAGCCAGTAAAAGCAAAGAAAAACTGAGAGCTATAAGAGAAATAAAGGGAAGACAACCGGGTGAAAAGGAGAATGACGAGGGAGAAGGGTGATAACAGAGTGACTGCTATCAAGAAGATCAAAGTCTTGTCACCGGCATTACGAAACAGATGAAGTCGTCGGTGTATATATGTATATAAACGCGTCCTCGGGGATCCCGGCGTCATTTAAATTCATACGGCAGGAGAAGCCCCACCAATAACTCGCTCCGTCGCTCTGTACAGGAAGGTGCTTCTCGAGATTGTATGCTGGTGGTAGGGTCCAACTCTCGTTTGGTTTTTGTTTCGTGTGTGTTTGTGTGTGTGTGTGTGGGCGTTGTCCTTGATTTGCCTACCTTTGTGACTGTCCGTTTGTGATTGTTTTTCGTTGGCAATGTTTTTTTTTTCTTTTTTTTGTCGAGGTTGCTGTTGCTGCTGTAAAAATTTTTTTTTTGTCTTGGTATTAAGAGTATCTTTTTTTTATTGTTTTCTTTTTCCTCGAAAGTCGCCTTTGTTGTTTAGAGTTCGTGTGGTAGGAATCGGCTTTTGTTTCTTTTTTTTTTGGTTCTTCAGAGTACCTTTCTTTAAACTGTTTTCTTTTTCCTCGAAGGTCGCTTTTGTTGTTTAGAATTCGTGTGGTAAGATTCTGTTTTTGTTTCTTTTTTTTTTGTGTGTGTGTTTTCTATTGATGGTGAATTTGTTGCTGTATATTTTGTCACTGCTGTGTTATACTATTAGAAGCGTGTTTGTTTCTGTTTTTTCTTCATTTGTTCATAGCAATTTTTTTCTATTCTCGCGTGATTTTTTGCTGAATATTTCATGTGCATTGTGAGTCTTGCAGTATTGAACGTATTTTTTATATATATATTTTTTGCTAATATATATATGTATGATATATATATATATATATATATATATATATATATATGTATATATATTACTTTAACTTCCGTCTCAAGGTTGCTTTTGTTGCTGCAAATTTCTAAGAGCCCACGAGCCATACCTGCCGGAGTGACTATAATTGCTGCGTTTTTTTTTTTTTTTTTTTTTAAGTAATTGTGAGTTTTTTTTTGGTTAAGATAGTGTCTGACATTTACTTATTTTTCTTTTTTTTCTCAAGACTCATTTTGTTGCTGCAGAAGTTTGACATTTATAATCCTGTTGTCAGGAGTGAGGTTTGCTTTTACCATTGTCTTTGTTTCTGTGTTTGACAAGCGTTTTTGCTTAGCTGTTGTTTTGTGTTGTCTGTTAGTCTTGCTGTTGAGAGCGTTTCTTTTGTTGTTGTTGTTGTTCTTTTCTTCATGTACACTTTTCCCCTTCAGAGAGCATTTTCGTTGCTATAAAATTTTGGGCGTTTTTTTTTTATTTTTCTGTGGGGTTATGGGGGATGCTTTGATTTCTTTTAATTTCTTCATTTTTTTTCATGATGTTTTTGCTACTGCAAAATGGTTGTAGTTTATAAACTATACTGTCTGGAGACTGTTGGTTGTCATTGCTTTTTTTACTAGTGATCTTCATTTGCTGAAAGTGCTTTTGTAGCGTCCATGGTATGATATTTCGTGAGTCCAGCAATTATTGTTATCATAATTACTGTAATTATCAGTGTTTTGCTTTGGAGGTCTTGTTGATGATCATGACGACGATGGTGATGAGGAGGAAAAGTGTTACCGTTATTTTCAAACCAATTAACCTGAATATAGTATATTATTGCGACATCGGATCATATCTATAAAAGTGAGCTGTTGGCTTCGTGTACCAGTATTATAACGTGTGATGCCATTACACTTTATAACACGAATAGAACGTCACGAAAAATTGAAACTTAAAAATTTTTCCTTATATATATACACACACATGCATATATATATATATATATATATATATATATATATATATATATATATATATATATATATATATATGTGTGTGTGTGTGTGTGTGTGTGTGTGTGTGTGTGTGTGTATTAAGCAATATCTCTCTCTCTATGAATATATATATATATATATATATATATATATATATATATATATAGTATATCATGTATATATGTATGTATGTATGTGTGTGTGCAGGTGTGTGTATGTGTGTACAATAGCCACATTGCCTGCTTAACTTCTCAAATTCTTTTGCTCCTTTTTGGATACGCTTGTCACTACAAGCCTTGAGATCCAACTTTCAAGAAATATGAAAAAATCCCGATGTCCCGCCACCAGACATCATGATTTCTTCATATTTCTTTGAAAGTTGGATCTCATGGCTTTGTAGCGAGAAGCGTATCCAAAAAAGAGCAAAGAATTTGAGCAGTTAAGAGGGCATTGTGGCTATTACAATTAGTACATATGTATCTGGTAAAAATGACCAGTAGATTCTACATATATGTATGTGTAGTATATGTATGTGTGCACACATGATATAAGAAAGAGATAGAAAAAGACTCACAAAAATGGGTAGTGAAACAACTAGTTAACTCATTCCAAGTTCTCAGAACAATTTATGACTTCAAAAACCATATCATGACATCCATTTCCTCGGCGCCGTAATTGCTCTGCCCCTCGGCATCGCAGGACATCTTCCGTGCAATTTCCAAAAGAAGCAAAGTGCGGCCCCACGCTCCTTCTCCTTCTCCGGGCGGGTCAACTTGCGTTCTGGTTAATGGGATAGTCTCCTATTTCGTCAACGTTAATTGGGCCTGGGCTCTTATACTCGGTCGCGAATATCGCAAACGCTTCGTTTTACCGAGACTCAATCTATTTTACTTTCTACCTTTTTTTATGCTGGGCCAGTTTTCGATTGGTCACTGAGCTGGATAACACGACTTATGAATGCATGGTGATGTATTGTATTGAAACAAGACAGTTTTTTTACTTTGCTTTTTAAAAAAATAGATAAAGTAAATTTAATACAAACATTTCATAAATTATATGTTCAGTTTGCATGCAAAATCTTACCATATTAAGTGCTTTTTTGGAACTAATAATATGTTCAAACATCCGCACACACACACACACACACACACACACACATATATATATATATATATATATATATATATATATATATATATATATACATATATATATATATATATATATATATATATACATATATATATATATATACATACATATATATATATATAGTATATATATATATATATATATATATATATATATATATATATATAGTAGGCAGGAGAAAGGCGCAGGAACACATACTCATCCATTAGATACATTTATTGTCAACGCGTTTCTTGACTCATGGTCACATCATCAGGACATCTATATAAAAAAGAAGCATCCGAGCACGTAGTTACAAGAAACACATAAAACATAAGAAAACTTAAAATGGAAACTAAGTCAAACTTAAATACTGAATCACACTTAAATACATTTACACATTAAAAACCAAGAAAGCTTAAAATGATCGTTACAAAAACTAAAATTAATAAAAGAATAAAAAAGGGAAAAAACAAGCTTAAAATGAAGAGCAAGGCGCACCTCTCAAAATGGCAGAGACAAACACACTAAAAGAATACACAAGAACAGAAAAAAAGGCGGACAAATATAAACAAACAACCCAGTTATGCTATGAACAGGGGAACAGCCGATGATTGGCAATTCGTACGATAAAATACAACAACTTCAAAATAATTGGTCAAGCCAAGGAACCTGAAGAACTGTATATAAAAAGAATTGTACCTACGTTGAATTGCCAATCATCGGCTGTTCCCCTGTTCATAGCATAACTGGGTTGTTTGTTTATATTTGTCCGCCTTCTTTTCTGTTCTTGTGTATTCTTTTAGTGTTTTTGTCTCTGCCATTTTGAGAGGTGCGCCTTGCTCTTCATTTTACGTTTGTTTTTTCCCTTTTTTTTCTTTTATTAATTTTAGTTTTTGTAAGGATCATTTTAAGCTATCTTGGTTTTTAATGTGTAAATGTATTTAAGTGTGATTCAGTATTTAAGTTTGACTAAATTTCCATTTTAAGTTTTCTTATGCTTTATGTATGTTTCTTTTAATTGTGTGCTCAGATGCTCCTTTTTTATATAGATGTCCTGATGATGTGACCATGGGTCAAAAAACGCGTTGCCAATAAATGTTTCTAATGGATGAGTATGTGTTCCTGCGCCCTTCTCCTGCCTACTATAGTACCCTTTGATGTGTGGATTATATATATATATATATATATATATATATATATATATATATATATATATATATATATATATATATATATATATATTATATTATGACTGGTAAAAATGTTCTGTTACAACAGAATTCCATCTAATAAAAGGAGCCCATAAATATGCCAAAATATAGTGAGAAAAATACTATATTTCAGAGACTGCTGTCTCCCTCTTCAGGTAGATGAATGAGAAAAGTTACAGAAAAGATGGTATTCATACCAAGAGGTCCATCCACAGGTAAGCCAATTTAGGTCACTCCTGCTGATAATCTTCCTTTAATCCTCTTAAGCGTTGGTTGAATGAAAACTTTGTCGTTGACATCTGAATCCCATGCTCCCTTTTGATATGTTCATTACCTGCCTCTCTTTAATCAAGGCCGATTCCATCATTTGACACTCGTACCGGTAGTTGCTGCTATAAATTATATGTGACAAATTCCAGTTTATTCTGTGGTTATGTTCATTTATATGGCTGAAAATAGCTGAGTTCTGTTGTCCATACCTTACTGACCGTTTATGTTGTATTAATCTCTGGGGAAGTGATTTTCCTGTAAATCTGATGTAAGATTGGTCACAGTCCAGGCATGGGATTTCGTAAACGCTTGTGTCCTTGGGGGATGTCTTTTGTTGGATATTAATCAGGGATTTGGCTAAGGTGTTTGGGTAAGTAAATGCAAACGGGTTAGATTTTCTGAGGGTCTGGGTCACCGTCTTAATCCTGTCCAGGTGTGGAATCTTTATTTTATTGTTGGGTGCCGCTCTGGTCTTGTCTTGAGGAGGTAGGTAGAAAATTACGTTTGCTTTGTGAATTGCTTTCTTGTACTCATGACTAAGGCTGCATGGCTCAGTTCCTTGAGCTATTTGGCCAAATAGGATTCGCCAGTCATTACTCCGGGAATGCTTAGCTGCTGACGGAGGGGGAGTGGAGAAGGTAATGGTATTCAGGATGGGCTCACAAGTTAGGATGACCGACTCCGGGGTGGTTTGCGAGGCTGCATCGTTGATGGATTGTCCGCTATGCTTATGGGTGTCCTGGAGGATTCCTATTGGAATTGGCTCTTCCTCGGCTGCTGACATGGGTAGCGGTGCCAAGCCAGTAGAGGGAAAGTGACCCGGACTGAGAGCTCTGGGAGGGAGACTCGAGTCTTGCCTTGGCACTGGCACTGAGGCCGTTCTGGGGGTAGTGAGTGGATTTGAACATGGCTCAACGTCCATGAGGGACAGAGCAAGGTACTGCCTGGTACCTTCAAGCAGCACTGGCTGTGCAGAGGTAGTTCTTGGAAGACCGTAGAATTGGTCTGGAGCTACATAAGAGCAGAGGCCCTGAGATGGTACAAAGGTAAGAGGAGATTTAAAATCTTGTCCTAGCAGGATGTATAACCTCCTGGAATATAAGGAGCTACTCCTATGTTACATATCTTAGAGTGGTGAGGTCGTGTGACTCTCAACCGGACAGTAGGTAAGAATGTTTTGACATGGTTGAGGCTCTCTATCGTGATGAATTGGTGCTTATAAACCTGGGCTCCATAAGGAATTTTATCCTCTCGAATGATGAATATCTGCACACCAGTGTCGTCGAAAGCTCGGACCTGGTGGGCAGGATAGCGACCCCTGGCAGGTGTGACAAATATATGGCCCTGAGCAGGAGGGCCTAGAGCTGAAGGATTCGTCACTGCCATAGCAATGGCAGAAACAGGAGCTTTCTTGGGGCATCCCGCCCAGGCAGCAATGTGCTGATGCAGTTTGCATGAGTCACAGAATCTGTTGCTTAAATCAGGCCTGGGGCTGTTGTTTTGGTTCCAAAGGCCGTTATTCTTATTATTATGATAATGGGGAGTTCAATTCTGAGGAGTAGTGGGAGCTGGCTGAGGAGAATCCTCTTTTGAGAGGCACTGTGCTGTGGTGTGCCCTTGTTTATTGCAACGCCCACACACAGGCTTCCTTGGAAGATTATTAGGGGGTTGGGTAGGATAAGAGGTGGCAGCAGGAGTGAGAGGGAGAGCAGGGCGAATTTTCTTCTTCAAAGAACTCTGCAGCGGATGGTGGGTGTCGTAGGTGTCTGCCTATCCAAAGCACTTCAAAATAGTTTTAGGATAGGAAGTCTTCCAATTGGAAATGTTTTAAGACCTCTTCAACAGATGTTGTGTTGGGGCCTTCATCCACCTATAGTAGTGCCGGTGTCTTCTTGGCTACCTACTCTGTCCATGTTTGGTTAGCCTCCTTGGGCATGCTCCTCCACTTCTGCCTCCACCGGTCTGGGGCTAGCTCATAAGCCCCAAGGATTGCCTCTCAGACGAGGGTGAGGTCTTGTTGATCATTCAAGGGGACGGCCTCAAAGAAGTTTGCCTTCTGCCAGTGAGATTGTTGCCAAGGAAGATGGCCACTTCCTGAGGGGTTAGATTGAAGTTCTTGAACACCTGCTCGACATGATCGAGCCAGGTGTCGGGCTTGCTATCTTGGAAATGGTAGTCAAACCAATTGTAACTGCTTCACACATGGGGAGTGGGAACTGATGGTCTAATAGACTGTAAATTAAATCCACTCCGGTGCGGAAAACTCATGCAGGTGGCGTGGAAATGCAAAATGTACCGGCGGAAGACTCTATGCCAATACTTAGCGAGATGGCCATAAATTTCTGTAAATACAGTTAATTGGCGTGTATTGCTACAGAAAACTCAACGCCAATACTTAGCAAAATCACCATAAACTCAATGCCGATACTTTAGCGAAATCGCTGTAAAAATCTCTGTAATTTACAATTACTACTGGTGGGTAGTGCAGCGGAAAAGTCAACGCCGATACTTTAGTGAAATAGCCGTAAAAATCCCTGTAATTTACAGTCACTACTGGCGTGTAGTGCAGTGGAAAACTCAATGTCGATACTTTAGCAAAATCGCTGTAAAAATCTCCGTAATTTACAGTTAATACTGGCACATAGTAAGCAGAACTTAACTCCTATAGTGGATTAAGCAATGAATTTTGTAAACACGGTAACCTCAATGCTCATACTGGATTGTATTAGGATCTGTAAATGCCAGTTCATCTGGGTTGTAAAGTACATAAAAAAAATTTTGGCATGTACTCATGGAAAACTCAACACAAAGACTGGGTTAGTGAGAGGTGTGTATTTCTGGTGATAGAAGTTCACTCTCAACGTGATTCGGAAGTCACGTAAAGCCGTTGGTCCCGTTGCTGAATAACCACTGGTTCCATGCAACGTAAAAGCACCATACAAACAAACAAACAAAGACTGGGTTATAAAAATAAAACAAATTTACACATACTCATGGAAAACTCAATGTGAATAGACATGGTAAATGCAGTTGGTAAAATAAAAAATATGACCTACCAAATAATAACTAGCTAAAGTTCCTGGAGATTTTGGTTCTCACACGGGCAGAGGGAGGTTTGGGGAAGGGGGGTCGGGGGAAATTGGATTTGCACCTGGCCTCAATCCAAGGCTGCGTTTAGGAACTTTAGGGAAAGGCTGAGAAGGAAAAACCAACACGTGCCCATAATTAGATACCCTTTGTGTGGGAAAGACAATATGTACCTTCCCTTATTTATTTCTCTTTTTTCATAAAAGGGGGGCAATGCGATAAGCACAAGACTTTTATTTTTCCTATCCTGTTCAAACACGCAGAGAGAGAGAGAGAGAGAGAGAGAGAGAGAGAGAGAGAGAGAGAGAGAGAGAGAATGCGCCTAAAAATGCGTTGGTTCTCGTTAAAAGCCTAGCTACAAAATCTCTTTACGAAACGAGATTCGACAATTTACACTTGAAATTCATGTACTATGCCACTGGTTTTCGTTTTGTATGTATTGCACTCCCTAAATGCCTAATATCCTTCATACAATAGCACATAAAAAAAAGCTAAGGTTAAAACTTCTCTCTCTTTAGGCATGCATGTTCCTAAGAATCTTCCTATCACTATTCTAAATGGCAGTCAGATTTTATTCACTACTAACTAGAATCCCTAGTAATGTACAAATGACGAGCAAAATAAAATTTACTCTTTACATGTTGTGGAGATTTGGGGGCCCTTGTCATGCACTTGCTCAAAAAGATATTAAAAGAAATTCATATTCGTTTTCTCTGCTCGTGATACCAGCTACGACTGGAAAATGGAAATAGATTTTCACACGACCCTGGTAAGTCGACAATTTGTTATAAACAGCTCGTTCCCTCAGTATAAAGTGTGAGGATGTGACTGTCTGGCACTCCTAAAAGGCCTTGTATGGAGGGATGGGGGTTATAACAAACAAAAAAATCTATGGCTGAAGGCTGATATCATTGAAAGGAGGAATTTACATAAAACTCTGGACTTTAGTTTAAATGAACTATATATACATTCAAATTATGTGTAGGTCCAGAAATTACTGGAAGGAAATTGATTGCAGGTCCACCAAAAACATGTGGCCGAGAGATAACCCAGACACAGAGATATGATTTGTGCAAAGCGGGTTATTTAAATGCGAGTGTTGCATCCAAGGGATCCCAAATTTTCTCTCACAACCGGCACGATATTTGTCTGCAAAGAGATTGCTTTTTTGTATCAGAACTAAGGCGATGGTCAGTGGGAAAACGTTACATATTACTTGCTCTTATTATTTCATATCAGAGCTCACTCACAGGGGGGATAGAATGACTGGGAGCTTATTTAGAAAGGAATACTACGTTGCTTGATTAACTAGGGGAGGCTTGATATCATTACTAGCATCACAAGGGGAATTAATCACAGCATTAAACCAAAATTGGGGAGTGAGAAGCTGAGCCAAGAAGGAGGGGAAGTCGTCTTGAAAGAATGAAACAAAATACAGACAGGAGACAAAAACGGTTCACTGACTGCACTAGAAAGTACTCTCACAGTACCTGGAAATCCACGGTCTTGTCTTTTCATTTGCTGATTGATCTGTACATTTAAAGGAACATGTGCGGGATCCCTAGAGGAGCATGGGAGCAAAAGTGGTGTTCTGCAGGTAAGAGGCGTCTGAGCTATAAGATGTGTCTCAGACTTCTGAGAATGAGCTGCTTTTGCCTCGTCCTTTTAAAATCTCGGCCTAGAGATGCTCCACCCCATTCAGGACACCTGTGGAGATTAATTCTAAGGCAGCCAATAGGAATAGAGATGGTTTAGAGAGAATGAAGGCTTTCACTTCAGAGGGGTAACTCGAGAATATGAACTTCATTTAGAAAAGGGTATTGTTTTGCTTGGTTCTGGCTTAAAATCCTGAACAATACAATATATATATATATATATATATATATATATATATATATATATATATATATATATATATATAGATATATATATATATATCTATATATATAGATAATATATAATATATATATATATATATATATATATATATATATATATATATATCTATATATATAGATATATATCTATATCTATATCATATATGTAAGTGTTTACATAATAAAATATGAAGGTGTCCTATATATAAAAGTCTAAAACTAAAGAGGTCAACCAGATTGCTTGCAGGAATGTGATCAGACTAGAGACGCTAAAGATGACGTATACAATAAAAGTAGGCTAAGATAACATGCCGTCACCTGTGGTCATTCATTTGTTTTGAAACAGTCCAAGCTCCCTGCTTGAGACAACTACCCCGACCTATTATTCAAACGGCCTACGTGATCTGTAGCGTGTCTCATTCGATTGTGTGTTCGTATGTAACTATGTCATCTGATAGTATGTTCATATGTTCGAGCTACTATCTGTTCCTTCATAACTTGTAACAGAGATGGTAGACAAGCAGAACAGAGTTAGTGATCGTCATTAGAAGACCTGTACCTCTTTACCTAAGCTTTATCATGTAGAGGAATAGGATTAGCCATCATCATTGGCAGAAGCGATTCAAGCTATCGTTATTAGAAGACTTGTACAATCATATCTGATCTTCACCATGTAAAACTTCAGAAGAATATATAATTTTTTATACTTAGTGTTTTCTACAAGAACCTCACCGAACCATAGTTAACAACATCGTCGTAAAGATAATACCGACTTCGTAAGTGATCTACAAAACCCCAGACACTCCATTGAAGATGGAATGTGTAATACCAACCGACTTAGCGTATAGATTATCGCAAGTCTAACATTACCTCATAGGGCGCCTTATCATACAAGGCACAAGCCCTAATATTGGTGGCCAGCGTACCAGAAGAACTCTACAACGTCCTACGAAGAAAAAACCAGAATAATAAATCATGTATCATAAGAAGTCAACGACGACGGAAGCAGCAGATTCTTCAAGCAACATAGTATCATCGTTAGTGAGCGACTTCAGAAAACAATAAGAACTCTTCAACGACGACGAAAGCAACAGATTCTTCAAGCAACTTAGTATCATTGTTTAGTGAATAACTTCAAGAAACAAACCCGACGTCTTTTTCCTACGACAACGCAAGCTTCGTCTCTCATTAGAATCATTCAAGAAAAACATCGTTAGTGAGCGTTTCCGGCACTGCAAGAAACAAACCGAACGCGTCTGCAGCATCGGATCTTTCAAGGGCTCGAATCATCGAAACAACGCGCACGGGGGAAACTGAAGCCAAACCAGGTCATCCGCTGAATAGAGAAGGAGGAACCAAGGCCTACCTGTGGTCGTTATCGGCAACCAAACCGTGACTTCCCACAAAAGCAAGCTAAGTACAATTTTATTCATTTGGAGTAACTTTGAGTGTTTCCTTTGCAGGTCGAATTTCGTTATTCCTGTGGCTGAAGTTACGAGACATTCTTAATCTTACTTTTTTACAGAAATTATCAACATCATTGAGATTTCGCTACTGCGAGTTTTTATCATTGA
This sequence comes from Macrobrachium nipponense, assembly GCF_015104395.2. Taxonomy (NCBI): domain Eukaryota; kingdom Metazoa; phylum Arthropoda; class Malacostraca; order Decapoda; family Palaemonidae; genus Macrobrachium; species Macrobrachium nipponense. The sequence continues at coordinate 80,725,810 of NC_061087.1, forward strand.
GTGTCTGTTTCCAGAAGTTCTGCTGAAATATCATAATCATATACTATGTTAATTTTATCATTTTGGGTGTGATTATTAATCCCTTACGTTAACAAATCATATTAAACAGTGAATATGCGTTTACGCAGTGGACGTCTGTATTTATACAGATGCATGGATAGGGTCGTTAAGCACCGTAGTGATTAGAAAACACACAAAAAACAAGTGGAACACCCGTACAAATCTATATAAATTAGAGGTAACACTATTTCGGGTCATGACAATAAATGCTCCTTTGCAAGTCCCGATCGCAGTTTTAGCCTTGAGTTTTTTGAGTTATATAAAATATCGAACCTCAATGACTCAACTTAACTTTAAAAATACGGCTGGATTGCAAGGAATAACATGTCTGTAAAAAACTTTCATCAGGCTAAATGCGCTGACCAGGATCCCTCACTATTTCAAATTTTAGCAAAGAATGAAGTACAAACAGTTAATATTGAATACAGTAGAGATAACTTGTCTTAATAGTTTATAATCGCTCAGTTCCTAATAGTTCGTCATTCATTGCTTTATACGTAACCAGCAACATAATGCTAAAACACACAATACGTTGCCGATGGTAATAAAGAGAAGGATCCTAATTATTACAAAAAGAAATAGAAACAGTAGCCTTTCAGAATCAAACAAGCAAACTCGGTTACTGTGTCACCTAGTCAAGCGGTCAAGGTTAGTCAAAAAACTGCCGAAGTGTTCAAATCATAGCAAATTCCACACAATAAGCGACTCTAGCAGAGTGGGGAAAAGCGATGTTGGTTCATACCAATATCTTTTTGAATTAAAAAGGATTTTTCCTATGAAACACACGACCGTATAAGTAATCAGAGCGGTTTCGTTTTAATTTAATACATAAGTATATAAGAATACTGGTGGGATTCAAGCCCAACTGTAGCGCCGTAAAAAATTAGAATATCTTGTTTTATTTCATTAGATCACGTATTATCCTGTATTTACGGACTCACCGTCTGTTGTTCGAACTTCCCTAATGAGAAGTCCGGATAAGCGAGCGCTTACAGATACCTCTATAGTTATAAAAAACATTGATCTGTATCTAGTGTAATTGTAAGATCCATCTAGGGGTATACAAAATATTATCTTACATCCTGCAAAATAAGGCGTGTTTATCAAAGGGAAATCCTATAAACCTTCAAACATATTAAAATCCGTTTGAACAAAAATGAGACAGTTAATCAAATAATAACTTATATAAAGGAACTATACATTTGTCTCATAAATCGTAACATTGTTCAAATGACCCAACAGAATTCTCCCACAACCGCAGTCGCACTTTGCACGCAAAATCTCGAGAAGCATGCACCCTCGAATGTCTTAGTGCGTGTAAAAAGACTTTGCTGGGAAATGAAATTTTAATCCTTCCCGACACTCTGAAATATAACGATTTCCGCGAACAAAGCCCTAAAAGTATACATATCGTGGATACGGAAGTTATAAATATCGCATTTTTATTGTTGCTAATTTTTAATCACGCCCAACCAGTCGTGGATGAATCTCTCTGATAATCTATCTAAAGTAATATCCGTAAAGTCATTCAAGCAGAGGTGATTCAGCAGAATTTTTTTTTTATCTTCTACCTGAATACCAGGAAGTTTCTCCACTAGCGAGTGATCTCTGGGAGAAAAACGGATGTAATTTAACACAAAACACGGTTTAAGGACAAACATAAAGCTATTTACGTACCTTCGTATAGATTCTCAATGAAATTTCAAAATAGAGATAAATGACGAAGTTGAAAAATGTTAGTAATAGGAGTCATTAGGAAATCAAATAAGCCCATATAATTTTTCCTCAAACGTCATGCCATAAAAGATCGGACTTGGCGTATCTGCGTAGATTCTGTCGCTTAAACAAGGAAACGAGTTCCGATAGTTTCCAGTGCGATGTACCGACGACATCTTATCTCTGTTAGGTTAGAATAAATTTTTTTTCACCAACTTGGACTTACTTAAAGGCTTTTACCTGATACCATTACCTAAGTGATTGTACCTCATATACCGTTTTCAGCACACTCAGGGGACATTATCAATTTTTACGTATGCCTCCGGCTTACGTTGCACCCCAATTACAATATAGTGTTTGGAGATTTTTAGGGGATACCCTACATGCCTATATGGATGATCTTGTAATCTTTTCTAATACCTTAGAAGTACATTCACATAAAGTAGAGCTAGTGCTACAGAGACAAAGACAAATAATCTCAGAGTAAAATATCTAAATGTGAGTTTTTAAAAACCGAACATGTTTATCTAGGTTTTATGTGTCTGGTCAAGGTCTTAAAAGTAGTCCATGGTAAGGTGTCGGCTATTCATAACTTTCCGGTACTTATTAACGTAAAAGGGGGATACAGCACTTTTGCGCTGTAGTGGGTATTACAATCGTATGCAAATATGTAACTCTTCAATCATGACAGCTCCTTTAACAGATCTTACGAAGAAGAGCGTAGATTTATTATGGTCTAAAAAGCATCAACAGGCGTTCGATATCTTAAAAGCGGAAAATGCAGCTTACCTAACTTAAAAATCCCTGATTTAAATAAGGAATTTTTTTTTATTGCAACAGACGCCTCAGACCAAGGGGTAAGAGGGATACTACTTCAGTAATATGATAAACAGTTCTTTCCTATAGCTTTTTATTCACGTAAACTAAAGCCCTCTGAAAGTAAATATGCAGTAATAGGCAAGGAAGGGCTAGGTATCTTTAACTCACTAGTACATTTTAAGTTCATAATCTATGGCTATCCTGATAAAGTCCTTACCGAACATGAGTCCTTTACCGAGTTTTTCAAAGGCTTTAATCACAGTCCAAAAGGAACTCGGTGACAAATGATCATTCAGGTCTTTGGAGCCAAGTTAAGATATCTACCTGGGAAAGCAATTACCATAGCTGACGCATTATCCCGCAAATCCCGCACCATACAGCAAAGAACCATTAATTGGACTAAAAGATATAGAAACATCCGTGCCTATTGTTAAAACCGTATCTAAACAAGAAAATTCCTTAACCCAAGAGATCGCGACCATTGAATATCTGGGTTGGAGCGCAGAACTGTTACAAACTGAACAAAGCAAGTGTCAACAGTGATAAGCGAAACAATAAACACCAAACAATAAACACTTCGAACGGAAACAAGGTCAGCAGCTAAGCAAAACCAATAAACACTTCGAAACGGAAACAGGGTCAGTGGCTAGGCAAAAACAATAAACACTTCGAGCAGAAACCCTAAAGCAAAAGTATATTTAAAGTATGTGTATCAGAATAATGTAATCAAATGTAATATTATATGTAGGTCTGTGACGAGGAAAACCCGAAGAACACAGCAGATGACTAACGACCAGGTAGTAGTAATAATCTCTTTCATACCAATCGTCATAAACTGGTTGCATTCCGTCATCCAGGGTTCTCTACTATGTCACAGAAAGCCAAATCACTATTTTACTGGCCTACAATGCTTACAGATATAAAAAGCACATAACTAATTGTAACACGTGTCATGAAAACAAGGGATACACTAAGACACCTGTCAGTTTAAGGGCCTATCCTGTGCCAAATCAATCCTTGAAAGAATATACGTAGAATTATTAACAGAATTACGAGTCTGACAGAGGGAATAAACACTTCTTAGTGTTAATAGTTCCTTGACACGTTATATAGGATTAATAGCACTAAAACAAACACCGCAATTGAGTGCGTTACGAATATTTATGAGTGCTGAATCAGTAAATATGGAATTCAACACATAATAATCTGTGACTCGGGTGGTGTAAATCAATAATAATCTCCTTAACACGTTGTGTGAATTCCTTTCCATTAAGAAAAACCAATAGTATATTTTATCACCCAGAGTCAATCGGTTTGGTAGAATAACGGATAATTAAATAGGAAGTGTCAATGTCTTACGAGTTACAACTCGTGATGTTGGATCCGAACTGGATTATAGCGGTTCTCGCGGTTTTAAATACGTTTATCATTTATATCTTGTATCTATAGAATTGATGCCGCAAGTAGCCTTATACGGTACGCCGCTAGAACACTTTTCCACATATTCAAGCCAACCATTAATTTATCAAATATATATAAAAAATATATAAATAAATAAATATAATATAAATATGGATACAAGTGGAGTCAATATAATACACTCCGTAAGAAGTCGGAAGGGTTACAAATTATAATAAAAAAGGACTCACGATAAAATCAATAAGCAAAACGTAACCATAGATAATTAAATATCCAAATAGATATGCGTAAAGATTTGAACTCTAACTTAACGCTTTAGTAATGACAAATAAGCTAAAAGTTCAAACACATATACCAAAATCTACTGACATTAATTCTCTGCCGGTGATTTATATTCGTAGTCAATGAAAAAAAAAAAATAATAATAATAATAATAATAAATAAATAAATAAATAATATAAAATAAAAGAGATTTTAAAGTCAGGAAGTCTAGAAGTGAAAATGTTATCTATGAAATAATCCTATATGAATCTTATACAGGGCTAATAATATATATAGAATTTGTATGGAAACCTTTTTCATATAGTTTGAATAAGGAATATTTAATTTAACATAATCATGCAGTTTTCCAACATGAAACTAATATATTGTTCAATTTTGGTACTGTTTTTTTTCAGGCATTCTTCTCATGTGGGTCGAGTATTAAAAAACAAAAAATTTATCCTAAAGTCGTATCTCTTACAGCAAGTAACGTAACTCTTAGCTGGCTGAGAGCAATCTCCTGCCAAGTGACGACGTCATCATTGCCGTATCAGCATTTGTTCCTTTTAACCTCAATAATCTGCTTACACAGGCTTCATCTGTGTGTCGTCTCTGCTTGCAAAAACAGATTGACTGGAGAAAGGAATGCTTAGCCCGAACTTCTCATGGGCAAGGCAGACATTAGGTACAGGTGTCTATCGGTGTGCGCAATGCAACTTGCAATCATTTTAAAATTAATAAACAAAATAAGGAAATAGAATTTCTATAACATCAAAATGAATTAATTTTTTCTGAACCTCATAGACATTTGGAAGTATCACGATATGAATATGAAATATTTACTTGCAACATTAGCCTATTACAATTCAAGTAAAACATTCATGGGAAAATGTCATATTTTCTTGAAAAACCCAAAGTTTATTTAGAAATTAGTTACATAGTGGGTTTTTTTCGTTGCATCTCCTACCTATTAATAAAGTTTTTAAACAAAAAATTAACCTCAGAGGATGCGCGCGAGAATATTGAATATGAAACTTTTGTTAGGGCACATAGGATCAGATTTTATCACAACTTAATTTCAGTTAGCATAGAAAAATACAGAATCATGATTAATCTTCTCTTTGACTCTTATGTTGCCTGGCAATCTTACAAATAGCTCCGTTTTCCACTTCTTTGTCTAGTAACTTACTACCAGTAATATCGAATTTTCTTTGAGATTTGTATTGATATCTGTTTATTTGTTATAATTATGGATATTTTTACAGTCATCATAGACCTGGATAGGTTCACTCATTGTTAATGCCATGGATAAAAAAGTTTGTACAGCGGACTCTTTTGAATTCCAAAATATCAGCGAATTCATGTGGGTTAAGTCTGGTCTAAATAGCTCTCTTCCCTCCCCTGTATTTGGATGTTGTCTGAATTTACTTTGCCCTTGTGACAAGTATAATTTCACTTGCAGGCTGATTAATGGAACCTGGTTACAGTATCCTGCAGTACGAGAGTTTCACCTCGCAACTTCAAAAAATCGTTCGTCGCAGCGGACGACTACAGTCAAGTAACAACCGCCTACAATGTGAAAGGAATTTCATGGACTTCTTCGACCGACACCGTATCTCGTCGTTAATTTCGACCGACACCGTATCTCGTCGTTAATCTCGTTTTCATGCGGAACGCTCCAGCGGCTGTCGGAATTCGACTACAAAAGGGACATACTTCCGACAATTACGACCCGAAGGATATTCAACTCTACTTTGCTGGCGAAGGACTCGTGCTGGGGATGATCTATTCATCGCGAACGGAATCGTGTAGCTTAGGATGCAGAGAATAAGTATGAGCGCAAAATAGAACGTTGGACCCGCCCAGGCAAATTTTCCCCTTGTTTTAACCATTGAAAAAGGCCGTTTCATTTGGCTAAAGGTGGTTGTCTGGAACTGTGTAATGGACGAAAAGTTGTTCGAAAGCTAGTTAAAAGTGAAGTAGTATAACCTCGGTCATGTATCCTATATATATATAAAGTATCATGTATCCTATATATAATTGATCATAAATAACAGAGTCGAAATATATCTTTGCGTGTACGCAATAGGAATCTCTTATATAAATGATCATAAATAACAGAATCTAAATATATCTTTGCGTGTACGCAATAGGAATCTATTTAAAGTGCACATATATTAATCATAATTATATGAATCCATATACATATGTATAAACAAATCAGGTAGCCTATAATCAATCAGTTACCTTTTTTTCTTACCAATATCTGCAGTTATTTATGAGTTAGTATATGAATTAATGAATCAGATAAAAACAGTTAGCATAAAAATCAACGAATCAATCAGCATAAACATTAATAATGTTATCAAATCATATATGAAATTTTTTATCAGTTAAAATATGATTTTTATCATGTTAATCTTCATTCTATGCAATTATCAGAGTACATTAGTATTTTCTGTAGCATATGTATCTTAATGAGATGAAGTGAAAAACTGTATCATTATATATATCATGTGATCACTATTATTTACCAAT